>NC_137088.1:23469368-23873302 GCF_951640355.1 Cnephaeus nilssonii | reverse complement strand
GCTTCTTCGGCAAACGAACACAATTTGTTTGCCCAGGCTTTGCGTGTGTATGTGAAAATCCTCACACTCAGCCGGAAGTTTTCGAATCCACCAGAAAGGGACTCCATAAACAGGAAAATAAAACCCCAGGATGACGAGGATGCAAACTAACCCTGGAAGCAGGCGAAGAACCAGTGCTGACAGCCAGAAAATGATGAGGCTGGCCATATGTAAGGATTAGGAAAATTCTGAATAAGGGAGTGAGCTGCCCTAAAGTTTTATTAGGAGAGGACATTAACACCAGTCATTTATGGATCCCTGAAGCCCAATATATTAGCATTGGGGGAGGAGGTGTCTACTGTATTCAGAGGACCGGAGGCCCTGAAAATTCAGGAGCCAGAGAGAGAACCCGCCTCTGTGCTCACTCCTCCAGCGCTCAGATAATCAACTAACAGAGTCAAAATAATCTAATCATGAAGTAATACATGCACATGGCAAAAACACAATGGATAGCCTATTTGACAGAATTCTACATCAGCTGTTCTGTCAAGATGATAATGAAACATCAGACAATCTGTGAGAATCCCATGCCAAGGAGGAGAAATACAAATTGGGCTCCTCCATTCCTCATGGAAATGACAAGATTCTGAACTAATCAATTAGCTCAGCACCCCCCATGGCCCCCACCCCCTCTCTGCATTATCATTCCTCTCCTTGAAATTTCCTGGGACTCCACTTACTGTGCTGTGATCACAGATAGCAAATGAAAATCAAGTTCTCTGCCCAACACGAGAGAAACTTTACATTGTAATGTAAGATGAACTGATTAAGGGCACTTCATCTATGAACAGCTAATTCTTCAAACCTCGAAGCAGAGTCGGATGAGATGTCAGGAAGGAGGCATGCAGCTTGATCACACGGAAAAAAAAATGGATTCTGGCACTCAGCAGGCTGCCTCATTAACCATTACTGTAACTAGGGCTGTTCTTCCCAAAATAATGCTCTGCAAGTTAGAATGAAGACCCAATATCCTAAAAGATGCCAGGGAGCACGGAGAGGGAATGGTTTCTCTTTCTAAGGCAAAGTTCTTACCCAAATGCTTATACCTTGCAAAGAGATTGCAAACTCAGATATATTTAAAAGAAATTTATTATAAAAATGGTAAACACTCTCTAGTGACCCAACAGAAAAAAGGTCTCAGGACTGCCTTTCACTCTTAAACATTCTTGAAGACTTGCCCAGGCTGGTGTTGCCAAGTGGTTAGAACGTCAGCCCAGGTACAGAAGGATCGCAGGTTGGATTCCCAGTCAAGGGCACATGCCTGGGTTGCAGGTTCAATCCCTGGCCCCAATTGGGGTGTGTGTGGGAGGCAGCCATTCAATCAATCTCTCTCTCTCTCTCTCTCGTTCTTTCTCTCTCCTCCTTTCCACTCTCTCTCTAAAATCAAACAAACAAAACACAATAGAAAAAAATATCCTCCCATGAGGATTAACAAACAAAAATCCTTGAGGACTCACTAAGAGCTTTGCTTATGTGGGTTATATCTATCAGTATTTGTTATATTAGGAAATGTTGAACTATGATACTTTTAAAACAAGAATATCCAAGCACATACTAATGGGTCGTGATGCCATCATACATCATGTAGCCTCTGGAAAACTCCCTGTTTGCCTGTGAGAGAATAAGAGTGAAAAGGGCGAATAAAGATCTTAGTATTATTTTGAAAATAGTTTTGCCTTGAGGAACTCCCCGGGGTCCCCAGACTGCAGGCTGAGAACTGCTGGCTGCACAGAGATAGATAGCTTACACATGTCAACTGCTTCAAGGACCACTTCTATCGTAAAAATAAAACACGCTACATGATGTGTCAATAAAACATTTACAAAATGATTTCTCGCTATTTTTTTTGTGGACTCCCTAACTTGGATTCTGTATCTATAAAACAGGAAAATCACACTGACTTCCCTCACCATTATGGGAAGAAATTAATAAGTGCCTATGTTTTGCAGAGCATCCTAGATGGAAGAGGTTAGGAAAATACAAATGATGATTTGTGTTGATGCTCTTATTAGCTTAGTCTAAGGAGGATTTATCTCTCAGGAAGCCTGGAAAAGCTTAGCTAAACATTGCTTTGCGACTTTTGCCAACTTCCCAGGGAATTTTGGCTTTCCCTGGAAAACAAACAACTATCTTTGGGGAAATCTCTGAAGAAAGTATCTTGCAATGAGCCACTTTAGGGAGGTCATGCCTGGTACCATGCTGTAAAGGAAAATAAATATTTTCTCTCTCTCTCTCTCTCTCTCTCTCTCTCTCTCTCTCTCTCTCTCACACACACACACACACACACACACACACACACACACATACACACACACACAGTTTACAAAATGACAGATGCCAGTTTTATAAGAATTTCACCAAGTATATGTGAAACTTTCTGGTAGCGGACAGGACAACTGGCTCTATCATCTTTTACAGTTCACATTTGTTTTATGGCCTCTACTAGTACAGATACTTACTGCTCCCACACAGATTGTCCCATGTCTCCACCAAGAGACCCACTTGTCTGGGTAAGTTCATTCCTTTCACCAAACACTGCATGCAGGCAGGGGACCCCACGAGGCAGCTGACTTAGTGGTTAGGAGTGGGACTTCCTGGGTTCAAATCCTGGCTTGGCCACTTGCCAGGTGATGTTGGGTGAGTTACTTAATTTCTCAGTGCCTTTGTTTCCCCCCAAGTATAAAAAGGGACAATAACAGTATGTACCTGATAAGATCATGGTGAAACCAAAAGGGTTAAGTGCCGAAGACAGAATAAGTGCTCAACAAATGTCAGTTATCATCATTCCTTCTTTTATAATATAAAAGGTATTCCAAGCTCTCCAAGCAGTTTTAAGCTCAAACTTCAGCAGTACAAGTACTACAAACTTGTCAAAAACAAAACAAAACAAAACAAAAAAACACCCAAACCACCATTTATTTAGTTCTGTGAATTTTAAATTTAAAAAGTTAATATTTTGTTTCAATCCTTCTGCCTCAAACAAAATTTAAACTCGTTTATTGATCTCACAGTGGAGTGGGGAATAAGATGAATACACAAATAATTTGTACAAAAGAATAATTTTTACCATTAATATTTAATTCAATAGACATTTATTAAGCACCTCCCCTGTACCTGGCTTGTACGAGGTGCCAGGGAGAAGAAACCAGACAGTGTCCAGCCAATAAGGGCTTACATCGCCTAGTGGGGACAGACGTGGAATTACAGTGGAAGCTCGTTTCTCGAACTTAATTCATCCCAGAAGGCTGTTTGAAAACGGAATCATTTTTTTCCATTAGAAATAATGTAAATTGAATGAGTCCGTTCTAAACCGCAAATGATTCCCTGTTTTAACCTTTCTTATATACAGTACACGTCTACTGTAGTGTTTAATCTATAAGTAAACACTTTAAAAACAAAAAGGACATGAAATGTAAATGAAAATTTAACAAAAAGGAAAGGAAATATACAGTAAACAATGAAAATTTAACGCTAATAAGCAAACAAAAGCAAAAGCAAAAAAACAAAACAAAAAACAACAAACAAACAAACCACAACAATATTCACAGCACAATATCCTGAGATTTTGTCAGTGGTAAACTGATTCATATTTGCACCTTCTCTCCTTTGTTGGTCACCTGAGAGATGCGTGACTGATCATACAGGTAACAGCATGAAAGGGCTGTCAGGTTGAGAAGCAAATTGTTCGAGGTGGGAGATGTTCGAGAAACGAGGTTCCATGTAAATCGATACAGCATGCACCCTGCTGTCATGCAGGCTCAGTTATGCTTAGCCCAGGTGTGGCCAGAGGGAAAGGGAAAGTCTTGTCTTTGCTGACACCGGGAAAACATTTTTTTTTTTTTTTTACCAGTGAAGTGAATTTTTCCTTTCACTTGTCGTTAATTCTGCTCATCCGCAAGAAGCCCATCTGTCTACAGCTCTCCTAGGTCACTAGCCCTTCAGTACGGATCTTTATTGAGCTTTTCCGTCCTTGTGAATCGTAAATTGTCCCTTCAATATCCCTAATGACAAGCATTTCGACTCATACATTCTATTTACCTATCTTAGTAACAGCCTCTGATTTAGATGTCAAATTCCAGGAAGTAAAACTCAGACGTGCACAAAACAAACAAAAAGCACAAAGAAGCTGAAATAATTCTCAAAGCCAGGGCTACGTTCCATAAACTTCAGTGCCCTTTGGAGAGTTTCTCAGGCCATAGTTACTCTTCTTTGACACACATATACAGTGAGTTTGTTTATCTTTTTTATCTACCAAATCAGAAGCACAAAAATTTGAAAAGTAAATTGAAAATATAATACTTGGCTTCATGAATTCTCTAAAGTCACAAGCCAGTACTACTTGGTATCTATTAATGCAATTACTCTTAACAGATAAGAAAGAACTAAGTAAGGCCCACAAAGTATTTCAGATATCTGAAGACTTACATGAAGACTCTTTTGCCCTAGGGAAAGACTATTTCTCATTTTCCTAGATGTCAAAAGACTGAAAATTAAACCTGAAATCAAGTCTACATTAAAAATTTTCTTTAAATTTTTCTTAAAAATTCTAGTCCATCCTCTGACTTCACTTGCCTGAGTAGCTAGCTATCACATACTTCTTTAATGACCTAGTCAATATCATCATGATATAGAAAAAAGAAGAAAAGTGACTATATTATTATAGAAATGTTGGCTGTTATTACTTGTTTAAATGCTAGAAAAAAGTAAACCCTAAGATTTCTATACAATAGGTTTTGAAAGAGGTTTATGATGTTTTTTTTAGTTTCTATAAGTTTTAGCTATTTAACATTTGCAGATTAAAATAAAAAAACCTAAGAAAATGAAATGTGTTTGTTTTTTTCCTTCTCAGATAACTAAAGCTAATGTGTTTTTGAGAGCATGAATTTTCCAAATGGTTGGCTCATTTCAACACTGTGTGTGGACATAGCCTTAGTCTGAATTTTTATGAGTTTTAGAGGTGAGCTAAAAATCACACATGAGTAGTATATAAAATCAGATAATATGGTATATAAAATATACGTTGCAGAAGGAGTAAACTATGTGGATTATTCTGGCCCTACTAAAGAGGAGAGTTGTCTCAGTTTCTCCTTTTTGAATGTAAGTTTTATCTATCATATTTTATTTTGATATTTGTACATTTACTGGAGGCTAGCAGGATGAGTTGCACATGGGGAGCTTTTATATTAACCATATTTGGTTTTCATTTTAGAAACAAATTCTTCCTCTCCTCTTTCTTCCTTCCTCTCTAGGCCAATTAGGCTTATAAATGAGCACACAGCCCAGCGGGAAGACTTCAGGAGGCTCAGGTAGACATTTCATCTGAATTTGCTGACCCTGGTTTTGCTTGAATAGCCCTCTTCCTCTTCGAACGACATCTGGGCAAGCAAAGCGAAACAGGGAAAAGAATAACTGGTTCAGTGATATCAACAACCAACACCACTGGCCAAGATCAAAATCTCTATCTCCCTCAGAGATTGGGTGGGCAGTATATATATTTTTTAACCTAAATTTTCTCCCCTTTTGGCCAGGGTAGAAACATCATATCAGGGGCCTATTTCACAAATAACTAATGTGAGAGACACGTGAGCAGACATCACTTGAGCCTCGTTTTCTGAGCCAAAGTTCAGGATGTACAGTCTAAAACTAGAAAGAAGATTTTAGAACTAGATGGTTTTAGAACATCTGAGGCATGGCACCGCACCTGTGACATGGTCCACTTCCTCCCACCCACTTGCCCCAGAATTTCCTACCCTTCGTAAGACAGTCCCCTCTCTAGAATGAACAGACTTCATAAACAAAACGACAGATAAAGCAGGCTTGGTCCCATTGTAAAATGAAGAGGTCTCAGTTTCCAAAATTCAGTCATTTTGGAAAGTGAGATAGAAGGCCTTGGAGGCCCTCGAGGCAGTCCAGGTACAGTGACAACTCGACCAGTACTAGGAATAGGAAGGATGAAGTAAAAAGGTCTGTGATCCAAGAGCAAAACCACAACATGGACCCCATTACGTGAGGTTTAGGTAGAACCTAATGAACTGAACCCAACTGTCCTTGGACCATCTTTGATGAGGAATAAGCTCTGACACGAGTTTCCTGGTCCATTCAAATACAGACATCAGGGTGGAGCTCAAGAAAAAAAAAAAAAAAGCGCTCTTATAAAAGGGAGCCAAGCTCCTCAAATAGACTGTAAGGTGATGTACCTTGGAGGTACATTTTTTTCTTTAAAAACTCTTACATGAATTATCAGCAATAACCACATTTCAAAATATTCCCTATATCCCAATTTTTATTTAAAAATATATACAGAAATACATATACATATATGTACAGATCTTTCACTAGGAAACCCAAGCTGAGCACCTGAGGTTTGTCTGTAATAATCTAACACACAATAACCCAATGGCCAGGCCACAGACAATAGCAGATGCTTCAAGAGAAAGAATAGAGCCCTTTCAGCCAATTATACAATTACACAATATGACCATGTTTACATTATCAAAGGGAGGCAGACCCAATTACCTAGCTACTTCAAATTAATAACCCCATTTAGCTCAATTATCTGGCAAGCAGGGTCTAAATAATCTGAGTAATTACCTCAATTCACTCAGATGGTATAGGTTTGGCCTTTGAGTCCAGAAGTAATTTTTCCTCCCAGAACACATCCAACATCAGCAAATATCAAAATGCACAACAGCGAACTCATCTAGAAGCAGTGTGAGCAAATTCTCTCCATTATCTGGCAGATTAAAATTTGGTATACTATTAATAATCCTGAGTTGATTTTTTTCCCCCCTAACAAAAACTCATAGGACCGTAGAATTCTAGAGCTAAAAAGGACCATTGGCGGCTCGAGGTCTAAAAGCCAGCTGCTGGCAGCAGTCTAACCAAAAATCCAGCTTATTGACTCATACCAGCTAATGGAAGGCACTTCAAAGGCCAAATGCTTGGGTTCAAATCCTGGCTCTACCCACTTGGTAGTTTCAGGTGACCTTGGCAAGTACTTAGCTCTCTAAGCCTGAGAGTTTTCATCTGTACAATGGTGGTCATGACGGCCCCTATCTGTAGAGGACGAAATGAGATAATGCATGCTAGCACACTTAGCACAGATCTTGGCACATATTACCAAATTTTAAGCACTTAACTCTTACTATTACATCACCACTGCCTTTAATGGACTCAATGGTATGAAAAGATATGTCCACACCCTCATCCCCAGAACCTCTGAATATTACCTCGTGCGGCAACTAACGTGATTAAGTTAAGGATCCTGAGAGAAGGAATTTCCCTAGATGGTCCTGTGGGCCCTAAATGCAATCACACATATCCTCAGAAGAGAGAGGCAGAGGGAGTTTTGAGACAGACACACAGAGCAGAAGGCAGTGTGAAGACAGAGCACAGAGAGATGCGGCCAAAAGCCAAGGAATGCCAGCAGCTGAAAGAGGTAAGCAGTAAATTCTCTCCCTAGAGACACTAGGACGTGTGGCCCTGCTGACACCAGGCCCCCACCCCTCCGAACTCCCTAAAGCAGGTCCTGGACTCTAATCTCGATCTCCTCTGCACCAAGACTGCGGAACATTCCTCCTGCTTTAGAAGCTTTCTGATTTGCCTTGAGCCTCCCAGCCAGGGAGCTTCAGAATTTAGCAACTGTCCTGAGGAGAAAACTGCCTGTGTATTTCGGGCTCCTTGAGGCTCCAATTTTGTCTCTCCAGTCCAGCCTCATGAGACCACCAAAAACTCTGCAGGATTCTCTTCCCCAGAGCATCAACACTCCATCCAAGCAGAGCCTGGATTTCCTGCCCCTTGCCAGCACTCTGAACCAGAAATACCCCCAGGGATAAAGTAGCTACAGATCATCAGCTCACCTCCTCCTCATTCTCCCTTTCCTGACATCTCAGGCCCCCAGTCCTCATTGTTTCAACATCTCTCAGATCTTTTAAACAGAACGATTCTTGTGTGTGTGTGTGTATTTCTTATGGCTTTTCTTGTTGTTCTTGAGATCATTCGTTTACTTCAAGCTACTCAATCTTATCCAGAAGAACTCCCTTCTTTATCATTTTCAAAGTGCTTTTGCTACAATATTTAATTCTCTCCTTATAAACCTATAGGGAAAAATAGGGCAGTATGTATTACTCTGACATCTTAGACTCCAGGTGGGCAAACTATGACCTGCCCACCCATTCATTTACCTATTGTCTATAGCTGCTTTGCACCTGCTAACGGGCAGAGCTGAGTAGTTATGAGAGAGTCTACCTTGTCCACAGAGCCCCAAATATTTACTATCTTTCCCTTTACAGAATAAGTTCGCCAGCCCCTATTCTACATGGAGGAAACTGAGGTTCAGACATATTCAGTGACTTGCAAGTTAACTTTGAAGAGAAGATTGCATCTAAGATTCCCTGATTCTTATTCTAGTCACCTCTCCATGCTTCTACATTGCTTCCCCTCACAATGATTTATTATAACCACTTTTTAGGATTAACACAAGGAGAGAGGGATGGTTTTGAACCAGATAGCCCAAGTATGGAAAAAGAAGAAGTCCTAGCAGACACAATTAGTATCTTTGGAATATTCTGGGAATTTCAGCAGTCACCTTGGAAATGTGCCGAAACAAATAATGGAAGAAGGCAAGTATTCAAGGATGTCACATTGAGGTACAAAAGTCTTACTATTCCATAGGGCTCTTTCGTTGTTGTTGAGAATATGGACATGTAAGGCAGAACAATGAAAAGAATCCTGAAGAATGTGTTCAATTTTTACCCATTTGATTGCTGAAAGCTTTCATCAAGGCAGTCCCTGAGCTGTGGAAAAAATGTCCCCAACAGAGGATGGCAGCTCAGAGGGACACACACACACACACACACACACACACACACACACACACACTCACAGGCATGCTATCTATGATTAAACAAAACAATAAAAAGAATCTGATACAGTTCCAAACTTAACAATGACTTAAAAGAAAGGCTGTCTTCCTTTTCCCCTCCTCTGCTTAATACAAGTATAGGATAATTTGCTTCTTTTTAATAAAATTATACAATCTGATGAGTGGTGCAATTTAGCACCCTATGTCAATTATGGATGCTGAAAATTTCAGAATCATGAGATCACCAAAATGGTATCAATCTCTCTCTCTCTCTCTCTCTCTCTCTCTCTCTCTCTCTCTCTCTCTCACACACACACACACACACACACACACAGTGTATGTGTGTCTGGGAGAGAAAAAGAGGGGGGGGAGCACAAATGTTAAGGGCAGCTAGTCTTTTTCACTTCCCTCCATTTTATGCAGAAGGCTGAGTGGGCATGTCTGCATTTGGCAACTATGGAGCCCTATTTTCCCAGGGAAGATGGGTTATGGCTGGAGAGGGCAAAGCAAGATGCAAGAGAGAAGAAAAAGACAGATTTATAGAAGGAAGAGACTCATGCCCCTAAGAAAGAAACATGAACTCTCCACGAGGCGAGGAAGGCAAACAAGGGAGGAAGGAAAGGCTCTCAAGGCGCCCTGACAGCATGCCAGTGCTTCCATTTTTTTCAGAGACAGAAAGGCCAGGGCAGACCTTAGCTCACATTCCCATGAGTGAGCCATTTAAATGCCCATCATTCCATGTCACTCATGCTCTCAATTCTTCCATGGATCCCCAACGTCCAGTTATGGAGTCCAAGCCCCTGAACACAGCATACACAGTGCTCCTCAATCCTGGGTCTCCCCTCAAACTCATTTTCAGCCACTTTCTACATCATTTGTTCTGCTCTTACAATGGTCTTTAAGCCTAGCTCCCAGCTGATCCAGCCGCATGAATGACTTCAGTTGACACCACATGGAGCAGAAGAACTGCCCTGCTGAGCCCAGCCACTCCAGACGCATGAAGAATAAGGCATTGTTTGAAGCCACCCACTGCAGGGTAGTGTGTGACACAGCAGCAGATTAGTGAAACGATATGCATCTAGTTCTTTCTAACCAGTGAGTGCCTAACACAGGGCAAGATGCAGTAACTATGCTGCAGAGAAAGGGAGGGAGGATAAAAGGGAGACCACTGGGATTAAAGGAGGGATGGCCAGTGAGGAGGGAAACCAAGATGACAGACCTCAAGGCCAACTCTTAGCTTGTGGAGAAAAATGTGTTAAAGAAGAATTTAGTTGCGAGGTGAGATGCACAAAACAAGAAGCGGCGAGAATTTCAGGTAGAAAAAGTCACTACTGCAGTCCACTCCTGAGCCAAAGACCTGGGCTAGGGATCCGGGAGAAACTCAACCGAGGGTTGATGGAAAGATGCTGGAAAGGAGAATCTAGTGGATATGACGACACTGGAAATGGCGGGAAGGGGGACAACAAGAAATGACAGCATCATGATCTTTCAATTTGTGGGGATTGAGAACAAAAGGTCAGTTACGCCTCATTGATGCAGAGGCCACCCGGCTCCCAAACTCAGCCATTCAGAACGCCCTGCTCAGGTGGCTGTGGTAGGTGACATGTCACTCAGAGGAAAAGCCACGCTCCTCACAGGCAGGACTAGCCCTGCTACTTCTGACCTCGCTGTCCATCCTTCCTTCTCCACTTGGACCCAGACACATTGACTACGTCCTGTCCCTCACCATACCAGGCACAGGTACCCCCGGAGGAGCTTCTGTAAGCGAACGCGGGCAAGGCCTGAACCCGGGATGCTTGAGCTTAGAGTAGGGCAGAGAAAAGCACAAAGATGAGTCACCAAAAGAGACAAACCACATGGTGTCCCGGAAGGGAAGCCAGAGATTCAAAAAGCTAACAGCGGTTCATGACCATGCAAGTTTCAGGGGTAAAAGCAAACAGAAACAAAGTTTAATCGGAGGGAGGGAGGGAGGGAGGGAGGGAGGGAGGGAGGGAGGGAGGGAAGGAAGGAAGGAAGGAAGGAAGGAAGGAAGGAAGGAAGGAAGGAAGGAAGGAAGGAAGGAAGGAAGGAAGGAAGGAAGGAAGGAGGGAAGGAAGGAAGGAGGGAAGGAAGGAAGGAAGGAAGGAAGGAAGGAAGGAAGGAAGGAAGGAAGGAAGGAAGGAAGGAAGGAAGGAGGGAGGGAAGGAAGGAGGGAAGGAAGGAAGGAAGGAAGGAAGGAAGGAAGGAAGGAAGGAAGGAAGGAAGGAAGGAAGGAGGGAGGGAAGGAAGGAGGGAAGGAAGGAGGGAAGGAAGGAAGGAAGGAGGGAAGGAAGGAAGGAAGGAAGGAAAGAAGGAAGGAAGGAAGGGATGAGAGCTATTCACAGCCAACAGCACTGGCAGCCAGAGCAGGGAGTAAACCCACAGCGGAAGGCCCCTCAGTCCCCACCATGCCCGCCAGTCAGCAACACCAAGAGGCTGGGAGAAGCTGGCTCCCTCCCGATGAATGCCTCAGCAAACCTCTCCCATTCATTATGGTCATCTTTCCTCCATAAATCAAGCCCGCCAGACTCAAAAGCTGGAGCATTCAGGAAGTGCTTACTCAAAACCCCGAAGCATCAATATGAAGACTTCAGACCCCAGAACGATAACAGGGTGAGATATATTTATATTTCACAGCTGGCGATGCCTCGGCACACTTTTCGCTTTCTAGAAATCCTGTCGGCTTAATTTATGTGGCTCATACCTCATTCCCTTTCAGGCGACACGCTTTTTATCTTCTTCTTTAGGAAACTTATCTTCGGGATTTTCCAAATCCTCGCTGTCATTCATGTCTGATGGACTGTGCTCCGTCTCGGGTCTCTGGTAGATAAGCAGGGCTCCCTGCGAGGCTGTCTGTCTACATGCCACACCGGGGAACATGCCCCACCCGGCGATCCAGCCTACATCCTAACAGCACTGGCAGAATGCGAGGGCCATGTCTCTCCCCCTCCCCGGTATCTTCACTTCCAAGCCACGAAAAGCCTCTCTGATTTTTTTTTATTTTTATTTTTTGGTATCTTTACTATCGTTCGATTAGATGCTTCATGTGTAAGTCAGCCCAAGTGGAGTGATGAGGTAGAGAGAAAGGCTAAAGCACTGCCTCATGTACACCTCAGTATTTGGAGTTGTTTTTTGTGTGTTGTTTTTTTTTAAAAACTGCTCAGAAAAAAAAAAAAAGATAAGGCTAAAATCAGATCTCGGATTAAAAATGATGAAGCAACTGTGACTAGCTGAAGCCAATTCAAGCGGAGTCAATTTTCGCCAATTGTAAAAGATGACCTATAAGAGGCCCCAAAGCTCCAGTACAATAGAGTAATTAAATCTTTATAACGGAGACAGAAAATGCCACATAATTAGACACGGCCAGAAAAGGGTACGGATGCTTCCCCTCCCTGTGGCTGGCCCGTGAAGGCGGGCCTGCAGCCACCTCTGCACTGGCAAAAGGCCGGTCCCTTCCCCTATCACTGAGCCTGCCCGAACCACGAAGGTGGAGTTTCCTTTGGCAACAGGCCCACTAACAATCCTTGAGTTCCTGGCCTGCTCCAGGTCCAAATAAGTATAAGAATAACAGCGTTTCTACCCCCACAGGTACCTGCCTGGTTATGTGTGAAGGGAAAAAAACAATCTTGCTATTTAGCGAAGTGGTCAAGGACACAGCTTCTGGAGCTAGGCACCTAGCAGTCTTCTCATCTGTAAAATGGGTACAATCAGATTACAGAGCTCACTGGATGTTATTGGATTACATGAGTTAATAGGTGGCAAGGATTTTGAACTGTGCCTGGCATACAGTAAATGCTATATGAGTTGGCTCCTGTCATTCCGCTGTTGCCATGGCTGTTATTAAATACTCCACATCATTATTATTAAGTATTTAACAATAGCAAGAGTTGCCATCATCAACCCGTTGCAAGGCTGTTACACCTATCCAGGCAGGACAAAACTGGGACACTGGTCATAGGAAGGGACACGCCAATGCTAAGAGGCATTGCAAAGGCAGATCCTTCAACAAATGTCTGGTGCAGGAGGCAAGGGAACTAGAGATGTGAAGCGTGCCTCCAGCTGTCGTTCAGGGAGTGTGGGAGAACAGGGTCCACAGAGGGAAAGGAGGAGAAGGCCAGGGCTCAGGGCCGACACCGAGTCTGAGGCCTCTCCTAGACTTCCAGGGAGGATATAGCCTTGGGCTTGGCAGATGCCCACTCACCTTGAACATGAAGCTGTTTCTTTTTTCCCTCCTCCCACATGAACACTGACTGGACACTAGAGCCAAGGCTGATCCCATGGGAAGATGGGACAATGAATCACAGAAAGTAACCCCCGAGGACTCTTTCTGTTGACACAGAGACATTTCCTGAAGGTTTATTCTGTACCCAGCACTCCTGATACACTATCTCATCTCACCCTGACAATGACCCCCATGTTGCTGTGGGCACGGAAAGGTTACGCAACTTGCTCAAGATCACTAGGTTAGCAAGAAGCAGAGTGCAATTTGAACCTGGATCTATCGATCTATCAGAGACTAAAAATGCCCTCTCTCCACTGCACACCAGTGCCTGCCCTGTGGCAATGACCAGTTTATCAAAATCAGCAGGAGAGCCTCAATATGTTTTCAGTGGCATTTAAGAGGAAAAGAAATTTCCCTTAGACCAGTGGTCGCCAACCTTTTGGACCTCATGGCACGGTGGTCTGCAGACCACCAGTTGGTGACTGCTGCCTTAGACAACTGCTAAGTCCATCCACATAAGTAGATGTGAAGTATAGAAAAGAAGAGTACCAGGTTACAGACCAGAAACTTGTATTCAGTCATTCTGAACAAGCTGAGGGCTGTGATCCCTCTAGTGCCTTCATTTGTCCACCTTTAAAATGGGGATGTTAATATATGACCTTCCAGCTCCATTTCTGTATGGTTGAGGAAGCTCTTATCAGATTGTCTCTTTTGCAGATGACAACTATAAGCTCTGGACAAAAAAAACACACAAAAAAGAAAAAACCAAACAAACAGAAAAACTAACTAGGGGAACTGGAGAGTGAGCTCAGGCAGGGAGATACTGGAGGGGACTTTGAAACTTCCAAGAAATGTACTGCACCAACTTTTTGTTATTTATGGCTGTTAGCGAAGGTCAAGTACCAAAGGGGCAGCTAAAACTCGGAAACGCATAGTCGGAATGGCTTGGAAAAACTGAAGGCAGAATCCAGGGCTACATCAGCTGATGGAATATAAAGGGGGAATCCCAGAAAAGAGAGAGCTGGAGAAGGAAGCCTCAAAATCTGTGTACAAACTCTGTCTGAATCTCTGGTTGACCACTGAACCACGCAAGATGCCTTCCAACCAGCCAGTGAAGGCTAAAAGAACAAACTGAAGATTTGAGTCACCACCCAAGAGACAGAGTTTACAGATGAAGTCCAATCGAGTATACTGCCTGCTGAAACAAACAAACATCAACACTCATCAGAGGAACATGACAGAATCCAGAGTCTCCACATGGTAGACTCACAAGGTCCAGGATACATTCCAAAATGTGATTAAAAACGTAACTCGTTCTTCAGAATCGATAAACCCAACTGACTTAGAAGTTAGACTAAACAGACAAGGATTTTAAAACAACTATTATAACTACATTCCATATCTGTCCAACCTACCTCACAGAGTTGTTCAGGCAACTCTGTGAGGTAGGTTGACCAGGCAAGCAAAAAGTGTTTAGGTAAGTTTCGTATATGCTACACCTACAACAACATAAAAATGCAGGTTATCCCTTCATGCCTGTCTCCAGAAACCACATAATGAAGGAACCTCTGACAAGTGTACGGTGGGAGGACCAGACCCGGGGGGCACCGTGAGAACTCAGCGGGAGTGTTCTGGGATGACAAGGAACACGTGACTAAGTTAGGTATGGAACCTCAGCAAGGCAGAGACAATTCTGTTGTTTCCAACTCCAGGGGAATAGGATTTCCTATTTTGAAAGGGACAGGCTTTGTCCCAAAACATGATGACCTTCACAGGCCCACAGACCGGTCTCCTAATTACACAGGAGGGGATGTCTGAAGCTGAAAGGATTGACACAATGTGAAATGATCAGAAGCTGAGAAAATGTGGCCAACGCAGGGCCATGGTGGGACCAGGAGTTGCCAAGAAATCTGGATTCTTCCAGAGGCTGGTGCCACCTGTTTGAATGACCCTGTAGGAGTTCTTTCCCCACCAATGGCCTTGGTTTCCTCATCTGCACACGTAGGTGGGGTGACCTCAGAGGTACTCTCCCTTCTAAACGTTTCTGGGAAATCACTCTTGGCCATGAATGTCCTCATTGATAACATCCATTTCCCAATGTGTGACTACATGAGTACACACACACACACACACACACACACACACACACACACACAATTTTAGACACAATTACCCTGTCTATCCCATCAGCATAGTGAATTCAACACTGTTGGCCAGAGTAAACCATATCAGTTCCCCAAACTGGGCAAAATGACCCCAGGTGACTGAGGGTTCTGTGAGACCCCAGATTTCCAAAATTGGTCATCATCTTATCACACCTATTGACAAACCCAGAGTTCTCTGAGTATGACTAAGAGTTCCTTATTGCCAAATGATTAAACAAGATAAGGTCCACAAAAGCACGCTGCATTCTTGAAAGTACTATAATTCATATTAAGCATTCGATTCCCCCTAAGCCAGCCGGCCCTTACCTCAGAGAAGGAGCGTTTCCTCAGTCTCCCCACTGTTCTCTACCCTACCCTGTCCTCCGGGGGTGTCAAGCCCTACACCCGCCTCCGGGCTGCCCTCACTCTGTAAACACTGACCTCTCCTTGGCCAAAAGATGCCTGTGGTCCTTGTGGCCTGGGTTGTGCCACATTTCACACTGTTGCACACTGTTCTGTCTTGCATTTCCCACCCAATGTAGTGAACCACTGTCTGCCAGCATCCGATAAGTAGATGGGATCTTGGACAAGGATTAGGACAAACCACCTCACTTTGCACTTGATGTAGAAATCATTTAAATCATTCCTGTCTTATGTAGTAAATCCTGTCAGGCCCCTGTGTTCATCTTTCTTATTTGACTCTTCTTTGCATTTGGTGAAATAAAAGTAGCTTCCACTTACTGAGCCTTGGGTAGGTGAGCCTACCCAATGCTTTATCTGATGACCTCATTCAGTGCTAACCACCCCAGGGAATATCTAGACATTTTACAGAGAAGAAACGAAGATTCAGAGGGGCTACGTAAATAACTCACTTGAGGTCGCAGAGCAAATGAGACAGGTCTCCCACCAGGTCTGCAGGCCTCATACCCAGATCTGTGCCCCACCAAAGCCCTTGCTTTTAATCACTCCACCGGTGCTACGCCCTGACGTGCAGGACGATGGACTGATAAATAGCCACTGATTAATTTCTAGTGCATGCTGCTGCTATTGGCCCCCCTCCCTTCAAGATAAACACCGGCTGATCCTGGGGCACCGAGAAAGATGCCAGCACACCCCCAGGAAGCCGGCCAGCCCTGTGGTGATGGGAACAATGGACTGGACATCTATGGGTGTCAGATGGCCACTTTAAAGCAGTCAAGGAGAGGTGAAGACAAAAAATAGGCTTCCATCCAATGCAATTTTTAAACCACTGACCCACCATGCAATGTGGTGCTAAAAGGAGCCTTAGCCACCACTGTGCTTGCAAAATTCTGTACCTTGTTGGAAAAAAAAAAGAAAAAAGAAAAAGAAAGCACCATTTGTTGGTCCAACATTCCCTCTGGAGCAAGTTGGGAGACAACGTGCTGGTAAGCTGGAGTCCACTCTCCGTTCTGTCCCTTCCACAGCCAGCATATACAGCTCAAGCAACCAAGGATGGAAGCAGAGATTGAGTAGAATTTTGGCTTCCTGGCCCCACGACTTTTGGTCTGCTGGTTTGGAGGCTTGGTTCCTAAGGCAGGAATGCTTCTGCCAGATGGCACAGCAATGGCTTCCCTGAACTGGAAGTGGCGAGTGTGCCCTGGCCATTTGGATTATAAATGCCACAAAGCAAAAGGCAAAGAAGGTGGTTACGGTACTGGTTGGGGTGCGTGAGCCCAGTTTCCACGGGGAAGTTAGATAAAATGGATCCCAGGGAAGTTTCTGGAGTGCCTCTTGGTTCTTCCATGTCCAAGAGTAACTATTAATGAAAAACAGAGAGAGAGAGAGAGAGAGAGAGAGAGAGAGAGAGAGAGAGAGAGACCAACTAATGATTTAGTTCCCTAAATCATTCCACCAGGCAATGAACCCCGGTAGGGTGAGGTATTGCCTGAGGGCAAAAGCCAAGCCCCAATAGTCACAGTATCCATCTCTAAGCAATGCTGATTCCTCTGCTTATCCCACCAGCCCCATCTGAACATTCCATATTCTACAGACTGACCTACAAGTATGATTTCCTGTTTGAAAGAGACAGGCTCTGTCCCAACACACGATGACCTTCTCATGTCACCCAGAGAGGGACACCGTGCCAGAAGGACACCATGACTTCATGTCTCCTCTTCCGATGAAAGAGCAAGAGCACTGTAAGGAGTACAGCTGCATCTTGTTAAGCAGAAACAATGCCGTTTTGCTATGTTAAGAATGTGCACAAAGATGTACGGATGCTGAGAACTTGAAAGTGTGGACTGTGCTGTCCCTCAGGTCCACACCCACCCTTCCAGACCGCGACTTGCGCTGAGAGCTGGACTCGGCATTCCTCGATGCTAGCTGACTTCCTACCAAGCTCTGCCAGTGAGGGGTCCAGGGGGAGATGAGACGGCAGGGGAGGGGCTGGGGGCCTCCTTCTCCTGCTTGCAGCACTTCGTCCTGGTGGCAGTCACTGGTTCCAGCCTCCAGCATCTGTCCGTACTCCTCATGTAGCTCAGCGGTAAATGCAGAGGACAGGGCAGTTAATGAGATAGAAGTGGTCTCTGTCTTCACAGTGCTTAAAATCCAGCAGGGGAGGAGACACAGAACGGATAAGGAATTGTGATCACAGGTTCCTCTGAGAGCACATGGCAGAGGGTCTGGGAACGATGTCAATGGAATGGTTACATACTGGGACTTTGGCTACTGGCACCAATAGGTAAAGAAAAAGGCACCAAAACCACATTCAGAATGATCAACTGAGATCGTGTTACCTGCCTAAAGTCAGTATACCTTTAAAGAAGGCTGGTGTGTAAATTATCTTGTTTGATGGAGTTTTTATATGAATCATTCAGTCATTCAACAAGCGCCCTCAGCACTAAGGCTCCAGGGTTTTGCCGTGAACAAGGCAAAGCGCAGCTCACATATGGGTGGGGGAAACCATAAATAACAACAACAAAAATAACATTACATGGCCTGGCAGGCATGACTCAGTGGTTGAGCGTCGACCTATGAACCAGGTCACGATTTGACTCCCAGTCAAGGCACATGCCCTGATTGCAGTCTCAATCCCCAGTGGGGTCGGGGGAAGGAGGGGGTGTGGGGGAGGGGACAGGGAGGGTGTAGGAGGCGGCCGACCAATGATTCATCATTGATGTTTCTCTCTCTGAAATCAATTAAAAATATATTTTAAAAATAACATTGCATGATGTCAAGTGATGACAAGTTCTATGAAGAAAGGAAAGCAGGGAGTAGAGGTTGAAAGTGGATGGGGCGAGGGGAGGGGCTGTGTTAGGCAGGAAGGTAGGAGAAGGCCTCTGAGAAGACGGGCCTAGGATGAGGGGGAGGAATGGACCGTGAGAAGATCTGGGAGCAGAGGGAGAAACATACTGCTCATGTGACATCAGAGGAGCCTGGAGCAATGCCAATGTGAAAGGCATCCCCCCCCCCCCCCCCATCTTGGGGGAAAGCTGTCCGCGCTCGTTTCCAGCAAATCCTCCAACTCAGACATAGCTCAGTGGTTGAGTTCACGTCCCCACTCTGGCGTGGGGTTATTTTTCTTTACTTTCAATTTACATTGCAAGCTGGAGAGAAATGAATTACATCCCCCTGGGTTTCTCTGTTCCATACAATTAAGAAAAGCTATTTCTTAGTCACAGGGCGGATGACGACACCACGATTTCCTATTTTCTCTCTGCAGGGAAGCTGTCATCACTCAATATTAATTGATCCTACTTTTCATCCATAAAGCAGGGGTTGAAACAAATTTTTGGTCACAAAAATGGCAACTATTACACTATTAAGGTAAATTATTAATGGCATCTCTGCAAAAGTACACTCGTGTTCACAGGGCATCAGCTGCCTCCACACAGATGGTGTTTCTTTAATGGGGAAAAATGAGTAAATTATTATATTCCTTCCCGATACTGGATAAATTGCCAGTGCCTATCTCATTTAAGGTTGCCAGAGAGTTCCCACCATTTCATCACTACTAGGCACGCACAGAAAGAGTGTAATGGATCTTGGGTTCCCAGCAGGAGAGCATGTCAATCGAATGCAATTTTATTTTCTTGCTAGACAGCAGAAAAAGTGAAAAACTGCAGGAAGACACAAGAAACTCAAAAACTGAAGAGCGCTAATAATATAGATACATCTTTCCCTCGACAATACCTTGATGCTTATTTTTAAAGTAGGGGACTGAATCAGAGGAGCCTAGTTTAAGGAAGAAAGGAAGGGACGGAGAGAAAGTAAAAGAAGGAAGAAAAAAATCCAGTTGTATCTACAAGTCAACAACCTATAAGGAACCGGAGGCACGTGGGAAGGGCTGAACCCCTTATGCCTGACGGGGGGGGGGGGGGGGGGGGCGGGGGGGTGGGGGGACCAGATGCGGGCACCCAGTGAGGAACAATGGTCAAGTTTAACGGAGGGCTTTGGGTGCCCGCATCATCCAACTTCTCTGCAGTCATTTATTTTGCTCGGGCCTTATGGAAGGGTAACCACAGGGCATTTGCATTCCATCAATATGCTTAAATGTCACCAATCTTGACGTTCGCAGCTAGAAGCCAGGATTAGCAATTTACATCCAGGGTGATGAATAACTGTGGTTGAAGCAGAAGGCTTTTTCTTAAACATATAATTTAGTCTCGGGAAGAAAGGCGCTCTGCTCAGCAAGGGCGATGGCCTAAAAGGAGAAAAGCTACAGCCGTGGCTCGAGCCACCACAGAAAGGACAAGAACGTTCTAAAAATGAACAGGGATCATTTGCTTTCATGCTAGCAGGTCACATGGGGCTCACTCTTACCGGTGGCCTTGAAGGGACCCAGGCCCCTACCCCCAGATACTGTGTGCTGACTGACCCTTCCCCTGGAAAACTGCCCTCGGCCAAATGGGAGCCACGTGGTCTGGGAATTGAAGAGGCTTGAGAGAGTCCCAAAAGCTACTGATACGGCCATTCTTTATGTTCACTGTGGTAGAAACTGTGAATTGTGTCCATTAAAACCCATTTCCACCTCCTTCAAGCTAGTCTTCCTGAAAGAGAGAGGCTGGAAGCCAAAAGCTACATTTCCTATTTACAAATGAGGAAACTGAGGCACAGAGAGGTTACATGACTTTCCCAAGGCCACACAGCTAATGCATTTGAAGTCTGGCTCAAGAGAAACAAGACTTTTAACATAAACTGCCTTAATTAGTTGCCTCATGATATTTCACAAATTATTCCTCAAATGCAATAGCTTAAAACAATAAACATTTATTACCGCACAGTTTCTGTAACTCAGGAATCCAGGTCTAACTTAGCTGGGAGTCTCTAGCTCAAGACCTCTCATGAGGTGGCATCTGGCCATCAGCTAGGGCCAAAGGGATCCACTGGGGGAGGACCCACTTCCAAGCTCATGCACATGGGTGTGGGCAGAACTCGGGTCCTCCAGGGCTGCTGGGAAGGGGCCCTGTTCCCCATGGGCTGTTAGCAAAGGGCCCCCCTAAGTTCCTTGCCACATGGGTCTCTCCACTGGGCAGCTCACATGCCAGCTGGCTTCCCGCAGAGGGAGTGAACAACAGAGAATCCACAATGGGAGCCACCGTCTTTAGCAACCTCATCTTGGAAGTGACATCCCATCACTTTTGCTGTATCCTATTCACTAGAAGCAAGGCACCAGGTCGTCCCACACTCCGAGGTGTGGAGACCAGGAGGCAGGGGTCATCTAGTGGGCACCATCTAGGAGGGTGCCTACCGTGCTGCTCAGTAACACACAACTAATAAACAGAAAAGTTGAATTTAAGGTTGTTTTTACCTCTGTTAACTTAGCTCCCCAGTCCGAGCTCTGTCTAAAACTCCAACATTCCTCCTGGTTGGTTCACCTTTCTGGGGCACTGGAGCCTCCCTTAAACCACCTCTGATATCTCACTTTGTAGCAAAGGAAGTAAAGGGTATTAAGGAGAAAAGATACGTGTTCTTTTTAAAAAATATATTTTTACTGATTTTAGAGAGGAAGGGAGAAGGAGAGATAAAAATGTCAAGGATGAGAGAGAATCACTGATTGGCTGCCTCCTGCATGCCCCCTCTCGGGGATGAAGCCCACAACCCAGGCACGTGCCCTGACTGGGAATCGAACTGTGACCTCCTGGTTCATAGGTTGACACTCAACCACTGAGCCAAACCAGCCCAGCTAGATCAATTTAAATTTTAGTTATTTTGGTCTACTTCATTTGTATAACGTCCACAATAAGAATCCACTGAGTAAAGACAAGAAAAGGTTTGGGTTTCAATGTACAGTTTCCAGATTGGCAAGAAAGAGTAGTGAGAAAAGGGGCAGTTGGCCACCAGTTTGGGGGGGTCAAGCAAGGAAACCCAGAAAACCCTAAACACCCTTCTCCCTGTTCCCGTCCTGGTTCTGGCATCATTTCAGCCCAGGCTGTTGGAAGAAGCAGCAGCTACTTTCCTTTCACAAGCTTCATCTCACCCTCGCCAAACAGACCATTTCTCACCAAGAAAGCCATCAGGGACTAAAAGCCTGGAGTGCATGCCCAGGGCATCCTGGAGGCATCTATTAAATCCCCACAAGCTCAGCCTGTGGGCAGGAGCAGCCCAGGCGAGTCCCTCGCCCTCAGGAAGCTAGAGGCACTACCCGGGGGATTTCCAAGCTGCAGTTTGGTGGACCCGAAGGCCAGATTGAGTCTAGGATTTCCCGGGCCTTTCTCTGTCCACCAAACAGCACACAAACCTCCAGCCTTGCAGGGCCTGTAGGTCAAAGATAAATCGTAGTAAGTCGAGGCAGATAAAACATGGACTCTATTTTTCTATTAAGAAAGGAATGTCCGGACAGCATGGCTCAGTGGTTGAGCATCAACCTTGAACCAGGAGGTCATGGTTTGATTCCTAGTTGGGACATATGCCCAGGTTACGGGCTCGATCCCCAGTGTAGGGTGTGCAGGAGCAGCCGATCAATGATTCTCTCTCATCATTGATGTTTCTATCTCTCTCTCCCTCTCCCTTTCTCTCTGAAATCAATAAAAATATATTTAAAAAAACACACACAGACTTTATTAAGACTGTGTCCACACTGGATTGGCTTCCAGATACAGGAAAAGAGACACGGGCTAGGACATTCATAACGTAGAATTGGGTAGCACGTTTAGATATCTGTTCCTACATTAAGAGACTTCACATTCTTGTTCACCTTTGCATGCCTAGCCTAGACCTTGAAAGGAGCAGGTATTCAATAAACAGCCAATGAATTAATTTTGCTGAATATCCTGTCAGACAAGATGGTGTTCTCCATTAAGAAAACCCACCCACCCAAGTACGCCATCTCCCTTGGGAATGTATTACCAATCTTGCATCAAAAGCAACATTCATCCCATATGGTGCCATATTGTGCTTATGCTTACCAAGCAACTCTGAATTTACACCTGGGATGCCCAACTGAAATATTCCCTTTCCTCTCCGAAGAGGGCCAATAAGGCTGTCAAACGAATGCATCCTCCTCCTATTCAGTCATATGTATACACCTGAAAAGCATGTTATGCAACAGAATCGGGGAGAGGGGGGAATCCCAACTGCTGATAAGTATAGCAGCTACTCATCAGGTACATAATTTTCATTTATCAGGAGATCTGGCCTGTAAACAAGGGATAGCTGAAGACATGTCTGAAACACAGAACTGAGGAAATGACCTGCTAGACTTAATGACAGTGACATGCAACTTGAAGCCAGAATCACATACCTTTTCACACCAGAATTGCTTTTGGGAAAAGTTCATAGGTAAAATTCAACAGGCCTGCTGACGCATCGGTGGAATATGACTGAAATCCTGGATAAAGCCTCTTCATAAAAATTCTCTGAATCAGTGTCGCTAATAACAATAATTAGTGGGGTGCGTAGAACATTAAATTGTTTTCTGTTCCGTTTTAACCAAATTAGATAAAAGTTATTACCATTACCACAGCACTGCCGGTATGAATCCCTACAGAAAAAATAACTCGGTTTTGCTTTGACAGCCTTAAGTCTCTGAAATTTACTGCTTACACACATACACACACACAGCCCTGAGCCCACTGTCATACAAGACTGAATGTTGTTTCTTAGTTTGGATTTGGAGTAGCTGGAAAAAGAGCAAGATGCGTTTTTATATTAAGAAAGGAATGCAAAGAATGCCTTCCTTCCTCTTAAATCAAATCTTATTACCTCCATTAGTGAATATTTAACAATAACATTAATACCAACAGCACACTTGGCTGCATTATCAAAGGGAACAATTTCACACAAGATGTATACATGAGCTTTGCTCAGAGAAGCTTAAAGCCATTTCACACATATTATCTCATTTATCTTTAAAAATCCCCGCCAACTCTGTAAAAGTGTATTTATCTGCGGTAAGACATGTTTTATGGGAACCGATTTCCTTACCACTCTGCATCTTCTGTTCAAAAACAGGGTCTGGTCTGTGAACAACATAAACTGAAGAACAAAAAATAGATCCAGAGACAGAGAAGCATCGAACTGACTGTCAAACCTCAGATGGAAGGCAGAGGGAATGGGGGGGGGGGGGAGGGTTAAGAGATCAACCAAAGGACTTGTATGCATGTACATAAGCATTACCAATGGACACAGACACTAGGGGGGTGAGGGCATGTGCTGGGGGGTGGGAGTGACCAGAGAGAGGTCAACGGGTTAAAATATAATATTGTAATAGCTATGTACAGGCCATGGGGGGGGGTACTTGAAATATCAGGAGGCCCACTCTGTAAAGTATATGATTGTCTAACCACTGTGTTGTACATCTGAACTAATACAGAATAGTATTTAATGTGAACTATATTTGAAAAAAAAAGATGGAAAATTGAAAAACAAACAAATAAAAAAAAAAGGTCTGTTTTTAGCACATCTCCCAACCAGAACCTCAACTCGTAACTCATGTCATAGACTTCCTTTCATGAAGTCTTAAAAACAACAAAAAAATGCAACCAACTTTTAGCAGTTACAGAAACTGAGAACAAAAGTGAAACACAGGTAGGAAATTAAATAAATTCACAGTGCCCGACAATGGCTGTTGCCCAAACTGAAATTAAACACACACACACACACACACACACACACATACACACACACTTTCTCCATGAAAACTCTACTATACAATTTATTAATGAACAGTGAATGGTAACAGAAGCTGAAAGGGGTCAGGAGAAACTATTTAATCGAATAGTCTAGAAACTATATCGGAAGAACAGATGGTTTCACAGAAGTCGATGCTACCTAGAGGAGCAAGGAGTGATTTTCTAGGAAAGAAAAATGTTTTCAAACCTTACAGCCCCCACTATTTTCAGCAAAGGAGGAGTCTATATTCAGCCCAGAATAAAATTGAGCTTGGCACAGTGACAAAGCTGGGACTAAGTGGCAGCCATCCACACATACCCAAGTTCAAGACTGGGTCTTCCAAACTGAGTTAGAGTTCAAATAGGGCTATTTAAAAACCAGCAACAAATAGAAGCCAACACTGTACTCTACTGGGTCTTTAGCCAACATTCATGACCTTGGCAAATAAGTGGTTCCCAATGGGTAATAGGCAGCATGATCTTTTTAAAAAATATATGTGTTTTTTTTTAATGATTTCAGAGAGGAAAAGAGAGGGAGAGAGAGATAGAAACATCAATAATGAGAGAGAATCATTGGTCGGCTGCCTCCTGCACGCCCCCTACTACTAGTGATTGAGCCTGCAATCTGAGCATGTGCCCTGACCAGGAATCAAACTGTGACTTCCTGGTTCATAAGTAGACACTCAACTGCTGAACCACACTGGCAGGGCCAGGCAGCATGATCTTACCGTAGCTTCCAACCTCCAGACCTCCAGGGGCCTGGGCAGCAGCGAGATGCCCAGGCCCCAGGGAGATGGAAGACCCAAGTTCAAGCTGTGGTCCTGCAAGCCAGGTGTGCCCTGGGATTGAGCCTCCTCGTCTAGCCAACAAGACTGAAACATCACCGCTGGAGGTGTAAGGATCCCTTGAGCTTAAGTATATGAAGCTGCATGGCAACCCCGCAGCATAACCCTCAGCTGCTATTTTCATGCCCACCATCCATGATTCACCAAACAGACAGGTAAGTTCTCCCCAGAGCAGGGCTCTATGGAAGGGAAGGCCATCCCGGTTGGGGTCTCTGAATGACAGCGCAGAGCTTACCACCTGAGGGACCTGTACCTTAGACAACATTGCATAAGAGCAAATGATTTGAAGAAGGCAAGTCTCTGATTCTAGCCCCATTACGTATTTGCTGTGTGACAGTGGGCATGTTGGGTAACCTCTCTGAGCCTGGTTTCCTCACCTGTAAAAGCAGGATCCTGTGAGGACTAACTTACACTCAGCATGTGTGGCTCATTAGCTGTCATTACTGTGGCTCCTATTACAGTATTCAGACTATCATCATCATCTAAGTTCACTGCTCATCCCAGGGATTCTCAGCAAGTCAAGGGAAGGCCCAGGAGCAGATCAGCCTTTCTGCCATTGAGATCACAGGCTGCAGCTGGAGGACCCTCCCTCGGGGACGAGCTTAAAGTCACCCCCCTGACTCAGACCTGGGGGGACCTCCTGCCTTTGGCTATAACGTCATGGGCTGCTTTGGGTCTTCCTTTTATCCACCCACCTCCCCTCCTCCATGGCTCGCTCCTCACATTTTGCTTTAAGGTTGGTTTGTTTGTTTTACCTGATTAAAAAATGCCATCAACATCAGTGACTTTATGTTTAATTCTGATGAAGAGCCGCAAATATTATAGATGAATTTGTTATGTTCAAAGCTGCAGGTATCATATGTAGAGAGAGGCGACAGACGCCTCATTAAGGATGGCAAAACAAACACTTCAGAGCACTCGAGGCTCCATCTAAAGGAACCCCATGGTGAAACCCACTTTAAACCAGGAATCCTCCTGTAATGCAAATAATCACCCCATCCCCGGGTTCTTCTCCATGGCTTCCTATGTGGGGCTTCCCGGTAAAGGGGAACCCACACCTGAAGGCACCTGCAGCCAGGTGTCAATCCTCGCCAACTCCTAGATACATCACGGGTCCAGCTCAGTCCATTAACGCTTGTTCTAGGCCAGTGGTCGGCAAACTCATTAGTCAACAGAGCCAAATATCAGCAGTACAATGATTGAAATTTCTTTTGAGAGCCATTTTTTTTAAACTTAAACTTCTTCTAACGCCACTTCTTCAAAATAGACACGCCCAGGCCAAAAACCGACTTCTGCGCATGGGCCAATCGCACTGTACGTGCGCGCCCGCACATGGTATTTTGTGTAAGAGCCACACTCAAGGGGACAAAGAGCCGCATGTGGCTCGCGAGCCGTGGTTTGCCGACCACTGTTCTAGGCTGCCAACTTACGTCATTTCAATGGGGCCTGGTCAGGCTGGCAGGGGCAAGGCAAAAGGATAAAAAGGGGGTGCAGAGAACAGAGGGGGTGCAGACCTAATTAAGGCAAAGTCTTCCAAAAAAGGGAGCCAAGGAGGAGACTGGACCACATGACTACTGGGGCCAACCACAGCCAGCAGACCTGCTTCTAAGGGGGAGTGGTCAGAGGGAAGTGTGATGAGCCATGTAACTGAAAATGTAGGCCTAGGCCCTGGCCGGGTAGCTCAATTGATTAGAGCGTCATCCCGATACGCAGGGTTGGATCCCCGGTCAGGGCACATTCAATAATCAATTAATGAATGCACAAATAACTGGAACAACAGATTAATGTTCCTTTCTCTCTCTCTCTCTCCTTCTCTCTCTCTCTCTCTCTAAAAATGTATGCCGTGTGCTGGCCAAGCCACAGTTCTGACTGCCCCCCAAGCTGAGCTATGCCCTGCCCTGGCCAACTGGGAAGGGCACAGATTCACTAACCAAGGTCCCTAGCCAGAAGGGGCTGTCTGCAGACCCCAGACAACTGGCTACCAGCCGCTGGGCCAGCAAGAAACGGTTCCCTGAACCCACCTCTCATCCCTCTTCCTTCAGTGGAGACCACTAACCTCCTTGCCAACACTCATTTCCAACCACACAGCCTCTCATCCCCAAATCCTTCCTTCCCTCTGTGACCTCCTCTGTCCCCTCCACAGTGGCTGGTCATCCCCAAGAGCCAGGAGGAGGAGAAGCTTTTCCTGGACCTGAAGGAGAGAGAGGACCCAGATACGCCGTGGGGGGTGGGAGGGAGGGTGGCACTCCACATGGGGAGCAGCACATGCAAAGGCAGAGGGGGAGGGAATGGGTGGTTCCATTTCAGGAAGAGTGAGTAGGTTCCTGGGATGCCTGTTGGGAGAGGAGGGTGAGGACAGACAGGAGGGAGCCAGCTTGAGAGGTGCTGGCTCTCCTGATGGATAACCCTTAAAAGTTTTAGGGTGCCTTGGGGAGATGGGGTGTCCACTGGGGACACCCAGGGTTTCAGTTACACTTGAGATATGGAGGACTCAGGAAGGAGGATGTTTTTGGCTGCCGGGGGGATGTAAATATCTGTGTTTTCCGATGGTCTTAGGCTCTCAACCAGTTCGCGACCCACAGGTTGAGAACCGCTGCTGTAGAGCCTAAGACCATCGGAAAACACAGATATTTACATTACGATTCATTAACAGTAGCAAAATTACAGTTATGAAGGAGCAACGAAAATAATTTTATGGTTGGGGGTCACAACATGAGGAACTGTATTAAAGGGTCGCGGCATTAGAAAGGTTGAGAACCACTGGGCTAGACCAAGTGTGGTCCCCATAACAGGAATAGCAAGTGGCAATATCACCTGGGAATTTCTTAGAAATGCAAAGCCTAGGCCCCAGCCCAGACCTACAGAATGATAAAGTCTAGGGGTAGGGGCTCAGCAATCTGTGTCTTAAGGCACCCACCAAGTAATTCGGATGTTGCTAAGGTTTGAGAACTGTTTGTACCGGGGCTTCAAGCTGACACCACGTCACACATTCTCTCAGCACGCTGAGTAAGAAACCAGCCTTCTGGGATCTGAAGGCGACCTGCAATGGATTCATCAGCCCTGAGGGCTGAAGGGGAACTATCTCAGAACATGACCCACCTGAGGGAAACCAGTCCACCTGGCCCTTCTCAGCCATGCTGCACACTCGCATCACCCGTAGTTTCAAAAACACTGATTCTGGGTCCCTTTCCCAATCCCGACGGAACTGGTCTTGGGGTACAGCTTGGGCATGGAAATGGTTAAAGCAAAGTTGCGTCAACTGGTATTTTTTTAGGAGGATGGCCTGTCTTTCCAAATACATTAAAAGCTACTTCAAGGCAATAAGTGAGTTGGTCATAATATACAATTAGGTGTGAGCATATTTATTGAATTTATTTTATACTTAAAAAAAAATCACACCAGTATCATTTTTTTCTCCTATCTCCACTCAGATAAAAGAAATTTGTGCTCTACCTGGCCTTTGAAGGTTCTCAAAGTGTGACCCCCCCAGACCAGCAACATCTGGGAACTTGTCACAAATGCATATTCTCAGGCCTTGCCCCAGACCTAATGGACCAGAAACTCTGGGGCTGGGGCTGGGGTTCTGGGTTTTAAAGAGCCCTCCAGCTGATTCTGAATCTCCCTCAAAGTTGGAGAACCACTCCATCCTAGAAATTATTAGTCCTAAAGGCTTACCTTATAGTCTTCCTCTGGAGGTTAACATTATTTTGGATGCTGTCTTAAAACTTGCTTATCACCTCCCTTCACAACACATGAAATCAGACAGTGCCAGGATATTTAACTGGCCATTAGGCACCCACACTCTTAGACCAAAAACACTTCAGTCTGTTAATTTTTAGACCTTAATGTAAGTCGTGATCCTTCTTTTTAGTTAGGCTTTTTCCCAATTGTGAGGAGAGATTAAAAGGACAATTTACATAGACAATGATTATCAACTGCTTCGGCAGTTGTGTTTAGGGCTACGGTTACCCAGACTGGAAGTTCAATAAAAATGGGACCCTTAAATGATTCGTTGCAGTGTGTATGTTTTGCATAATGAATGTCATTCTTTGTTATTATCATGGCCACCCCAAACTAACATACAGAGCTTAAGGTTAAAATGCTGGCAGCCAAAATCCAAGCACGAGCCTGGTCAGCACAATGCCAAAGAAAAAATCCCAAAGGTCGGCGCTTAAAGACCTCTCAGACAGGAAAACCACAAAGATGGGAATTTTAAAAATGTGGCCATGAGAACTGATCCTAGAAATTGTAATGTGTGTCATGGGAGTGTTTTACAAGCAAGAATGTAAGAGGGAGAACAGAAGACCAGCTTGAAGGAGATGTGCAATAAAGCATGAGTTCCTTTTCAACCCTTTCCTGGCGAAGCCCTTCCACTTAGTGTAAGCTCCCCATAGTGTGCAGGAGATTCAGGGACCAAGAGCCGAAAGGGAAGGCTCCACTGTTCAGTAAGATGATGGGATGTGCTACCAACATCCAACTGCTTGGTGGCCCAGGACAAGTTACTGTTATAACCTCTCCAAACTCAAGATCTCAATTTATATATACCATGGAGGTGATTCCCCCCACCACCTATGATTGCTGTTAGGTGGTTTAAAATTGACTAACACAACAGCAAGTACTAAAAAAATAGCTCTAATTAGTACATGTAATAAATGAAGCTACTACCCCTCACACATTGCTGGAAATGAAGAATGGTGCAACTACTTTGGAAAACAGCTGGGCCATTTCTGACAAAAGTAAACATACATTTACCAAACAACCCGGCAATTCCACTCTTGCCTATTTACCCTATAGAAATGAAAACCTATGTCCGCACGCGAGACTTGCTCACAAATGTTCGTGGCAGTTTGTTTGATAATAGCCCCAAACTGGAAACAGCCCAAATGTTCAACAGGAGAATGATTAAACAAACTGTTTGCATAGCCCAAACAATGGAATATTTCTCAGAAACAAAACGGAATGGGTTCGTAATACATGCAACAGCATGGATGAGTCGCAAAAGCATTATGCTGAGTTAAAGAAGTGCGACACAAAAGAACCTACCCTGCGTGCTTCCATTCCTATGCTATTGCAAAAGAAGCAAAAGGAATCTACAGTGGCAGGAGGCAGATCAGCGGTTGTCTGGGGTAAGGGCTGAAGGAGGCAGGAGGAAATATTTGGGGGTGTTGGAAAAGTTCTGTATCTTGAGTGTGTTGGTAGTTACATTTATCAAAACGCATAAAACTATACACTTACTATGGGTGTATTTCATTGTATATAAGTTATAGCTCAACGCGGTTATTTAAATAAATACACCAATCAACAGGCCTGACAGGTTGGCACTGAGCTCTCTTGCGCGTGCAGCACAAAAAATCCTGAGTGAAGAGATTTCAAACACTGGTCCCACTTCCTACTTAGTATCTGTCAAGGCGATTTCTTCATCTAGAGAGAGAGAGAGAGAGAGAGAGAGAGAGAGAGAGAGAGGGAGGGAGGGAGGGAGGGAGGGAGGGAGGGAGGGAGGGAGGGAGAGAGAAATGCAATACCTTCCCTCTGGTTCTCAGGGCTACTTGGATGATTAAGTGGCAGCATTTATTGGAAAATGCTTTAAAGCAGAATCAGAGTAGCCAGCTGTGTGGCCCTCACGCCAGCCAACCAGGTGCCCAGCAAGCCCACATCCTCTCTACTAGCCGCTCTCCCTGACCTGCCAATCAGACTCTGGGACCACCTCCTGATCTCTCTTGACCCCACCCACTTCTCTTGTCCCAGCTGCAACTCCCTCAGCGGAGACTACCTTCACCTCTTGCCTGATGATTGCAATAGCTTCCAAATGGTTTCCTTTCCCCCAGTTGTACTCTTTCCATCCTTCTTCATCTAAACCCAGAGCAGACTTTTCAGAATATGAATTTGATCATGTCACCTCTCCCCTCCTTAAAACCCTCGGTGCTCTTGAGGGAACCTAGACTCCTCAGGCCAAGACCTAAGACCTTTAGTCATCTGGTCCCACTTTCTTCTCCCAAAGGCCACACTCCAACTAAACTGAACTGCTGCCAGTTTCCCCTATATACAGTGTAGTCTCTGGGTTCTGGGCCCTCCGCTACGTCATCTCTTTTACCTGAAAACATCATCTCCTTCCACCTTCATCCTTCTGCCTGGCTAACTCCAAATCCACCTGCATATCTCAAATTCTTCACACACACACTCACACACATACCCTTCCAGAAAGACTGGGAGCTACCATGTGCCCTCCATCACCATCACTTTAGCACTGAGTATTTACAATCACCTGGTTCTTCATCTTTAAGAGATTTTGAACCAATCGAAACAAATGGACTAGACCACATTTGTGTCCCTTCAAAATTCAAATGTGAAAGCTCTAACCCTCAATGTGACTGTATTTGAAATAAGGAAGTAAGTTAAGTTAAAGGAGGTAGTAAGGGGGAGGGATTCTAATCCAATAGGATTAATGTCTTTATAAGAAGAGACAGTAGAGAACTCTCATAGCGATGTGAGAACACAACAAGAAGGCGGCTGTCTGCAAGCCAGGAAGAGAGTCCTCACCAGATCTCAGCCATGTTGACCCCCTGATCTCAGACTTTCTGCCTCTAGAACCATGAGAAAATATAGGTCTGTGGTTTAAGCCGCCCAGGATGGAGTATTCTGTTATGGCAGCTGAGCTAAGGCCATCGGGATAAACCTCCTATCTGGTTCACCCGTATGTCCTTAGGACACAACATCCTGGCCCCAGACTGGCATTCTATAAATATCTGTGGGACAAACAAACTGTCATCCTATGGTCCCTAAAGACCCCAACGGTAAACGCTTATAATAAAAATGGTACATTAATCTAAACTAGAGATGCAGATTCAGACCTGGAACTGAGTTATCCTTCCTTGAAAACAGATCGGAGCAGCCCAACAGAACTTTCCGTGCAAATGGAAGTGTTCTCTATCCGCACTGGCCAGTACGGCAGCCCTCAGCCACCTGCGGCTGCTGAGCACCTGAAGTGGGGCTAGTGTGTCAGAGGAACTGGATTTTTAAAAATTTATTTCATTTTAATTATTACTTTTATGAAGCCCTATGGCTGGTGGCTGCTATACTGGATGGTGTAGGACTAGAACTTTCAAGCAAGGATCAAGCTCTAGGCACTAGCTTCATTATACAGATCGCTCACGGTGCCAACCATACCAGGCACTGAGCACATATAAAACACAGCCGGTTCTGATGGAGCTGACACAGGTAGCTTTCGAGTGGTGTGAGAGTGGCCTGGCACGGGGAAGCTGGCAAAACGCACACGTAAAAGGGATAACGAGGCACCGTTGTGCACAAATTGTAATGCTTCATGAGCCTCCATCTGGGATGAAACCCATCAAAGGGCAAGTTCATCCCTCGGTGACCAGAGTTAATTGAAAATGTAAGACCTGATCGCATCACCCAGAATTGAGATTTTTGGCAGCTTGTGCGCTTCACTGTGAGATTCCTGCTGCTTGTCGCCTCTCCCGGCCCTACAAGTGAGGTCGCAGGTGGCAATGTGTTAAGTCCGATGAGCGTCTTCTCTATGAAAAATAAGCGTATCCAGTGCTACTTCAAAAATCTTCTATGGCCAAAACTATATGGAAGGGGGAACATTTTTACATCCCTCTCCATGATAACACGAGTTTCCTAACAAGAATGTTCTAAAGATACGTTCGTATCTTTCAACTCAGTAACTCCTGAGGAAATAATCAGAAATGCGCACAAAGATTTATGATAACAAGTTTCCTAACAAGAATGTTCTAACTGGTGTTAATGCCTATTTGTCTAGCACCCTGCCGTTTATAAGGCTCAAGAGTTTTGATGCCCACGAGATCTAGGTTCTAATTCTGCCCTAGCCAATTCCTAGCACTGCACATTTGGAAATGTTATTTACTTAATCTCTCTGAGTGTTTCCTCATCAGAAAAAAAAAAAAAAAAAAAGGTATGAGTGAACCATGTGAACCAGATACCTCACTGGGATACTGTGAGGATAAAATGACTTAAGAAGCCACACAGAGACAAATGTTCACAGCAATTTCATTTGTAATCACCCCAAAATGGCAATGACCCACATGTCTATGAACGGGTGAAGAGCAAAACAAACGGTGGTACATCCATACAGGAGAATACAACTCAGCGGTAACATAGGAGTGAACTACAGACACACCAAACAACATAAATGAATCTCAAAGTAAGTCAGCGGAATGGAAAAAGCCAGACCAGAATAGGCTAGAAAGTTGTATAAATAAAATCAGTGACAGAGCAGAGGACTGGTTGTCTGGGGACAAAAGGGTTGCACAAAGGATTACAAAGGAGCAGGAGCACACCTTTGGGGCGATGGGAAGGTTCTGCATCTTGACGAGATGAAGGTTTCACCGGCCTAACACGACCCCGCAGCGTTGGGGGCTTAAATTATACCTCAGCCAAGTTGAAAAGTTAGGGGAAAATCAGATGAGGAATGCAATGCCCCCTCACAGGACTTGGCACATAGTAGGCTCTCGAGAAATGTTGGCTCCGTTCTGGCGCAATAACGAACAATCCCATTAGGACTTCTGAGAAAGAACTTGAGAGGCTGCCAGGGAAAGGAGCCAGCATACGCAGCCTTTATACCCTGAAGGTTTGCTAGAACGCGACTATTCAGGGCACGCTATTCAGGAAGCATGAACGAGAAGGAAGACCGGAAAGATGAGCAAGGCTTGGTCTTTGCTCTCAAGGAAACACAAGTAAGTGTAATCTATGATGCAATAAAGTGTCAGAGGATGATACTGACCAACTATTGGTGTGGAGAAAGCGTAATTCCGACTGGATGGATGTCAAGAAGAAACAATTCCAGATGGGTGGGATTCCGGTAAACAAGGAGAGGTGGGGTCGGCCCTGTGCTAGTCCGGAAGCTGGGAAGTGAGGGTCCTGGGCAAGGGCAGGGGGTGGAGGGAAGCAGGCAAGGCCAAGGGCCACCGCACACGTCCTCCCAGAGATGAGTTGGGGGAGGGTCCGCAAAGGACCAGGCCACGCTGAGAAGAGCCCTGAGCACCAGCAGGAAGCTCCATTTCATGCATCCAGGGGAACCAGCCACGGGGTTCGGCAGGATCAGATTTGTGTTTTACACAAACAGGTCCTAGCTGGAGGGCCATTTAGCAATTTGTCAAGAGTCTCGACATTCGTATCTTTCAACTCAGTAATTCCTGAGAAAATAATCAGAAATGTGCACAAAGATTTATGTCCAGCACGGCTTATCACAACATTATTTATATTAGCCCAAGGCCCAAAATAACTTCAGTGTCCAATAAAAGGGGACTGCTCAATAAATTATGGTATGCTGAGTGATTAAATCATGGACAGCCATTAAATCATATTTTGGGAAGATATGGAACGACAGGGGGCATGCCTCACTATACAATGTTCAGTTGCAAAAAAAGCACAATACAAAAACATACACTGAGCATTCATTTGACAAATATGTATTAATATCTACTATGTGCCAGGCATTGCTTTAAGTACAAAGATACAGCCGAGGATAAAACAGCCACAGTCCCTGCACTGCACTCATTAGAAGGGCTTCCACCTCCTAATGACAACAAATAAGGACACAAATAACAATAAGCAAAACGTACAGCACGTAAGAGGGTAAGAAAATGTTATGGAGAAAATCAAGAGGGGGAAGGGATGGGGGGCTGGAGGGTAGGTGGAAATTTTAAGTAGGCGGTCAGGGAAAAGTCCACGGAGAAGGGGGTGAAGAGTTTGAGTGAAGGGTATATCTGGGAGGACTTCCAGGTGGAGGAAACAGGCAGTGCAAAAAGCCCGGAGGAGGCCCGGGGGCTTCGGGAAACAGCAAGGCTGTACTGGCAGGACAGGCAGGACAAATGGCCGGAGAATGAGGACAGAGGGAGGCCGGGGTCACTCGGGGTGAGGGGAGCCACGGCAGGACTCTGAGCAGAAGGGCGACGTGAAGTGTAGGGGGACGAGGGCGGAAGCACAGAGACCAGTTGGGATTTTTCTAATGTTTTTTCCTAACATTTTATAATGGGCACATGTTCATCTTATCATCAGAAAAAGAGGTAATTCAATCACAGAAAACATAGTGTGGGTGCTACGACGAGCATAAGGAAGCAGAGGAAGATTAGGGAAGGGATTCAGATGATGAGTGGGGAAGCAGTGGGCAGAGAGAGGAGGTCAGCAAAAATTACTCTTCTTAATAACAGAGGAAATACACTGCAATGCAAAAAAAAAAAAATGCAGGAAAAGGGAAAAAAAGAATCGCCCCATAATATCAACACCCTGACCATCAATTTTTAACATCTCCGTTCATTTCCTTCCCATCTTTCTCCCTGTACATGCTTCTGTGTGTGTGTTTTTTCCCCTTAATCATTCTACAATGCCTAGAATGTTGTGGGCACTCAAACAGTCATTGAACAAATAATGACTGACCAGATGTTCCAAATAATTTTGTGTTTGGACTTGCTTGGGCTACATTAGCTCTATTATAAGCATTTCTAGAATTTCTAGAAGTAGTTTTAAGTAGGCTTGGGTGGCGGAATGGAAATTGTGGGTGAGGAGAAGGCATGGTCGCAGGGGACTAAGGTGTCAAGTCTGGCTATTTAAGAGGCCAGTGGAAAGCAGCCCGATGAGGAAGTTGCTGGGTTCAGTTTGGGGGACTTGGCGGGGTACACAGAGACACCCGGTTGTCCATCTTTCTCGGGGCTTGGGAACCAGATGGAGCTTCTGCTGGGAGATGGTTGCAGCAGGAGTAGTGGGGGAGGGATAGGAGGAGTTGGGAAGAAGGGAAGAAGGGGAAGGGGGGTGAAGGAAAAAGGGGAGGATAAGAGGAGAGGAAGGTAAGGTGGGGAGATGGTGGGGAGGGGGAGGAGGAGGAGTGGTAGTAATACTCGTAGTTCTACTACTAATACTAGTAGTCCTACTACGTGCCAGGCATTGTGCTAAGAGCTTCACACATCTTCCCTCTCCTAACCGTCACAGCTGCCCTGAGGTGGATATTCACGTGCTCATTTGATAGCTGGGGATGTTGCAGGCCTAGCGATTGGCCCAGCGACTCCAGAGCAGGGCCAGGACTCACACCCACGACAGGAGGCCTTGTCCCACTAATTCTCTTTGCTGCCACCAGAAGCTTAAAATGTACTCAGAAACCCAGGGAGGAAGTGTCTGAAGATGCTTCAGTTTTGTAGCACCTGGTTTATGCTCACAACATCCAGGGATGGCCCTACCCCCCTATACCCCACCCCACAAGGAGGAATGCTCCCTTCCTCTTCCGAAAACACACTTGACGTGTTTTCCAACTTGCGTTATAACGTGCTGAGTTTTCACCTCGTGTGTATGAGCTGTCCTGCCTCCAAGTAAGAGGCTCCAGGAAACCGTTGCCCTGCGGCGCCAGCCGACACTCCGCACAGTCAGTGCTCGGCGCTCAGCAAATGCTCCGGGAGGAAACCACTGACTGTCACCTGCCAGCCACTTGGTGCCCCAGGGAGGCTGCTGGTGGTAGGTGACCTGGACACCCTCTGGCTCAGGTGAGGCAAAGCCCAGGCAGACAAACACTCTTGAAAGATGGGGAACCGTGGGCAGGTGAATTGGGTTGGACGGGCAGATAAGTATGAGGAGATGAGGCACATTTTCCTTTTCTTTTCTTTTTTTTTTTTAATATATTTTATTGATTTTTTACAGAGAGGAAGAGAGAGGGATAGAGAGTTAGAAACATCAATGAGAGAGAAACATCGATCAGCTGCCTCCTGCACACCCCCTACTGGGGATGTGCCCGCAACCAGGGTACATGCCCTTGACCGGAATCGAACCTGGGACCCTTGAGTCCGCAGGCCGACGCTCTATCCACTGAGCCAAACAGGTTTCGGCTTCCTTTTCTATATGGCTTGGCATCAAGCAGGGTCTGCACACTGCTTGGCCCAAGGGCCAAGTTCAGCCCACTCACGTGTACCAGTCGGCTCATGTATGGTTTTATTTTAATTGATTATCATTTTAATTAGTTACTATCTTTTACAAGGTGAAAAGGTTTCACAAAACAATTAGGGATTTCTGTAAGCAGTCCCCTTTGGGCAGGCCAACCCTTTAGAGTTTCCCACAGCCCTCCCCCCTAGTATGTCCTTGTCAGTGCCCCCCCTCGCCCCCCCCCCGGCCCCCCCCGCGCTGATGGGGCAGCCTTAGCTGCAGACCCTGCCAAGGGTAGAGCGCATCTGTCCCCAGAACACGGGGTGGCTGTACTCACCGGCACTCAGGGTCGTGAACTCCAGGAAGCGGTATTCATAGGCCACATCGATCTTGGTTTCCACCTGAGGCCTCTTCAAAGTAGAATAGATATTTCCAGGCCGTTTGTCATCGCGTTTCTCTAACTTGTTTAATCGGCAACCCATCTCAGCAGCTGCCAACAAGAGGGAAGTAAGGGGGGGGGGGGAATTTTTTTTTTGAGATTTTATTTTTAAACACCATAGTACAAAAGACCCCATGATCTCCCTGAAGACAACATAAAGCACCTCGGCCTTTATGACATCTAGAATATAATCCTATATAATAAAAGGCTAATATGCAAATTGTCCCCTCAACGGGGAGTTCAACCAGGGGGAGGGGCTGGCCGGCCAACCGCCTGTGGCCCCTCCCCCCCACCGGCTCTGCCCCCAATCGGCCTCCTCTATCCCAATTGGGGGCAGGGCCCCGATTGGGGCGGGCCAGCCAGACCCCACTGGTGCACGAATTCATGCACCAGGCCTCTAGTTTATTATATGACCCAAACACCGGAGGCCCTGCGCTCAGTACCGGGGCTGGCTCCTCTTTCTGTTAAGATGTCATCACCAGCCATCCTGTGATTTATGAAATGACACCAAAGCATGCCTGCTCTCTATCTTTTTCCCCCTCTCTGAGGAAAATAATACCTCACAGTGCCTCGGTTCCACTAGGATCTGGGTATGTGATTTTAAATCAGGATCTAAACAGCAATACGGTGCATTATGGTGTCAGCCCATCAGAACAAAAAAACAAAAACAAAAAAATCCACAAGAGAGATGTGTCACCTTTGCTGAGCTTGCTAGGAGAAAATAATAAGTTGTTGTCACAATTTCCAAACTCCAAAGTCCTTCCTACCCTCGGCAGGAATTATTTAGACAGGAATTTATATTCATAAAACATCTCTAAATGGAGACGGTAGTATTTTTATGGGCCTCGTGTAAAGGCCCCGAATTTTTTTCTTTTTTAGACCAAACCACAGGAATAATACCATGCTTCCACGTTCTTAGAAAGTCATTTCAGACCAAAAGAAAAACTGGCCGAGCACTAATAGCAGGGCCCAGCGAAATTGGAAGCAGAAACCCACGTATATTAGAGTGAAGATGTGTAGCTACAGTTTGAAAAGAAAATGGGAAAATGTTAAAATAATGTGCATATTAGGGTGGCCGAGCTTTCAGTCTTCTGTGAAAAGCAACGCAGGTTCTCTGTGTATTTGGGCAGAATGACATTCACGAAATGACTTTTTTATCTCCCTCCCCCGCCCCGCCCCCACCAAGACTTCAGTGGAAGATATTTTCCTTTTTGTGCACCGAGCATGACCAACACTCCCCCGCTCCCTGGGGTACTGGTGCTGCCATCAGAACATATTTCACCGAAATTTTAACTGGCCAAGAATATCACAAACAGAAACGTGGTAACCGCTTCCTTTTAGAGATAAGAATTTCCTTTTGCTCAATTCATTCACGAGGTACCCAGCTTCCTAAGGCAATTTGGCAAGCTCCAGAAAAACAAAACGAACCTCAAGAAAGGTGGGGGTTGGGGGGTGGTGGTGGTGGTGGTGGCAGAGGGTGGTGCAGCGACAAGCAGGCTATACTTTTCAGTAATTAAAAAAAAGCCTGGAAGGATGGATGAGAACAGGAAGGCTTACTTATGCCTTAATAAGGGAACATTAGCGTCCAAAGGGCCAGAGCAGACATGATTTATGTGCAATCTGCATGGACTGATTACTTGTAAAATACTCTAGTTCTGCAGATTTAATAGCTGATTTGTACAGAGGCTGCATATTGAACTGCTGAAAGGCAAGCCAGCTGGCATCTGCTTCAACGAAGCAGAAGAAAAGTGGACATGGGAGGCCCCTAAGTCTTAGGGACCCAGGTAACCCTGGTGAGATGAGCGCTGCTACCCCAGGAATAGAACTGGAAATAACCCAGAGGCTTGCCACACCACTCACTTCCTAAGAAGGACTGAGTGTCTGAGGATCTCTAAGAAGAAACCTCTTCCTCAAAAAACTCTCTCATTCCTGCTATCCTGTTAGGTAAGGTCAAGCATGAGAGATTCAGTTTTTTTGAAATCAGAATCGCTCTAGCTCCGCATCTCCTTGGAAACCACAAATATCTCCATGGGAAAGGCAACAAACTAAGCCCCAGGTAGCCACTACCACTTTAGTATGATTTAATTTCTTTGATATAGGACAGGTTCCCTGACAGCAGAAAAAAAAAAAAGGAGGAGAGAATTACCAAGGTGAGTAAGAAAGACTCAGGCAAGGTTGGGGCAGATGGTGGTGGTGGTGGAGGTGTGCCGAGGAGCCTTAGAGAAACTCTCCCATTTTAAAACGTTGAGTTAATGTTTCAATCTGAACTTGAAGTCTCTGCCCAAGTTCACCCCAAAGGACACTGTGCTTGCCTCGCAGGGTCTGATGCAGCTCTAGGCAAATCATCTATGTCCGTGGTCGGCAAACTCATTAGTCAACAGAGCCCAATATCAACAGGACAACGATTGAAATTTCTTTTGAGAGCCAAATTTTTTAAACTTAAACTTCTTCTAACGCCACTTCTTCAACATAGACTCGCCCAGGCCGTGGTATTTTGTGGAAGAGCCACACTCAAGGGGCCAAAGAGCCGCATGTGGCTCGCGAGCCGCAGTTTGCCGACCACGGATCTATGTGATCAGACAAAGGAAAGAGAAACAGTACCAAGCAGTAGCAAAACTGTAATATCAGTGACTCATCGGGGTCTCAAACTTTAGAGATTCATTTCTTTGGAGTGTGTGCAACCCTGGGTAAGCAACGGCTCTTAAAGCACAGCTCTCTCTGGACAGGGATATATAAGAAGACGTTACTGGCCACTGAAACCTTAGTGTGAATTTGTACCTCTTACTCTTTTGTGTCCAGAGCGCTACAACTGGCACACATGTATTCCTTTCAGTTCATTCCTTCATTTCAAACCAACCCCCCACCTCTGTCAAAATAGAAAAGACTTTTATGTCATTCCCAAAATATCTATATTCAGTCACTACTACGCTGAAACAAGTCACAAACATGTAGCTTACAGGAGGAGGAAGAATAAGATCTATAATAGTGCCTTACATTATTGTAGAGTTTTGTAAACTTTACTGTTCACTATAGGAAGCTCCCAAATCACGCTCACATTAGAGTCCCACAAGGTGCTTGGGGCAAAGGTTGGGTAGGGGACTGTGAGAGGAGGAAAGAGTGAAGTCAACAGCCTTGCCCGGTGCAGGCAAGGCAAGGTGATTTCTGGTGTGGCTGTACATTCCCTCATGCAGCCATTCAGGCACATCTTCCTCGGGGGGTCCAAGTCTCCAGCAGGGCAGAAGGTAGATGATAAATGTGATGGTTTTTAAATGTGTTCCCCCAATCCTTTGACACTCCTGCTGCTCAGATGTGGTCTATATCACCCCCTCTGAATCTGGGCTCCATGACTGCCTGACCAAGAGGACATGGCGGAGTGACGCAGAGCTAGCTGTGTCCGGGACTTAAGAAACTGGGAGCATCCACTGCCTGCTTCTTGGGATGCCTACTTTTGGAAGCCAGCCACCATGCCAGGAGGAAGCCCAAGCAGCCCAAAGAGAGGCCCATGTGGAGAGGAAGCCAGAGCCAGCACCAACGTGCCAGCCACCTTGCCAGTGAGCCATCCTGGAAGTCGAGCTTCTGCCTCAGTTAAGCCACTGACGCCATGTGGAGCAGAGGCAAGCTGTTTCCATCAAGACCTGCCAAAAACTGCCGAAACTGGTTTGGCTCAGTGGATAGAGCGTCAGCCTGCGGACTGCAAGGTCCCAGGTTTGATTCCGGTCAAGGGCATGTACCTTGGTTGTGGGCACATCCCCAGTAGGAGGTGTGCAGGAGGCAGCTGATGGATGTTTCTCTCTTATCCCTCTCCCTTCCTCTCTGTAAAAAAAATCAATAAAAATATATTTAAAAAAAAAAAAGACCTGCCAAAAACTGACGATTCCTGAGCAAAATACACCATTGTTGCTGTTTTAGGCCTCTAAGGTTTGGGATGATTCATCATGCAATCTGTCACTTACACCCCTAGCTTGCTCAAAATGACCACGGCCTGTCGCCTCCTTAGTCAAGCACCAGTTGAGGCTGGCCTCCACCGAGTGACCCTGTTTTAGCCATTCAACCTTGGGAGGATATCTGGATTATTCCCAGTTTAGGCTGATGCACAGAGTGACTGAAAACATTCATGTAGAGGTTTTTATGAGGCATTAGTTTTCTCTTCTCTAGGGTCATACCTCGGAGTGGGCTTGCTGGGTTGCACCGTGAGTGCAGGGTCCTGTTGATGAAGAATGGTTCCCTTTACACACTCAGGGTGGCCCGATGCTGACCCCACCGGAGGCATGGAGGAAGATGAGACCCTCTTAGAGACCGCCCGATTGGCCCCCCCACCTCCTGATGCCACTCAGGGGCATCCGCTCACTGAGTGAAACCATGAGCAGCAGTGCTGTTCATGCCTCTTCCTCCTTTTGTTGTAGTTGTCTGTTTCTGTCAAGGACACAGGCTAAAGACCACCTGTGTGTGACGAAATTTCCCCAGTACTTTGCGATAGTCCATCCAACCCCTACAGCTCTGCCCCTCCAAACCCCTACAGTCACATCACACTGATACCTAACGTAAATCAGGTTACATATTTTATGTGCAAGTTGATCGTGGGGTCAGCTTAGATGACTTGACAATCATTCAGGAGGCTTTTTCTTCTTTGTATACCTGCCTTCCCGGAAGACATCCCTGCAGCTGGGTCTCAGAGCCTCCCAGGGATGACTTTATTTTCCTGCCTAGTCAGCATCCAGTTCCTAATGACTCCAGCCCATTTCTGCCAGACATTGCAAATAACCAGGAAGCAAAGACCCCCCCCTCAAATAGTGACGTTCTGGAAAATCAATTCTTTCTGAATCAAGTCTAGAATGGGTGTGTGTTTGATATATGGTGGACCAGCTTCATGCAGAAGTTGTGGGCTCCAGGAGCGAGGGAACTTATGTTCCAAATTCATGCATTCAATCACTCATTCAATGTGCACTTGTGAAGGCCCGCTTTGAGTCAGGTGTTCGATTAAGAAATATAAAAAATGGGCCCGGCCGGCGTGGCTCAGTAGTTGAATGTCCATCTATAAACCAAGAGATCACGGTTTGATTCCCCGTCAGGGCACATGCCCAGGTTGTGGGCTCAATCCCCAGTGTGGGACATGTAGGAGGCAGCTGATCAGTGATTCTCTCTCATCATTGATGTTTCCATCTCTCTCTCTCTTCCTTCTTATTTGAAATCAATTAAAAATATTGAAGAAAAATAAAAACGGGACGACCAAGACTTGCCCTCAAGGAGACGGCAAGTGAAAGGAGGAGAAAGACAATGAACAGATGCGCGTGGTGGGAAGGCTGGCTGTTCTGAGCCAGAGGTCTGGGCGGGTGCAGGGCATTCAGAGAAAATTGCTGCGATATAAGCAGGGAGCACATCACCACAGACTGGGTTCCAAAGAAAGCTGATCCGCAATGGGGCACGATGCCCTGTGTCATGTTAAGTGTCGAAATTAAATTTCTTTTTTTATTTGAGGGGGACTCCTAATTTGTTTCTGAAATGCTTCCCAAGATGCCCATAAAACACTGGGAAAACCACTTCAAAAAGGATCGCCTCCTTAAAAGATGATTTTTCAGTGAGTGTTTATAAAAACTGGAGTTGAAAGGCTCATTTTTTTTTCTATCAACGAGCATGCACGCATTTAAATAATGGGGGCAATAAATGTAGTTATATTTTCAAATACAAATTAGTTTCATTAAGAGCGAGCCCTCATTTACCACACTTGCCGCTAATCTGAGGCAAACTGTAAAGCTAATTTTAACAATTGCCAACAGCTCATGACAAGCAACCAGAGACAGGGCAATTATGTGCAATGACGCTGGATAAGCCAGCGAACTCATTTTTTTATTTCTACACTCAAATCCCGTGTTTGAAGACTGAAGTGTGTTTATAACATCGTTCAGTCACCTAAAGTAAGAACTGATGATCCAAATTTAAATATTCTACATAATAGGGATGTCTCTCTCAACCCAGAAATGTAAATGAAAACTTCAAAATTCAGTCAATTATTCAGATGGTGTCAAATCTTGATATCCTACAAACATAATCTAAGACAGAAACCCAAGGATAACTAAAATTTCCCTGTTGAAAGTGCTTCTGATTCAATGCCAAGTAAAAGAACCATCTATAGGAAACAGTATTATTGTATGGTGCCACTTTAAAAAAATAAAAAATAATCCCCACCCTAGGATATGTTACTGATTTGAGAGAGTGAGGAAGAGAAGGACGGAGGGGGTGGGGGGGTGAGAGGGTGAGAGGGTGAGAGAGAGAGAGAGAGAGAGAGAGAGAGAGAGAGAGAGAGAGAGAAACATAGATGTGAGAGAGAAACATTATCAGTTGCCTCCCATACACTCCCAAACCAGGGATTGAACCTGCAACCTCAGGAGAGACCCTGAGTCTGAACCACCCAGCTAAGCTGCTCTGGATTCCCAACCCCACCCTGTGAGATAATAAATGTTTATTGTTGTTTTCAGCTGCCAAGTTTGGGAGTAATTTGTTATACAGCAAAAGATAAGGAATACAAAGGGTATTTATCAAAGGAAAACACTTGCTTACCACCCCACCCCCACATCGAAGTGGGTATCTTATGCAGACTACCTTTCTGTTCTACTTCCAGTCTGCATCACAACCACCCTCAGCTAGAACCAGCCCTCTCTCGTGAGAACTTGCTACTCCATGTGTGGTCCTCAGCCCCGCAGCACAGGCACCCCTGGGAGCTGGTAAGAAATGCGGACCTCAGGCCCCGCCCAGGCCTGTGAATCAGAATCTGCTTTTTACCAGGTGGTTACTTTAAGCCTGGATCAAGTCAAGTTTGAGAAACCCTGAGCTATGGAGGTGGCTCTCAGTGTTGGATGTTTTCAAGTCCTGCTGCCCAGGCATTGGGGGTGGGGGCCAGGCATTCGTATTTTTTAAAGCCTCCTAAGTGAGTCTAACTGGCAGCCAGAGTGGGCAATCCGCCTGCCACTCTCAAGTTCACCTTCTTAACAGCAGAGCACGGGGGTTGGGTGCCAAGTCTCTGGAGCCACATCGCCTGGGTTCAAATCCCAGTGTCTCTACCTCGAGGTAGCAACCTCTCCTCAGTTTTTTCAACTGTAAGATGGGGATAACTGCAGAATCTACCTGCAGGGTAAGGATTAAATACGTTAATACTTAACAGAGCTAAGAAGAACTCAGGCACACAGAAAAAAGCACTATAAATGTTAACTACTATAAGTACTTTTACTAGCATGACTTGTGACCCACTACAAAGATTCCTTTTAACCTGCCTATACCCACAATTACACCACTCTGAAAAGGGTGCTTATAAGATGTCCCAAAACACCATAAGAATCCCAAAAGACTTCGCTAAGTTAATGAAGTGTTCAAATGAACAGGCTGCTTCCTTGTACTCGCTATTCCCGAAATTTGGTTAATACCGGATACGGTCAAGTTCCATTAACCAGGGGTTGTGAAAAACTTCATCTCTTGCCAACCAACTTTTGTGGGTTATGCCTATTACAACAAATTCTCCAAATCTGAAGAATTTGGGAGCTATCCCATAAAACTTGAATGGTTCCTCCAAAAGTACTTCCTCAGAGTGAAATTCAAAATAGGGAGTGTCAACACAATACACACACACACACACACACACACACACACACACACGCACACCAGTGGAAGCTGATAATCCTCTGCAAAGAATAAATGCTGACAACGAAGGGGTCTGCCTATGGAACGACAAAATGGGACACTTTCGTTGTAAAAGGCAAAGGAATCTGCCAGCGAGTTTCGCTTCCGGTTTGAAAAAGTGTGAAGGGCATGGCTGTGGGAGAAACACCACCATTGTAATACCATTTCACAAAGTCGTTTGAAGGTTGGTCGGTACCCAGCAAGCTGAGCAAAACACAGCTGATGCTGACTTCCCACCTCTGGCTGGTCCCGTTCCCCACACCTGAGGGCTGGTGTCCCCTTCGCTTGGAACCTGATTCTGGAAGAGTGTACAGCAGAGAGGGGAGAAAGCCACAGCACCATGTCCCTCTCACCACCCCCCGCCCCCCAAGCTGCCCGTCCTGTCCAGCACTTCTGACACCACAGGGATAGGCCAGACCAGAAATACCCCAAAATGAAGCCCTTAAGTACCCCAAATGGTGTCTCCTCCATCTCAGGCTTGGCAGGCAGCCATCACGCGTAGAATGCGACCTGATTTTCTAGCTCTTTGGCTCTGGCCCCGCTGAGAGCGATTTTTCTTCCTGAATTCAGCCCAGGTAGGGAGTAAGCCACACAAATGCATATTTAAAAGCTGAACTGAATTCTTATTTGGAGAGCAAGGAATTAACAGGGCTCAAGCAGTGGCCATGGTCTGCCTGCTGGACTGATCTTTTCAGAGAAAGCATCTCGGTGAAATATACAATGATAATAGAGGAAAGCCCCTTTGGGGGCCCAGGAGGGGGAAAAAAAATAATGTATGTCAAAAACTGAATGTGAATGAGAGGAGAGATCACACACATACAACCTTTAAAAAGTAAACATAAAAGAAAACTCTGGCTAAATTTATCTCTGTCAGTAAAAAATAGCCTAAAGCCTTAGCCAAGTGTGTTGCCAATTCTTAGACTGAAAGAGACAAGAGAAATGCTTACTACAGAGTAGCACTATCAAACAAACTTCCAGGGGCAATGAAAATAATCTGTGGCACCCTAGCTGGCTTGCTCAGTCGTTAAGAGTGTCGGCCCACAGATTGAAGGGTGGTGGGTTCGATTCCGGTCAAGGGCAGGTACCTGGTTGGAGGCTCAATTCCCCGGCACCAGTCAGGGCATGTGCAGGAGGCAACAAATCTATGCGTCTCTCTCACATTGATGTTTCTCTCTGTGTGTCTCTCCCCTTCCCCTCCACTCTCTCTAAAAATCAACGGAAAAAAATACCCTCAGGTGAGGATTCACACACACACACACACACACACACACACACACACAATCTTTATCTGTGCTGTCCAATGCCGCAGCCAACAACCACATGTTGAGCACTTGGAAGGTGGCGAGTGAGACTGCGGAACTGGATTTTTATTTATTTATTTTTTTCATTTTAATTCGTTTCCATGTAAATAGCCACAGGTAGCTAGTGGCTACTGTATTGGACAGCTCAGCTACAGACACTCAAACCAAACAGCTGGCAATGTCTCATTTCCTACAATAAAATGACAATCCTAATCAACCAATAATATCTTAAATTGTCACCAAAATTAGTACAGGCCCCAGCTGCCCCAGACTCAGCGAGCTTAAAACAAAAAGGAAAAGGACTAAAGACAGTGATTCGGGGGGTGTGTCATTGCCCGGGACTGTGTTCTTTCTGCCTATCCAGTTTACATTTCTACCATATTATGGCTTTGCCTATTTGGCAATCGGTGCTTTTGAACGGAATATGCATGTGGGAAACCAGAACGTCACAGTCTCTCCCCTTAAAGTCTGGGAAACATCCAAATGTGAACTTAGGGCAACTTACTTAACCTCGCTAAGCTTCAGTTTCCTCGAGGCTAAAGAGCAGATAATAATAGTGCTGGCCTCGAAGTAGGATTAAATTCGGAGAATACAGCAGGTAAAGTGCCTAACAGTGCCTGGCAGAGTAAGCAGCTGGCAAGTGGTCACTGTAATTATTATTTCATGAATAACAATAGCAAAATCTGTAATAAAATAAGAACGGTGCTGCTACCACGGAAGTTTACAGCCGGCAAAGTTTTCCTGAGCCCCGTCACCTTGAACCTGTTTCCCGGGCCATGTAAAGTGGCATCGGGGAAAGTATGTCTGGGGCCCTGACGTCTCGCCACTCACTGTGCATCTCCAGAGAGGTACTCACCTAGCGGGTACCAGGAGTCACAAGCATCGTTCAGCCAACGTTGATTGTGTCCCTACTCCGTGGCAGGCATGTGCTAGGCCAGTGGTCGGCAAACTCATTAGTCAACAGAGCCCAATATCAACAGGACAACGATTGAAGTTTCTTTTGAGAGCCAAATTTTTTAAACTTAAACTTCTTCTAACGCCGCTTCTTCAAAATAGACCCGCCCAGGCCGTGGTATTTTGTGGAAGAGCCACACTCAAGGGGCCGAAGAGCCGCATGTGGCTCGCGAGCCACAGTTTGCCGACCACTGTGCTAACTATGGAGGAAAACAGTCCGCAGGAAAACTGGGCACTGTCTCAAGACTCTTCACCATCTGCAACGCTTGGTCCCCACTGAGACACCTCGGGGAGATGTAAAAACTTCATCCTGGGGTCCCTCCCAGGCAGGGAGGCTCCATGCTTGTTTCCTGGACCAGCAGAGCCCAGGTTCAGCTGCTGGCCCCCAGAGAGGAATGGAGATGTAAGGGGACCTGAGGGGAACCAGCCCATTTTTTTCAGCAGGGACAATAAAGGGGGTGTTGACAGGCCATGTTTTCACTGACAGGCCAAATCACATTAACAGGAAAGCTGTTCTGAGCCTTCAAAAAGCCAAATCCGATCTTCCTCACAAAGCAAACACAACCCCTTTCAACAAGCTGCCGGAGCCGGTGAAATCCAACGGGACTCTCCACCAAGTTCACACCAACCAGACCAATCTGCCAGAAATCCCTCAGGAGTTTCTAAACAGAAGTTTAGTGGAATTCTGTGGGGTTCAGGGGTTATTTTTCTTTATATAGAAAGCACTCAGTCAATCTTCTTTCACAACCAAGTGTACATTCCCCTATGGAATTCCCTTCTCTGAAGATTTCTAAAAACAAAATGTTCCTCTGATTGTCTGCCATCATTTAACTGTAAACGCATTTACTGGCAGAGTTGGGGATTTCTCACAGCTCCTCCACTTTTGAAAACAGCATGTTCCACGCTGTCTCAGGTGGGCCCAATTTCTCGGCCCCTGTGGACCCAAAGAACACTAGTCAAATCATACTTGTATTCTAAAACCTCACACTTGTATTCTTGATGGTGGGAATGTACAATGGTATAAGCATGTTGGAAAAAGGTCTGTTAGTTTCTTGGGAGGTTCTAAGACCAAGCAATTCCACTCCTAGACATTTACCCACAAGAAATGAGAACGTATGTCCCTAGGAAGACTGTACACAAATATTCATAGCACCTTTATTCACAATATGCCCCCCCCCCAAAACAAAACAAAACAAAACCGGGAATAAGTCATGTGTCCATCAACACAGGAATATATAAACAAACTGTGGCATAGACATAACCTGGACTATAACTCAGCAATAAATAGAGACCAAATGACTGAACACTCAACATGAATGAATCTCAGAATCATGCTGAGTGAAAGAAGCTTTACACAACACTGTAGAATCCCACTTACATGAAGTTCCAGATCAGGTTAAAGGAACCCAGAGTGAGAAACAATCAGCGTGGTATTTGCCACTGAATGGGTGGGGACAGGGACTGACTGGAAGTGGGATGAAGGAACTTTCTTGGATGATGGTAATATTCTCCTTCTTCATAGAGACAGAAATATTCCCCTTCAAATGCCGGGGCGGGGGGGGGGGGGACTTTTTTTCTGCCAAGGGCCATTTGGGTACTTATAACATAATTTGCTTAATATAATTCACTTAGTATGTTGCTCTGAAAAAAACTCCTAGATTTATTGAATTTCGAGTCCCACCTGTGGTTGCCTTGGCAGGGCCAGACCAAATGGTTTCAAGGGCCTTATACGGCCCACAGGCTGGACGTTCCCCAACATACAGGTGTAAAAATCAGTCAAAATATTACACAAATGTTACTCTCAAGGTGTTTGCATTTCACTATACATATATACATTATACCTTAAGAAAATCATGACTATACATTGGACTCTAAGTAATAAAATGTGTGAAACGTTCAGGAGTGACCTGTATCAAAGTCTATAATTTACTTTAAAATGAATAAAACAGTAAGTCAGACTGATGATGGATAGAGGGATGAATAGATGGAGAGATGGGCAATCAATTCGGGTGTGTCCATTTGATAGCAACATTATAGGCCCTAGGTGTAAGCATTTGGATGGTCACTGCTGCTGCAACTTTCCTACATTTTCTGAAATGACACGGGCAGGGGAAAGAGTCCTAGTGCTCTCTCCTTAGCCCACCACGTCCGAAATTTGGCAAGGCACTCCTGCCCACCCAGCCACGGCCCCACACCATTTCAGCGCTGCTGAAAAGCGAAGATTGCAAGAACACGAGCAGCTTTACAGGAACTCGCATCACTCATTGCCAAAGATTTTCTGCCTGTTTCCCTACAGACAAAGCAATGACTTGAACGTAAGCCAAAAAATTCCTTCTCAAGAGGGAGAAAAAGGACACACCGACTTATACTCCCAACTGGTTCTCCTTGGATTCCTGCACCCAATCCATGAGCCAACTGTCCAACACTCCACTTCCATTCGCCCCAGGTCCCTGCAGCCAAAGACAAACAAAGAAAAACCAACCCCGCGACCTGTTCTACAAAGGCAGCCAGAGGATGACGTCCCAGCTCTCAGGCCAGATACCCCACCGGAGGCAAAAGAGGATGCAGAGCTGCTCTGAGGTTAACGTGATTTCACTGAGGTTAGCACACACATGCACCGAGAGCCCCAAACAACTTGTTGCCTAATCCCTCTGCGGGGTTTGGTGACATCTGGGGTCACTTGAACTTAAGTGGGGAATTCAGATGTTCAGAGGTACATTTCAGGAGTCCCGGTGGCTAGGGACACGTGGGGTGCCTAGCCTGAGCTACCCACAGACGCAGAGGTCGCTCACATTACGCCGGCCTTCCTTCCTGGCGGGGCCCCGCTTATCCTGAGATGACACACAATAGCAGGGGCTGGAAGACGCCGGGCCTGACTGCCAGCCCGGCATCTGAAAACAGCTGTACCAATTACAAGAGGCTGTTGCTGGAAACCAGGGCAACCACTCCAATGTAGGGACGTGTGCCAGACTTTTGGAGAGGGAAAAAAAAAAAAATACTTTTTGTTTGTTTGTTTTGAAGCCCCCTCACAAACTCGCTGACACCACCCAGCGTCCCTGGGAACTACCCACAACCACGCAGGGCGGCCCAGTGTGTGCAACAGGGCGCGCGCCTGGGTCTCTCGCACTTGGCCTCCACGCTGTTCTTGCTGCCAAACCCAGCGCGATAGCCTAGGTGAAGGGCAAGCGCCTCGGCCCAGGAGGAGGGGGTGCATGCCTGACAACCGGGTTTCCTAACATATACGCTGCCACCACCCCACCCTGATCTAGACCCACACTGGCGTCCCTTGAACCTAGGAAAGTGGGTTAGGTGGAGGGAAGAAACCCCCTTACAAAGGGGAAATGCCCGTTTTGGGTTTTTTTTAGCGCTGGGGAGTGCCCCAGTCCCCGGTATCTGAGCCTCTGAGTGGCTGCGGTGCTTCCTCCGAACGCGTCGGCTCCCACCCATCCATCATTCCTGCCCCGGGAGCAAACCCACCTCCTAGGGCGCACGCCAAAGGGCAGCCGGAGCCGCCTCCACCCCACCCCACTCTCTCTCCCCCCTGAACCTACACTCCGTGGCCAGCGCCAGCCTGATCTGTGCAGAGGACTCCCTGCAGCCTTGTCCTAGATCCACCTGTAGCCTGGAAGCTTCCTCTCTGATTCCTTCCTAGGCGTCCCCGAGCCCGCAAAACCCACGACCCCCCACAGATTGCTCGGGTGCCTCTCCGCACAGCCCGCGGGGATGATTTTTCTCCCCAATAAAGTTGGCCCAAGACGGCTGTGCCCCATGGATCGGCCCGAACCCATCCAAACTCTGGCCGGAGGTGCGCGGGGGGAGGGGGAGTTGCGCGTTGGGGGGGAGGGGGAGGGGGAGAGGAAGGGTCCTCTGGCAGCCCCCGGCGCCTGGGAAGCACGCCCCAGCTCTGGCAACCTGCAGGGAGGCGCCACGCGGGGCTTCCCGGGTCCGCCGGAGTCCCGCGGCGGGGCCAAATGGAGGGGTTTGTGCCCGCCTACACCCCAAATCCTGCCGCGCGCCCACCTACCGTTCCGGACTCGCTGAGGAGAAGGCGCGGGTGCGGGCTCCCTGAGACGGTGTGTTGCGTCCCGGGAGGAAAGTTTGTGCCATGCAGAGGCGGCGGCGGCGCGGAGAAGGCGTGGGCACCAGTGGGTGGGGGTGGGGGCGGGGGGGGCGGCGATGCGCCGTGCCGTGTGTCTGTCCCTCCGGCGCTAAGTGCGTCCGTCGGAGCCCGCGGCCGCCGCGCTCCCGCTCGCTGCGCCCTGCGCCCGGCGCGCTCCGGCTCCAGTCCCGACGCGCCCCCGCCGCCGCCGCCGCCGCCGCCGCCGCGCGTCCGCCGGCTACACTTCCTCTTCCTCTGAACTCATGTGCAAAATATGCTGCGCTGCATCTTCGGGGAAGCCGCGCTGCCCCTCACCGCGGCCGCGCGGGAGTGGCGGGCCCGCCCCGCGCCCCTCCGCGCCGCCGCCTCCACGCGGCGGGCAACCTGCGTGCGGCACAGGCTGCCGCCCCGCCAGCGACCCTCGGTGCCGAGGTTAGAAGCTCACGCACCCGCCCTCTCTCCTCCTAACCAAGGTTCTGTGTGTGTGTGTCAAGAGCGCACGTGGGGTAACTGGGAATCCCTCAAAATGTTGAGCTAGGATGCTGGAGGGCGGAGGCTACCAAGGCACTGAGGGCTGGAGGTGGAGGGTCTTTAAGAGAGGACCGTTTCCCCTCCCCATTCCACAGGTGGGCCCCATCCCCAGGTGGCCCCAGTGCTGCCTAAGTTATTTTCTTGCCAAGCCCTATGCCACCAATTTCGGGTGTCCAAAAGGTTTGAGAAGATCTGGGGGGACCCTTGACTGGCATCCTGAATTTTTGGCTGCCCAAGAAGGAAATTCTATACATAAAGGGCCAGCCCAGGGCTACTTCAGTAAAGTGAAGATGTGAGGCAGTGAGCGCATTGTAAGAAATGTTCTTCTTGGAACTGTTCAAACAAAGCAAAACTCCAGTGTAGGGGTTCAGAGCAGGAACCTTAGGGCCAAACAGGCTTGGCCTCCTGGCCTCCCTGTGTACGGTGTGACTTGGATAAGTGACTTAACCGCTCTGGGCTTGTTTCCTCCCAGAAATAGCACTTCCTCCTGGGTTGTGTGTGTAAAGTGTTTAGGAAGCATTCTACAACTTAGCTATTATCATTGATGTTATTATTGTGACGATTATTATAAGGGCACTGGAACAGACAGCGGACATAATCTAATTAGTTGTCTACATTTTCTGGTTTCGAAAAGAGGGGGTCTTAGGCATGGAAGTCCACACAGTGTTACAATGAGGCCTCCAGGTACTAATCACACCTCCCCAGGAGGTAAGGAAGTGCTAGGTTGCTTTCAGGAATTCCGGTTACCAGAGCTTCTCAGAGAATGTCTTCCATGTTTTTCTTTTTCCATACCCATCCCAGCTCGCTTTTCCATCTCCCTCCCCCCACCAGGGTTTTTGTTTTTGTTTTTTTGTCCCTTTCCTTTTCTTCCCCACCACTTGCTGGCCTCAGGCACCACCACCTCCAGTCTCCCCCACTCTCTGCCCTCCCTGGGCTTGCCATCTGGAGAAAATGAGACCAGGTGATGGCCCAAGTCCAGGTTTAAGCATAGTTTGTGGGGACAAGTGCCCAGTGGCACCACCGATAGTTTGGAACACCCACTTATGAGGCCTAAGGGATGGGTCTTTATGATAGCTTCCTGAAGCCTCCAGGTGTAAGGCAAGGCTCATCTGAAATCTTTCTGATCCTTCCATGGCCTCTGCATTGAAGAAAGAAAATAATATTTATAGGTGTTAACCAGTTTTAAAAAAAACACAACAAAGTGTTTTTTTAAAAGAGAAAGAGAAAAGGGAGAAATACAGCATAAGTTGGTCGTGGTTAGAAGAAGAGGCTGATTTCCATGAAGCAAATCATTTCCACTCTATAAAATTCTTGCACGTAATTGTTTTTTAACACCAGGTCCTAGGGGTTAATAAGTTATTCTGATGGTTCCCATTTTCCTCCACACAATATTTTCCTGAGTACTAACAATGTGTAAATGTCTCAAATGCCTTTTTGCCCTGCTTGGATCTGCATTTTTGGGGGCTTTCTAGAACTATCAACCATTCCCCCTACTGACATTTCGTGCTTGGTACATAGTAGGTGTTCACTAAACATATATGGAATGAATGGATGAGACATTAATATCTAGATTTAAAAAAATTATTGCTTTTAGAGAGGAAGGGACAGGGAGAAAGAGATAGAAACTTCACTAATGAGAGAGAATCATTGATTGGCTGCCTCTTGCATGCCCCCTACAGGCGACTGAGCCCATAACCTGAGCATGTGCCCTGACCAGGAATCAAACTATGACCTCCAGGTTCATAGGTCAACGCTCAACCACTGAGCCATGCCAGCCAGGTGGTATCTAGATCTTTTAAGTCTCTGTGTAACCTACACTGAACAATTATCTGGAAGTAATTTAGTTTTCTGATTCTCTTCCACCTGGCATATCCGATGTGGAGGCACCATTGGGTTCATTTGTGTTGCATAACAGTCCACCTCCATCTTCCACTTGGCTGCCATGGACTAGCCAGTCAGGGGATAGATCCTGGCCAGTCAGGAGATAGACCCTGGGCAGCTGGGCCTCGCCTCGGACTGACCTCCCCTACCCAGTGTCAACCCCAGAGATGCTGGAACCGTATCCTGGTGGGTTACCTTGGCAACCTCACAATGTCATCTGTTAGAATGTCCTAGGGTGGCAGCTTTTAATTCTATCACAGCGGTCTCGTCGGGGGTCGTGTAATAGTGCTGTTTTTCCTGTGCTCACACTTCCTCCCCCTATGATTTAACACTAAGTACTTGGGGAGGGAGCTGAACACGGGGAAAACCAAGTTATTACAGCACGACAGGTCACAGATGGCCCCAGAACTGGGATCCCCAGTGTTCGCAGTCGATAAAATGCAGGCGCCGAGTTAATGGGGAAGCTAGTTCTCCTCACACACCCCGTGGAAAGGAGAGGAGTTAAGCCAGCCTGGGCAGGCGTAAGAAGCAGCCGTGGCCACACTGTACGATTCTTGTAGAAGCTCTGTTACAGGAGACCCCCAGCCCCCGGGAACAATTCTCTCCCTCGGCCTCAGCGGCATCGCCCACTCTGGAGATGATTACGGCCATGGCTACCAGCAGCCTGAACAATTTTGCTGCATTCCAGCTACACGGAGGCCTGGAGGGAAGGAGAGTCCCAGCTAACCGTCTCTTCTGTACCCCTTCTTCCAACCTCAAGCCCCCACCCTGCAATTTCACCACACCCAGCTCTCCCCTCCATTGTAGCTTAAAATAACTCAGCCCCGTTATTCTGTGGACAATATGATGCAGCAAAAGGGCCCGTGCCAAGCTTCAGAACCTGAAGAGTGATTGTCCTAATTGCTTATTAACAATACCACAAAACCCAGATCTTGTATACGGAGAGCAACATTTCGGGGCTGATGGGAGAGAGAAGTAAACTCATATATACCCTGGTGGGGCAAGAATTATTCATCGTTATCATCACGGCTAATACTCTAAGTGGGTTTCCAGCCTCAGTGAGATCACCGTTTGGCCAGCTGCTCCATACTAAATGGCTACAGGAAGCTGGCCCCCAGTAGGGCGACACCCATTCCTGTAAGGAGGCCTGGTAGCAGATGCCGGAGTTCTGTGCCCCAGAGCTAGTTGTGTGGGAGGAGCCCCCTGCCCTTTGTTCACTGACAGGCACAGCCCTCACAGACACCCCTGGCCAGACCATGGTGCCCCTCGTCGCGATGGAGCAGGTGTCCCAACATGCCCTGTACCTCACTGGGAGTGTGAATTAGGGTGGGAACAGGGCGTTGTTAGGATACTCTATGTGTATTCGTTGATCCGCCAAGGCCAGGGATTTTTGTCCAAAGTGTAGTCAAACTAATGCTCTGCAAATGCCATCCACAGACATCCAAGTTGAGAAAATGTTGGATGATTGCCAAGTGTTCCATTCATTCCTCCCCACCCGCCCCCCAGCCTCAAAAAAAGATATTGTGATTTTGCCCCTGAATCTGCTCCTCATTTCATCTCTGAATCCACAGTCTGTCAGACGGGCAGTTCAGGGGAGTGGGGCCCTCCTGTGGCTGAGACAGAATGTGCTCTCTGGAGCAAAGAGCCAGGAGACCCAATTTCAGGATCTAGTGTAAAGCGCAGCTGTTGGCAGCCTTGTTCCCCGCACCCAGCCCCAGGAACCCGCTGGCTTTACCAAAAGCCATCCACACCCACTGGTTATTCCATGCGTGGAACATACCTATTTACTTGCATTTCTGAACCAAGTTTATTACCAGAGATAGGAAATGTATAAACATATATAGGAACCCCATATATTCCTCAGATGTCAAAAAGGGAGATTGTAGAAAGAAATCGTTAAATAAGTGGTGGGAAATTTTTGATACATTCATTGATATGATTACCCTTCCACCACCATTATTGCCCTTTCCCCCCACTGTCTTTCTTCCTTTCTTTCTTTCTCACCAGAGGACGTATTTTTATTGATTTGAGAGAGAGAGGAATGGAGAGAGAGAGAGAGAGAAACATAGACCAGTTGCCTCCCATACACCCCCGACCAGAGACCAAACCTGAAACCTAGGTATGTGCACGGACTGGGAATTGAACCCGCCACCTGTTGGTGTACGGGACGACGCTCCAACCAAATGAGCCAACCTGCCAGGGCCCCACTGTATTTCTTGTCCCATCAATTTACACAACCAGAGAAGACATAGCTTGCCACATGGGAGAGTGATGATAATACTAGAAAAGAATAGTCAAATTCTTGCCTTTGAGGTTTTCAAAAGTCAAGGTCCAAATATAAAATGAAAAAGATAAGGAGAAATACGAAATCAAGTAGAACCATTGTCCCCTATCATATCACCTTTCCTTCCCCTACCCACCCACTGTCCCACACACACGTACCAAGAATAGAACCACGTTGCCAGGCTGGAGCAAGGGGAGTGGGGAGAAACAGAGGAAATACGTCAGTAGGGAGCACTTCTGAGGACTGATCGGTCAGAATTGAGAAACCCACCTCTTTTCACTCAAGAGAAAACCATCTCTCCATAACCCTGTGGACAACTGGACAACGACTCTTGGAACTTGGCCAGGAGGAGCACTGTAAGTCTTCAGTGGAGGGAGGGAAAATGCTGTCCTCCTTCCCACTGACATTTAGCAGTGAACTTCCCTCCACAGCAGCCAGAGCACAACCTGTGGACCATTCTGAAAAACTAACACCTGCCCCTTGAGTTTAACCCTCGTTGAATAGTTAAGGATGCTGAGAGTAGGACCCTGGTACCCTCAGGGACAGAGAAAAGATCCAAGAAGTATGAAAGGTGTTTCCAACTATTGAGGCTCAGGCCTGTGCTTAGAGGGGCGTGAAAGGACCAGCTCAGGATTTCCCTTAAAAGGCAGGGGAAGGGGTCATCAGTGCTGTTCCCTAAATATTTCTGATCCTCTCCTTCTAGTCCAACGGTAGAATTATTCTCCTTAGCTCCTTGTGGTTAGAAGAGGCCATTCGACTGGTTCTGGCCAATGACTTGTGAGCAGAAGTGATGGGTGTCAATTCCACAATTACTTGTTAGGATGAGACTGTCCAGACCCCTCTCTTCCATCAAGCAAGGTCACCAGCAACATTACATATGGTGCTACTCATCAGTCTAGGTCCATGAACGATGGTGAGAAGCTGAGCCCTCCATCTAACCTGTAAGGATTATGCAACAGAAATAAGAAATGACTTGTTTTTAAGCCACTGCGACTATAAGTTGTTTCTGCAGCATAAGCTAGCCTATCCTGATCAGTAGTATATGTGGAATCCATCAGAACTTCCGGAAAGCATCCTGAGAGTATCTGGGAGCTGGAAGAACAAAGGAGGCATCCAATTAAAGGAGCATTTCCCACATTAACCTGGAATCTTAGTGATTCTCAAGATATCCAGTTAGAAAAATCCATCAAAAAAGCAATAAAAGCTATTATTTATTCACTTAATGTTAAAATATTTATTGAAAACCTGCTAAGTTCCAACACTATGCTAGGAATAGGGATACAGCAGGGAAGGAATGGGCATTTTTCCCATTCTCAGAAAGCTTTCATTCTAGCAACATTCAATAGTTACCTAATGATTGAAAATGAAACGAGGGCCTAGATAAATTAAGAGTTTTGCTCAAGGTGATACAGTCACTAAATGGTAAAATAGAAATTAAACTTGAGTGTTTTTACTACAAATTTTGTGCTTTCTTAACCATCTCAAACCACTAAAAAATAAAAAAATCAGTATTCACATTTGCTCAAAAATGTAGGTAGAATTTAATTCTAGGATGGCTGATGCCTTCCACTGTAATGTTTGCTAATACCTGAAATTTCTTTAATGAACACAACTTTTCATTCCATAATTAGTATTTTGCACAGAGCCTGACAAATAATAGGCGCTCTCTAAATGTTTTTTTAATGAGTAAAGCATGCTTGAATGAATAAATGAATGAAACAAGAAGGCTTAAATACTTGCAACTATTGATTTAAATATCAAATATACTCAATGATTCTAATACTAAACCACAATTAAATAATCACTCAACATAGATATTGTCTAATACGGAGGTATAATTCCTTTTGAAATATTAATTGATGCTCTTTCCAATACCAATATTTCCTGTTATTTCTCCCTCTCCCCTTTTTTGTTGTTGTTGTTTAGGGGCTCAAGCTAAACTGGCATCTATAGCTCAGGGAATGGTTGTTTTAGCAGGAAGACAAAGAAATGCCTTAGAGATTTCAAAAGCTTAGACTTTTGAGTTTCAAATGTACAAAGGGGGAATTAAAAAATAAATACTTAAAGAGGCAGAAAAAAATCTCCCCAACTTCTCAGGATGCACAACATAACCCCAGACTGCAGGAAGGGAGAACACTGTGAGGAGAAGTAGGAGTAAGTGGACACTGTAACACTGTAAATCCCTGAGAAAGAGAGACCCAGTATCCTGCCCCTACATTTATTCAAAAGGAAGGGGGGAAATTCCACTCCAGCTTGGTAGTTTATATTGAATCAACTCTCTTACAGATAAACTCTAGACAAAATCTAAAAAAACCAACTCTCTGAAGTCAGTGGCAAACAAGAAACTTGGAGTGGAAGGCAGAAACTGGGAGTGGACACTTAAAAAGGGCACTAAACCCATTTATGAGGGCTCTACCTGCATGACTTACCATCCTGATACCATCATCTCGGGGGTTAGGATTTCAATATATTAATTTGGAGGGGTCACAACATACAGACTGTAGCACCATTCCTACCAGAAGCTAATACGTATATATTAGATTAATTATCTTTCTTGCAAAGCTTGCTCTTTCTTTCTGCCTGGCTCATTTTGTTCTCCCCATCCCTTTTTGAAATGCATTTAGAGAGTTTAAATGTCAGTGGCTGCAGGCCCATTTTTCTCCTTCCCATTGTCAGTCATCTCTCTACTCAGCTGAAATGGAGATTTTGGAATGGAGCTCTCTGTCAATCCCCACTGAGACCATTCCTCTCAGCCCTAGAGTTTCCAGACCCCGGTATCAAGACACAGACTGGCAGCCCCGACAGTCTGGGGAAAGTATGAGAGGCCTTTTAACAGGCCTAAATTCTGGTTTTGGCACCCATCCTCAGCTAAGCAACAGCTGGGATGGCAATTGGCCAGACTCAAACATCTGCCTTTTTCTCCGGGCATTATATTAAGCATCTTTGCTAATGCTATTATTAAGGAATTATCAATATTTTACAAGTGTTATCCATTCTTGAAAAGACAACTGGTTAAGTCATGCAGGAGAAGACCTTGGTGGTCAAGAGATAACAAAGCAAAGTCTTTCATCTCTCCTTCCCTCTCAAGGTCATTTACTAATCTCATTATCTTAAGGAGGGGAAACTGATTCCAAAGCCACTTCTTTTGTTGTTGTTTTCTTCTCTAACCCCCACTTACAACTAAACTTCATTTTAAAAAAATCAAAAGAGTGTGCCCGCCAGGGTTCTTATTGCACACTGCAGGGATGAGCTCTGATTACCTTAAGGTGTAAAGAATATTATTAAAAGGCTTTGGGGTAGTTCACAGGATCTATGGTAACACTGAGGAACCAGGCTTGAGCAGTGTGGCTCAAGTGTGTTTTCCAAAGATGGCCTGCAACACCATCTCCTGCCCCACCTGCTCTTCTAGAACCTTGCCATTCTCCCATCTAATTTCCCTCTCCTTAATCTGAGCGGTTTATGACACACTTATGATTAATAGAATGTGACATAAGTAAAGCCATGTGACTTCCATAGCTAGAAGGTAATGCAGCTTCCACTTAGATAGCTGCAATTCACTCGTGAAACATTCAGCTACTATGCAAGCAATCAGACTGCTTTGAAGCCGCCATGTTTTGAGGAAGCCCAAACTAGCCCACACAGAGAGGACCTGATACCACGTGAGGAGAGAAAGTGGTACTCAGCCAGCCCCTCACTGACATAAAATGCCTGAAAGAATGAAGACAGAACCACCCAGCCTAGCCTTCCCCAAATCCTGACCCACAAAAATCACGAGGGAAACACACAATGGCTGTTGTTTTAAGCTACTATGCCATTCACAATAGCTAACCAGAACAGTGAGGAACAAAGGGGTGTAAAGAAAAGAATCAGAAAGAGCTTGTTCAAGGAGGACCTGCCACCAACTTAATTTCCCCCACCTCCCTGAGACTTGACACGGCTGAGTTCCTGGTTCTGCAGAGATATACAGGCCAAGGAGTGGTGAATGTAAACCTTGATATTTCAGTGGCATACAGATTGTTTTAAGTGTGAAGTTAATAACCTGAAGCAAAAATCCTCCCCACACAGTCCCCTCATCTTCTTCCTGTCTTTTCTACTTGTCCCTACTACAAAACAAAACTAAGCCAAAGATATCAGGTGGTGTTTTGTCTGGGTAGGCACCCGTTTTATGACTATACATTTCTTTTTCATCAATCCTGATTATTTGGAGAGAGAGCCCTCTGGCCCACAGGGAACAATGACAAATCATATCCCTGCCACTTTTTGAGAACTACCAGCTAACCTCACCTTCAGGTTCCTATTTTTGTTCTCATTATGACACTCAGAAAAAACTTTCATTAGCATTTTTACTTAAACAAAACTAAGACACAATTAACAGCTGCTTCAGGATTTTTCAAAGCCTGACATCTGGGAATTTCCCAGAAAGCATGATTAATATTACAACTAAAATGTGTTCAGGAGGGAAAATACAGCCCCTGGCTCATCTGCCTGACCACACAGCAAGTAGAGTGTCATCTATTCCTGATACATAAACCCTCCTGGGTGTTGGTGGAATGACGATGACCCACAAATGCCAGTGTTGCCCCATTTCCAGATGGTGGAAACCCGGAAAGCCACAGCTTTTCCAAGTGTGTTTGCCAGCAGGACTACCAACCAGTATTGCTTGTTTGGGCTGCCAAAGAGGGTGAGGAAAGACCAGGCCATCATACACACTTGGATAAAGGCTAAAGATTAATGTCTAAGGTCGTGTTCCAGATTTTATCAATGAGCAACAAGTCACTTCAACATGCATTGGCTTAAAATAATCATAACCATTTTTAAAAAAATCTCTTATGGTTTCTGTGCATCAGGAACTTGGGAAGGACTTGGCCGGTGGCCCTGGCTCAGGGTATCCATGGGGCTATAGTCAGATGGTGGCTAACGCTGGGACGGGAAGGCTGGAGGAGCTGGAGCTAGGCAGGATTGATTCCCCCCCCCCCCCCCCCCACCTCTCTCTCTCTCTCTCTTTCTCATCTCATTTCAGGGCCTCTCCAAGTAGTCTCTCTTCATGGGCTAATCGGAGTACTCACACACTCACGCAAAGGCTGACGGTTTCTAGAGCGAGTGCCCATAAGCAAGGCAGAAACTCCACTGCCTTTTATGATGTAGCCTCAGAGTCACATAGCGTCACTTTCACCATACTCTTACTCAGAACATTCACACATCCACCCAGATTCAATGGGAGGGAGGTCTGATTGTAAGAAGAGCATGTGAGATTGAGAGACTGTGGCTGCCATCTTTGGAAATTACAATTTGCCATAGGTCAGGTTCCCCAGAAGCAGAGCTTGAAATAGGCATTCTTGTGAAAGCATTTTGTTTGATCAAATCTCACATAAAGATTACAGGTATGAACAAAATATTTATGAAGAAATTCATGTTAATTAACCAGAACCCCCGCCCCCCTCTCTCTCTCACGCATACACCACAGAGATGGAGGAGTATTTTAATTAAGTTATCTTCTCTATTTAAAAAAATGGTAACTAGCCATTCTTGAGCTCTACTGAGAATGAAATAAAAAGAAAATGGGCTTAATTACAGCATTGGGGAATTAACATGAGAAGGAATTCTTTGTTAAACATTGGTCTAAATTTTAAGTTCTATTTCATTGTAAGCCTCCTCTGGTAAAAGAAGTGTGTCTTCTTCATCTTCCCCAAAGTGTGAAAGGATGGGTAACTGAAATCTCTAATAAGAGTAAAACAAATAGAGACCTAGACCTATACCAGATCCCATAGCTTTTAAGACTTTATTTATGGCTGCATGTGACTCTGATTTATCCATTGTATAAGAATATTTTGGCTGCAAGTATCAAACAATCTGACTTTAGTGATTTAAACAAATAGGGGGACTGGTTTTTCTTACATAACAAAAGTCTTAAGGCAATAGCTGCTGGCCCTGGTGTGCAGCTCATGATTCTTTAAGGCTGTCCATCATGATTGCAAGATAGTTGCCATAACTCCAGATATCACATCCATCTTCCATCAGAAGAAGGAAGGGGAAGAAACAATATCTATATCCGGAATGTCTATGTTTTCCCAAGAACCACAGAGTAACATGAATTTATGTCTTATTGGTCAGAATAGCATAACTTGGCCACCTCTAGCTAAAAGGAAGCTATAGGCACAAGGTTGAGAACAGGAATTAGATCAGTCAGATACATGGTATTGCATTATTTTTGCAAATATGAACCTGTGAACACGTATAAATATTTGTCCCATCATTCCTGGAATTTAGGCAGACTACTAGTCTCTTAAGCATATTCTGTTTTCCCAGTCAACTAACCATTCACCTTTGGCTTTGTATCTTGGTTTGCAGAATGCTTCTCCCCAAACTTAATCATCAGGTTCTAGTGGGAATGTTGAGCCCAGGAAATAGAGTTCCTGTCCAGGCCCGTGACTTAGACGCTGTCATTCATAGTAACCTAATCATCTGGTCCCAGTGATTAGTCTACAAGTGGCCAAGTGACAATAGTAGCACCAATCAGAGTTATTGCCTAGGACAGTGGTTGGCAAACTCATTAGTCAACAGAGCCAAATATCAACAGTACAACGATTGAAATTTCTTTTGAGAGCCAAATTTTTTAAACTTAAACTTCTTCTAACGCCACTTCTTCAAAATAGACTCGCCCAGGCCGTGGTATTTTGTGGAAGAGCCACACTCAAGGGGCCAAAGAGCCGCATGTGGCTCGTGAGCCACGGTTTGCCGACCACTGGCCTAGGATTTTAAATTTTAGAGAAAAAGAAGTATTACTTTTGGCGGTAGGGCTATTGGAAAACATCTTCTGAACCATCTGAAGAAAGCATATCTTTAGAAGGAGAAATGAGGCCACAACAACCTGGAGAGGTGCAGAGTTTGGAGACTGTGTGAGAGCAAGAGAGAAAGACCAACCTACAATCTGCAGTCTGTGTGAATCCAGTGAGGAATAGACTTCCACTGAGATGAGTCATAAATTCCCCTTTTTGTTCAAACTGGTGTAGTTGGATTTCTAATCACTGTATCTGGGAGTCTTGATAAATTAAAAGGGTTGAACAAACTCCCAATAATGCAAATGCCATTTATTTGGAGTTAAGAGAAAAGTTTGCCAAGGGGAAATGGGAGAAATGCTTCATGTACTTATATTGTGCTAATAAGATTTTCAAAGCACTTAGAAATAGCAGAGTATGCAAATGAATAATTACAATTTCTGTAATTGTTTCCTGTCCTTTTTTTTTAAATAGGCCATTTAAGGACCTCTAAGATGAGCTGTGTGTGCTGTTTGCCTCTCCACTATAATCACTTTATATGCTGGAAAGCACCACTATACAAGGAACCTCAGGATGACAGCCTTGTCAGATGAGAATGGGCGAATGTAGTAGGAGCCAGACATGTGAGTTCCCACCTATGTTGTGACACTTAAGTGCTGTGTGGACTAGTAAAAGTTACTTGGGCTCTCTGAGCTTCAGTGTCTTTATCCGTTCAACCAAAGGCATGAATTACCCTTCTGAGGCCCCTTACATCTGTTCTGTGTTGATTTTATCACTTAACTAACACCTGATTTTACCCGTAAGGCCCGGGGACTTGCCAAGGTCCCATAGCCAGGACACAGTCTAGGATCAAGACTTCCTGACTCCCATATATTCTCTAAGTCAGATTAGTCTCCTTGTTTATTATAGGAGAGGAGCAGGTTCTGTTGAGGTGATAGGACTTACTTTTCATTTGTCGCAGAGCATTCTGGTTATTTAACTCCATGTTGCCAAGCACGAAGAATGAGGCCCAGGTCATATATTCAGTCCCCATGTGGGCCACTTAACTTCCCTCTCCTCATGGCCCAGGAGTTACTCAGGTGACTGTCTGCTGTCTTGCAAATGCATGCACTTGGCCCCCTAGCTCCTGGAGGCCTTCAGGGCATCATAAGAAAAAGCCACTTGACATTCATGTCCCATGGCACAGGTCTCTGAGTGTATGAAAGAGGTATATGCTAATCATTGTTTTAGTGAGAGGTCAGACACCCAAGGGAAGGAAGGTCACCCAAACAGGGATAGTGTAATGAGGAATCCACTTGTGGGGGGTAGGGGGTGGGTGAAAAGGGAAGGGAAAAGTGTTGGGGGCAGAGGGAACAGCATGTGCCATGACTCATGCCCAGATTTTTCCAGAGTCCTGGACTCCACCCGAGGCCCTGGCCTGGTCCTTCTCAACTTGGTCAAGATCCATGACTAGACCTTGAGAAGAATGAAAGTGCTCCTGAGGCAAGAGCAGGCTCAGAGGCTGTGCAGAGGCGGTAGAAATGGAAGAGAGACTTGAAAGATGGGCTGGGCCGATGGAGACAGAGAGGAGGAGAAAGGCAGTGGGTCAGCACAGTGTGTTTGCTCAGGCAGTCTCAGATCTGAGAGCGAAGGGTGGTGTGTCTGGCACAGAGTAGGAATGCAGCAGAAATTCTTCCTTTGAGTGAATGAATGAGTGAAAGCATTGCACAGGGTCTGAAGTTATTTGTCCTAGTTAAGTACTGATTTATTTTCCAACATTTCATTAAGAGAAATTCCAACCCAGTGTGAAGTTGAAAGTTTTGTACAGTGATCGCCCATATACCCCCAGCTAAATTCTACATTTAACAGTTTACTGTATTTGCTTTATCACATATCTAGCCATAAATCCATCTACCCATCCATCTTATTTTTTGATGCATTGCTAAGTTGCGGACATAAGTATACTTCACTCCAAACATTTCAGCATATATATTAATAACTAGACTCCAATATTTGTTTGCACCCGTCTATTTTCCTTCTAAGGCAACATTTGCATTTAATGAAACGCACAGATCTTAAGTGTGCCATTAGATGAATTCTGACAAATGTATCCCAAACCTCTGTCAAAATACAGAGCATTATCATCACTCCTGAGAGCTCCCTCACTCTCCAGAGGCAACCTCTATTCTGTTTTTCTTTTCTACCATAAATTAATTTTGCCACAACTATGTGGAATCATAAATTATGGACTCTTTTGTGTCTGGCTTCTTTTCACTCAGCATAGTGATTTTGAGAGTCATCCCTGTTGCTACGCAGTTTAGTTGCTCATTCTTTTTGCTTGCTGAGCAGTATGCCTTTGTATGAATAGGCAAATTTGTTTGTCCGCTCCTTTGTTGATGGATTGGGCTGTTTCCAGTCTAGAAATTTATTCATTTATTTATGAATAAAACTACTATGAATAATCTTGTTAATTACTTATTTTTTATTATAACAAAAACTAAAAATGTCATGAACTTGAAGCTTCAATAAAAATATCCAACTAAGCCTGATAGTTTTTTGGATGGAAAAATCAACAAAAAGCTACCTTTTGTGGTGAACTTACCAGGTGCCAGGCCATCTGCTGAGAATTTGCCTTCCATCAATCATTCCATTTCATCCCCATAGCCCCATTTTCCAGATTAGCAAACCAAGGTTTAGGGCAAGAAACTGACTTACCCAAGCTCTAACGGCCTGTACATGGTGGACCCTATTCTGCTTTTTGGATAGTGGCATGAACACCAATACTGAATCAAGGCCAAGAAAAGATGAGTATGGTGTGTTTTATCAGTTATCACACTTTATTATGATACTGACATAATTTTCATTTGCCTTCAGTGATGGACCTTAATGCTAATAAGGGAAAGGAGAGAGCCAAGGATTACATTAGACAGAAAGGCCATCCCTTTACTAAGAAATCTTCAGGGATAGCAAAGAGCTTGAATAAAATTTTTAATGGGCATTTGAAAGAACTTTCCTATTACAAAATACTAGAAAAGAACAAGATCTCCAAAAGATAAGTGTTTGATCATCTTTTTGTTCACATACAACAGCATATATGACCAAATTAGAATATTTTGGTCAGGAAACTTGTAAAGGAAGAAAGAAAAGATTTATGAGTATTGTTTATTTTGTGTACACTGAGTGTCCCAAAAATCAGGACTTATACTTACTACATTTCTTCTACTCATTCTCAAAGAGGTGGCTCAAAAAAAAAAAATTCCAAACAAACCATAAAGCAGCAGGATTTACAGCCATTCCTTAAGTCAATCACCCTCTCAAAGGGGCTGCAGGACCCATATCCAGGCCTCCTGGGAGCCATCCTCTGTGGGTCTTTGTAGCAAGGAGATTCTAGCACAATTTTTCTGTCTGGGTGCTACTCGCTGTGGCCCATGCTCTCTGACAAATTAACGAATACTGCACAGATGAATGCAGTATACATTTTTTGTTTTTTGTTGTTTTTTTGTGAGGGGCGGGATGTAAGGGGCACACAGAATTTTTGCAAAGAGATCCTCAAATCCATCTGCATACCTTATTGTCCATGGACCTAATCTTTTAACCTGTATCCCACAGGGTTATACCATCCATTTTCAAATGTGTGTGTGATATTATGGTGAATAACATTACATTAAAAAGAATTACATAGCTGAAACTGGTTTGGCTCAGTGGATAGAGCGTCGGTCTGCGGACTGAGGGGTCCTGGGTTCGATTCTGGCCAAGGGCATGTACATTGATTGCGGGCACATCCCCGGTGGGGGGTGTGCAGGAGGCAGCTGGTCGATGTTTCTCTCTCATCGATGTTTCTGGCTCTCTATCCCTCTCCCTTCCTCTCTGTAAAAAAAAATCAATAAAATATATTAAAAAAAAAAAGAATTATATAAGTACTAGAGGCCTGATGCACGAAGATTCATGCAAGAATGGCCTTCCTTCCCCTGGCTGCTGGCACCGCCTTCGCTCCGGCCCAAGCTGCCTTTTCGCTCTGGCCCAGAGCTGCCTTTCCACCTTCCCACGCTGCCCAGAGGCCCTGAGCGGCTGGGGCAGTGCAGAACGCCTGCATTGTCACCATGGCAACGACGCAAGCATCCTGCCCTGCCCCCCGCCACTCGGCGCCTGCGTATGCAAATTAACCCGCCATCTTTGTTGGGTTAATTTGCATACTCACTCTTGATTGGCTGGTGGGCTTGGCGAAGGTACGGTCAGTTTGCATCTTACTCTTTTATTAGTGTAGATTAATCAACAGATAGTACATAGACCCCTACTATCATGTAAGAGTTAAACCCCTAGCTTCATGCTACTCAACAAGAACTTTCAGAAACAGTCACACAGCTAGTAATTCTCATGGTGAAGTTTCAGACACAGAAGCCATCCAGAGAATGGATACTTGGGTACTTTGTTCACGTTCACATCACACTGAGGTAGGAGCTCAGCTGGTGTGCAGTGCAGCTTTACTGAGAAACACAAACCCAGAGCCGTAGGCTGGGGCTGCTGTGCCTAGGAAGCACGCGTGCACCACCTCCTTCACTCTCCTTGTGTGGAAAAGAGGGTTGGACCCCACATGTATCAAGCACCCACTGCCCAACAATCATAGCCACAGGCAGAGGAGAGGAAGCAGAAAGAGTGAGGGAACTAGCAATGGGAATGAGTGCTTGCTGCTGACTCTTCTTGTTTCAGCCATGGGTCTGTGATTACAAGCAACAGAAATTGGACATTTTAGAAGAAAAGCTAGAAGAATAGCTAAAGAACCAGTTCTTAGAAAAGGACAGACGGGGGATCATGGTTACAGACACTTTAGGAGAGCTCCGACCATTTTCCATCCATGTGGTTCTTTACCAAGATTGGGATTCTTTGGGAAGAGCATAGGATTGGCTAGAAGAGAGCAAGATTCCATGCGTGGTAGCCTCCTCACAACCCTTTAAGATTAGGGAAGACATGCCCATCAAAGGCACCAGAAAAGGGGGGAGGAAGCTGAGCATGAAGGAAAGAGCAGATGTCTATTCTCTTTCTAGGACTCCATCTCTGCATTTGTAAAATGGGAGTAACCATAACTACACTGTGAACATTTAACGTGTAATGTGGCACATGCAAAGTGCCTAATAGGTAATAGTCTCCAACCCTTTCCTCCAGAGAATGAAGCTATTGTCATTTACCCTGTAAAGAATGCATCCCCAGCACAGATGGAAGAACTTTGGAGTCCAACCACCCCATTGTACAGATCTCCTAAGCCTTAATCTGAAGCAAGCAGTGGGTGTCTGCACGTTTGATCCACATCTTGTCACTGGGGGAATAAAAAACAAACTGGGTTTTGCATGAGTCCTTTCATGTTGGCAGGCTGGGGCTGTGGAGGCAATCAGCCCAAAGGCCAATTTATCTGAAGTCAGAGGCTAATAGAGCTGTTATTCGTTTCGGATATTAAAGCTATCCCTCTGGCTCCCGGCATTCTTTATGATGCATGGCCAATTGCCCACTGAGAAAGCTATTGCAGTCTGAATGATTTTATTCTAAAATCATATAATTTGCTTTTTTTTTAAATTTCCCACTGATACACATATGTATCTCTTTCCCTTTTAAAAAGGTGACTACAGGTCAAAGTTACATTTTGCCTACAAATTTTTCAACTTTTGGGACGGTCTGTTCCAGTCTGGATGTGGGCATGTCCCCCTCCCTGCTTGACAGATGGATTTGGCTGTTTTCTTCCTTTTTTTCTTGGCTCTAATTTTTGCCAACTTAAACATTTTTGCTTAGTTTCAACATCTTCTTTCCATCAAAACAGACACTGCTTCACCATTTCAGATTTTTTTCCTTTGTCAAAAATACGAAATTTGACAGATTACTTACTGATAAAGAGCTATTGAAAGATGGGGACAGTGCCAGTTATGAGTTTCAGAACCTAGCTCTGGTGACTTTGTTTGAAATAATAAACTATACAACTCTTTCATCTTTCAGGCATGTTTTTCAGTGTTAAACATTAATGCTGGCTTTAGTCTGTTAAACTTTTTGGTTTGCATCCTAAGAACAATGAGACGTCATTGAATGATATTGGACAGAGAAGAAAGTCACCAGATGGGGGTTTTAGCAGATTTCTCTAGCTATTGAAAGTGGATGGGAGAATGGAGGCAGTGAGAAAAAGGTTGTGTTAATATGGGCAATAGATGGTGGCAACCTGGACCAAGAAGGTGGCAGCAGAGTTAGAGAGAAATAGATAACATAAGGGAACTGACTGAACTCGGTGATCAGCACTGACAAAGCTGAAATTAAGAAGGTAAACTTAAATAATTCCATACACAAAGACAGAATCCCATTCCTAATTATAGTTTCTTCTCCCAAGCAAATATCACCAACACGTACCCATCGGTGGTATATCCATTTCCTTTGGGGTTACCTCCCAGGCCAAGAAAGCCAACATCCAAAGACCTAAATTCTTAATGACTTTAGATGATAAAGTTTATTTAAAATAGACAGGATTGAATAACTAGCCTCTCAAAGGTTTCAAGAAAAATTCATTCTTCCCCTTCTCTACCACAGACACACTTTAAATTGAACAGTAAGTATATTTAGGAAAGAAACATTCTCTTTATGCTTTTTCTCCCAAGATGGATGGTGTTCTTACTCAGCATTATAAGTGTCAGAATAAAAAATGCCCATGAGGTCGGATTGTATGATGTTTTAGTAAAGTGAGATAAACATTCTCAGAAGCATGATTGTGGCTTAAAAAAAAAAAAGAAAAGAAAAAGAAACAATTTCCATAGAGGAGTTCCTTGGGAACAGAAACTTTAGAAATAATTTCTGCAGCCACACACAGATGAAGAATATGACCAAGGCATGCTATAGCAATTGTAAAAACATGGCTATGTTTTAAGAGAACATAGACTTTTCCCAGCTACAGCCTAAATCTCCAACTCAGAAATTCTAGATCGAGACAGGAATGCGTGCTGTTTCTAAAATCACTCTGATTTCTTTCCTGTTTAGCCCTTTGCACAGGTAACACTAAAAAATTAGCTTACAGAGTGTTAGTGGATGGAAAAAAACAAAACAAAACACTGTTCAGAAAAGGGCATCATATTAACTAGGTTATAGCTTAATAAAATGAACAATTTTAATACAAATTTTAAAAATGATTTTGGCTTTCTTGGACCAAAAGGGGAGTAATTAGAAGAATAGCTGAGCTCAGACTTGATGGCAGGCTGGGGTCCCACTGCTGGTGCCCACCACCTCCTCAGCCCACATGATCCCTGACCACCAGTGCCCCATGGTGTTCATTTGTGACATGTTGTTTTTCTGTCTCTGGATTTTGACTGCTTCCCCGTGTTTGTTTCTATGTATTAGGTAAAGCTACTATATCTCCTGGAATTGGTAGAGAGGCCTTGTGTAGTAGGTTGTTCTGTAAGGACCAGTGGCTCAGTCTCCCCAGTCACCTGAGCTGGGCACTCTAGGTGCGCCCCTGTGTGGGCTGTGTGCACAGTCTTATAGTTGAGCCTTGATTGCTGTTGGCATCTCTGGGAGGAATTGACCTCCATCCAGGCCCATTGGCTGTGAGGACCAGCTGGGACTAGAGTGGGAGAGCTGCTGCACAGGAGGTGAGGCCCAGCTGTGAAGCAAGGCAGGCTGGTGCTAGTGCCTAGTCTTGGGCCTTTTATTGATAGGTTTGGGGCACGCTGACACCAGCTGCAGCTTATTTGAGAGATTTTACCAAAGTCTGAAGCCTGAGCCAGGACAAGCTGCTGCAATCCGCTTGGGTAGGGCTGCAAATTGGATGGGGTGGGATCTCAGGGAATCACTAGGGCGGAGCAAACAGTGTGGGCCACGATGATCAAGACTCAGATATGGCTGCCTGTCAGCTCTGACGCGGGGGAGGTCCCAGCACAGGAACACCGGCCCCTGCGAGCAGTCTGGGAGAAAGCGGCCTCCGAGTTCCTGCCCCGATGCCAGGCAATCCAGTTCCTCCCGGTGTGTGTCTGCATCCCCCAGCGCTGAAACTCGGAAGAAGCCGAAGTGTGAGTTTGTGTGCGGGCCCTTTAGGAGGAACACCTGGGTCTCCAGCGGCCTCCGTGTCCTTCAGCCACAATCCCCGCCGGTTTTTACAGCCTGTGACTGTGGGGACTTCTCTTCCCAGCTCTGGAACCCTGGGCTGGGGGGCTGGTGTGGGGCTGGGGCCCCTTGCTCTTACCGGGCGGCCTCTGCAGAGATGATCTCCCTCCTGATTAAAAAAAAAAAAAAAGGCACCCATGGGTGTCGACAGGACCAGCCTGTTTGGTGCCCCTACCTCTCGTACCAGTACCAACGTGCTTTCTTCTTTACGTCTCTAGTTACAGGACTTCCATTCAGCCAACTTTCAGGTGGTTCTGAATGGTGGTTGTCTGTATTTTAGTTGTAATTTTGACTTGGTTGTTGTAGGCAGGGAGTGCAGGCATTTACCGATGCCCCCATCTTGGTTCCTCAAACTGTGCTTCTAGAACTTGCTTTTTTTTTTATCATAGCAACCATCTGAAACCCAGCTTCACAAAGACATGATGTCACGATCTAATGTTCAAACTGTGAATTATCTTGAGCTAGTAGTCTTGTTCAGTATTTTACAGGGGTTAATGAGTTTCTCTCAACAATCTGAACTATCCTATAGTGTTCCTATATGTTTGCTGAGACACCTGAGGGTTCCTCGGCACACAATTTGAGAACCACACAATTTGAGACCCACCGTCCTATAGTATTATCTTTGTTCCTCTGGCTGTACATACAAGTCACTGTGCTGTGCCTTCTGACCTTTCTAACAATCACTTCCTCAGCAATTCCCAGACTCCTGTCATTAAGTATCACCCCAAGGGTTATGCCAAGGGGAGCGAGTGCTAATGAGTTTACCAGCAATATCCCTGCTACCACTTCTGTCAGTGGGGACCAAGCTTCTCCACCCCTACTTACCTAAAACAAAACTCAACACACCTAGAACGTAAAGGTGATGATTTGTAGGCTCCTGCATTCCTCTAATCTACTGATTTTCAAACAGTGTGCTGCAAGAATTTTTTCAAAAACATGCAATACTTCACTATTTAGTCAGGGGCACTGACCTCTTTTCCCTTAGATTGTCAAATAAAAACAAAAATGGCAAAAGCCAACACAATAGCTGTCTGGTGTGAATGAATTAAAATTATACCTAATTTTTTTTGTCAGGTTGGCAAAAAATATATATTTTGATGTGCCGCAAAATTTTAGTAAATCGTTTATGTGCGCCATGAGATGAAAAAGGTTGAAAATCGCTGCTCTATCCTGTGACATAGAAAACACTTTGAACTGGATTGGATTGTAAGGGATGGATTTTCCCTGCTTCCATGCATGCTCCATTGGAATACTGGGAACTGTATTGAAAAAAAAAAAGAAGAAGTCTGAAATGGCAGGGTGTGGAGGAGAATCCATTCTAATTAGAGCTGACTGTCTCGGAGAAGTCCCACACTCTGATCTCAACCACCGGGCATCTCAGGAACTGCATGGTGTCGAGGCAATTAAGTGTAGTGAACACAGCATGCAGCCTCCAAGCAGGGGGGCAGGAAGTCCTAGTGTCTTTGTTGGACTGTGACCGAATTTGATTTCCATTTCAAACCCCCGTTCTGCTGGGTGATAGAGACTACATTGCAGGCAGTTCTGGGTTTCCTGTGACATCACGCTGAACACTATGAAACGCTGCTGTTGGATAATTTGTAAACAACAAACCTGGCACATGTATATGGCTCAAAGTGTAATTCGGCTCCATCGCCCCTAGGGCTGTATCTACACTCCAAGGGGCTTATGTGGTGACGGAGCACGAAGGTTGGGCAGTCCTGTGCAGGGGCCACGTGGTCCCTAATCACTGCCCACTCTGCGTGCCCCTCAGATGTCCGCACTGTCCTGTGCTTTCCATCACTGGTCCATGAAGATCTCTATTTTTGCTCCATCTCCAAGGTCTCTCTGAGGCTGCATCCCTGTCAGTGATTCCCACATCCCCTTTTCAGTGAGATATAGTAACACCCAAACTTGCCTGTTCCCCAGCCTCTCTTCTCTGCTCCACTCGTTGGAGAAGACCAGCTCTTGCAAACTCATTTATTCTCCCAAACCTACTGTTTCTGGGCCTTCATTCCATTAGACCTCAGATGTTTAAGCTCCTGCATCTATAAAGCCTTTGTATGGGGCACAGAAAGCATTTGCTTCTACTTTAATGCCTTAGCACGCCTCCTCTGGGATGGCGGGTGCCTCCAGTGTAGTTTGAATGGGAGAAAGCCCTTGGGGTAAAAAGAATTACAAAATTAAGCATCAACATATTACCCTACTGTGTAGTGGGCACCTGGATCTTATCCAGGTGCAGAAAAGCACTGGACAGGGAGTCAGCAGACCGGGCCAGAGTCCTGGCTTCACATTTCCAAGCTGTGTTGTCCTGATAGGTTAGGTTGTCACTTAACCTCTCCCTGAACATCCATTTCCTCTGGCCCTCAGAGTCAGAAAATGTTTCTCCCACAGGCCCAAAGCTCATCCTCTCTGGTCAGAGAGAAAAATCCTTCAGATTCATTGAAAACGTAACTACCTCCTAGTGTATTAGGAGTAGCAAGACTGAATGGGTTTTTAAAAACCTAGAGGTAGCATATTTGAAGCAATCTGTGTCTCCTTTATTACCCCTCTTCTACCCCCATTGGCCAACCCAAGCGAAAAGGTTATAAAACACATTTCTGGCCTGCCTGTTGCCTGTTGATGTAACGCCCGGTGAAACACCCATTTTCCCACTCGGCTGTATTCCTGTTTATTCCTGTGAACGCATGGTCTCTAAAATTGGCAATGACTTTCTCTTTGTTATGTTTATCTTCCTTTTTGGGGGGTGGGGTCAGCCCAGACTCCTGGGTGGATTCATTTCCCATTGAGTTACCAGAATAGGGCAGAATCTGATAGGAAGAACTGCGGGGAAGAAAGCTCCGTTCCCAGGCCCTCACACAAGGGGATTTGTCCTCCCTCCTCCTCCGCCAGAGCCTGGGGGCCGTGGGGAAGTTGACACGGGACATCCTTTCCCCTCCACCAGCATTCTTTCCCCCAGCAAGCTGGGCATTGTCCTTTGTGCTCTCACACAATCAGGACTAGGTGGAGTAGCCTGTGGCATGGCTGGAAAGACCCCCCCCTCCCCCCAACAGAAATAACCCCTTCTCCCACGGATGCCAAGGGCCCAAAAGCCGGCTGACAGCCCCCTTCGTTGGAGTGCCTCCGCCTGGGGCCCTTTAGAAAGGATGCTCCAGGAATGGGCTGCAACACCAAGCAAGTGGGATCCATAGGCTTCCCAACTTCACTTTTCTGTTGTTGCTAATCCTCACCCAAAGGTATTTTTCCCATTGATTTTTTTAGAAAGAGTGGAAGGGAGGGGAGAGACAGAGAAACATCAAACATTGATGTGAGAGAGACACATGGGTTGCCTCCTGCTCGCGCCCCGACCGGGGCCCGAGATCGAGCCTACAACCGAGCAAACTTCACTTTTGAGGAGATAGGACCGCTCTGATCCACCGTAATCAAGAAAGAGTACGTAAGGGGCCCTGGAGACACAGGGCTTTGCCGTGGACCAGCCTGGGGGCGGAGAGCAAGAGGAGGGTCCAGAGTGAGCTTAGCCACACTGCTGCCTTGGCCACAGTGACAGGCCCTACCTCACGCTTGTTCCATGTCCTGGCTGTGGAGCTATCTCGGGCCCAGAGTTCCTGAGACCTCCCACTTCCTAAATGTGTGACTCTGGAAAGATCGCTTAACCTCTATCTGAACCCGTTTCTTCAGCCTTAAAATGACAGCTCTACCCTGACTTCACCTCACAGGGCTGTTTGGAGCTTAAATGAGATTAAATATTTTATAATTTGTTTTATGATTTGTAAAGCACCATCTGAACATAAATATAGTTTCTCCTGACTCACCTTAGCATCTTTTGGAAGGGACCTTCAATAAATTCTTTAAGTGCAACCTCTACTAATTCAGGAATCCTAGACAAAATCTACCTTCTGCTTGAATCCTCTCTTTTCTTTTTTAAATAATACTGTTATTGATTTCGGAGAGAAAGGGGAGAGACAGAAATACCAATGATGAGAGAGAATCATTGATGGGCTGCCTCCTGCATGTCCCCTACTGGGGATCGAGCCCACAACCCATGTGCCCTGACCGGGAATTGAACCTTCTGGTTCATAGGTCGACACCCACCCACTGAGCCCCGTGGAGCAGAACTTGACTCCTTTCTTTGATAGGAGACTGTCGTTCTCTGAGGAGAAATTCACGCCCACAGAGCTTTCTGACTTGATCGTGCCCTTCTTAAATCACAGCCACCCCCTTTAAGCTCCAGAGCAAATGGGACGGTGAGCTTCACTCACCCAGTAGTTGCAGAAGGATCATCATGCAGATTCGGTTGACCACCGTTGACAGGTTGTTCGTCTCAGATTCTGAAATGACTGGCATTCGTCTTCCTTTTTGAATGCTAAGTGTGTTTGTCTTTATTTTCATTATCAGAAACACATTAAAATGGGCTAAGGGGCAGTGTTCAGGAAAATGAAAGGAAACGTTAAATTCATAGATGTTAAAGGAGGTGTATCTGTCGTATGAACCTGGAGTAAAATGATTTGTCCCAGGATCGCTTTACTTTGACCATGTAGAGAGGTTGCCTGTGGCCCATGTAAATGTGGAAGGCAAAACTTTGTTTCTTTTTAGCCATGATATAGTTCAATGACACTTAAAAAAAAAAAAAATCAGGGACACTCCTAACTTAAATCTCTGCTATGAGGTGCTCCTGAGGACACCAGTATGTGCCCCAAAGCCAAGAACTTTGTTTAGCTTTAGTTTCGGCAAAGGTAAATCAGCTTTGGCAGTTGGACTTAAGATTTGGCAGGAATCTGAAATTAAGTAGGACTCTGGGGAATTTTTACAGAGGGGAGCTAGGATTTTATGTGTTAGGGCTTACAGTTTAAATCTGCAATTAGTATAAACATGCAAAGGTCAGCCTCAAGAAACACATGTCCCTGTGATGTGCAGAGGAAAACGTAAGAAGGAGAGAAGTTGGCAAATAGGGTGTGTTTTTTTTTAATTTAATAAATCTTTATTGTTCAGATTATTACAATTGTTTCTCCTTTTTTCCCCCCATATCTCCCCTCCACCCGGTTCCCACCACCCCCCTCTGCTCTTACCTCCCCCCCGCTGTCCTCATCCATAGGTGTATGATTTTTGTCCAGTCTCTTCCCGTACCCCCACACAGATACCCCTTTCCCCCTGAGAATTATCAATCCACTCCCATTCTATGCCCCTGATTCTATTATATTCACCAGTTTATTCTGTTCCTCATATTTTTAATTCACTTGACTTTTAGATTCATTTGTTGATAGATATGTATTTGTTGTTCATAATTTTTATCTTTACTTTTTTCTTCTTTTTCCTCTTTTTAAAGAATACCTTTCAGCATTTCATATAATAATGGTTTGGTGGTGATGAACTCCTTTAGCTTTTTCTTATCTGTGAAGCTCTTTATCTGCCCTTCAATTCTGAATGATAACTTTGCTGGGTAGAGTAATCTTGGTTGTAGGTTCTTGCTATTCATCACTTTGAATATTTCTTGCCACTCCTGTCTGGCCTGCATGGTTTCTGTTGAGAAATCAGCTGATAATCGTATGGGTGCTCCCTTGTAGGTAACTAACTGTTTTTCTCTTGCTGCCTGTAAGATTCTCTCTTTGTCTTTTGCTCTTGGCATTTTAATTATGATGTGTCTTGGTGTGGTCCTCTTTGGATTCCTTTTGTTTGGGGTTCTGTGCGCTTCCTGGACTTGTAAGTCTATTTCTTTCACCAGGTGGGGGAAGTTTTCTGTCATTATTTCTTCAAATAGGTTTTCAGTGTCTTGCTCTCTCTCTTCTTCTGGCACCCCCATAATTCTGATGTTGGTACCTTTGAAGTTGTCCCAGAGGCTCCTTACACTATCTTCACCTTTCTGAATTCTCTTCTCTTCTTGCTTCTCTTGGGGGGGGGTGTCCTTTGCCTCTTTGTATTCCAAATCTTTGACTTGATTCTTGCATTCCTCTAGTCTTACTGTTGGGTCTCTGTATAATATTTTTTATTTCAGTCAGTGTATGTTTAATTTCTAGTTGGTCCTTTTTCATATCCTCGAGGGTCTCATTAAATTTATCGGCCTTTTCCAGGAAATTTTTGAAAAACCTTATAACCGTGGTTTTGAACTCTATGTCCAGTTGTTTGTTCTCCTCCATTTCTTTAGTTTGTGATCTGTTTCCTTGTCTCCTCATTTTCACTGCTTCCTGAGTTGGTAGGGTAGCTTTGTGTGCTAGGTGTCCTATTGGTTCAATGGGTCAGCCTCCCAGTTACCCGAGGTGGACACTCTTGGTGCACCCCTTTGTGGCCTGTGTGTACAGCCTTGTTGTAGTTAAGTCTTGATTGTTGTTGGTGTCACTGGGAGGAATTGACCTCCAGGCCAACTGGCTGTGAGGACCCACTGTGTCTATAATGGAAGAATTGCTGTGCTGGAAACACGTTTATGGGGCAGGACTTGTTCCAGTAGGGCTTTGGTGCTCACTGAGTCTGCCTCTTGAATGTGTCCCTTATGAGAGTGGTTGAAATCTGGTGTCGTCTCACACCGACCACTAGATACACTAGTGTCTGGATCTCCAATGGGGTGCAGGTCAGCTACTGTCTGAGGCCACCCAGCCGGAGCTAAAGCAAGAACTACAGTTTTCTCCTCTTTGCTTGGGGTTTGGCGGTTTTGGAGCAGTCTGACCGGAGCTGCAGTTTATTTGGTTAAGCTTCCACAGAACAGGCCATTTATATGCAAAGGCTGCTGTGTGGAGCCTGGGCGGGTTTGTAGAATGTGTGGGGCGGGGTCTCAGGGTGGGGCGGGGTGGGGTCTCAGGGCATCACTAGGCTAGGGCGTGGCAAATGGCGATGGCTGCCATCAGCCGTCTCTGCCTTTCCGCGTTTCCAAGTCCCCGTGTCCCGTGCTCCAGCGCAGTTAACAATGATTTCTGGGCGCACTTCTGCAAAAAATCACTCTCACTTTCCGACCTGATGGCCTACAGTCCAGCTTCTCCCCGTAGGCGTCTGCGTCCCCCGCGTGTCCCCAGAAACTGGATTTCAGAGTGATCGGGACCTTGTTTCCCTTCGGGTTGAAAAAAAGCCACGTGCCCAGTCGCCCGCCACCAGCCCAATTTGCGTGCCTCCGTACCTCAGCTTTTCAGCGTTTGTGCTTCTTTCTCTTTCCTTCTTAGTTGTAAAACTTCCACTCAGCCAGCTTTCCCGTGGTTCTGGGTGGTAGACGTTTTGTCTTTTAGTTGTAGTTTTGAAATTGTTGTGCGAGGTGGCAGTTTAGTTGTTTACCTTTGCCGCCATCTTGGTTCTCTCTCCAGCAAATAGGGTTTTGCAAATAGGTGCACAACGGAAGTTCAGATTCTCGTGTATGCATCCTATCAGTGGCCTAAAAGGAATCAGAGAGAGGGCTTAGGGGAATTTAAGGGTAAAGAATCACCAGCCCACAGAGAAGATGTCACTGACTGGGAGCCTCACAAAGATAAATGACAACTGTGACAAAAGCCGTGGGTCAGCAGCCCCATAGCCATTACCTCCTTCTTCTATGTCATCTGAAAAATAATTCCGTTCAGGAATTGAGATAGTTTGGGAGACTGGACCCCACTGAAGTGTCAGGATGAAAATCTTGATTATAGTCTATATCCAAAACGGTAAATCTGTTTCTCTTGTCAGTGACTGGTTTAAGATGGGGCATGTGACACAATTCTGGCCAATGAAAAGTGTGTCAAAAGGACTTCTAGGAAAGTTTTCCTCACTTTTTAAAAAGAGGAAACTGCCGAAACCGGTTTGGCTCAGTGGATTGAGCGTCGGCCTGCAGACTGAAAGGTCCCAGGTTCGATCCTGGTCAAGGGCATGTACTTTGGTTGCGGGCACATCCCCAGTAGGAGGTGTGCAGGAGGCAGCTGATCGATGTTTCTAACTCTCTATCCCTCTCCCTTCCTCTCTGTAAAAAAATCAATAAAAATATTTTAAAATAAATTTAAAAAGAGGAAACCAAAGAGGCCTCTGTTTCTGACACTTGGATGCTGTTGGGAAAGAATGTGATGCTGAGAGCCATTGCAGCCATTTTGTGATGGGGGTGGGGGGGTGGGGGAGCGCTAGATTGAGGCAAAGGCAACATGCTTAGCGTGGCCTTTTTCATATTAGGAAGATGGAAAAGCCCTGAGTCCTGAATTATGTTTTGCTGCTAAACCAATTGTTGATATTGCCTCCCTGTCAACTTATCACTATGTGAGAAAATCAGTCTTTCTTATTTACTGAGTCACTCGGAGATGAGACTAGTCATACTTCCCAAGTTCAAATTTTAACTTTATAAATTTACCAGTTGTGTGAAATTGGATTTCTCTGTGCCTCACATTCCTAATTTTTGAAATGGAGATACTGATAGTACCTACCCTGTAGCAGTGTTTTTAGAATTAAACGAATTAATATGTGGAAAATGTTTGAACAATTTTATACTAACCACTCAAACACTTAAAAATTTTTATCATTTAGGTCATTTTGTGTTGAGTCTTCTAGTTTTTGCTTTTGAAAATAGTCTATATAAAACAGCAACTTTCAATTAACTGTTTTTCCTGTCAGAAAGTTAGTAAGTTAGCAACAAAAAGACAAACAATTCCTTAAAAAATGGACAAAGGACTTTAACAGGCGTTCTCCAAAGAAGATATACAATAGCCCATAAACATATGAAAAGAAGCTCAGCATCATTAGTCATTAAGCAAATGCAAGTTAAAACCACAATGAGATACCCACTAAGATGACAATAATCAAAAAGTGAAAAGTTATAATTACAATTGTTGGTGAGGTCATGAAGAAATGGTAACTCATACATTGCCTGTAGAAATGCAAAGCAGTTCAGCTGCTGTAGAAAATAGTTGAAGTCCCTCAAAAAGTTAAACAGAGAATTATCATATGACCATGCAATTTTACTCCTTGGTACATATAGCTAAAAGAAATGAGGACAAGGACTCAAACAAGAAAATGTACACGTATGCTCATAGCAGCTCTATTCACATTAGTCAAAAAGTGGAAACAGTCCAACTGTACACCAACAATGAATGGACAGATAATTGGTGGAACATGCATAAAATGGGATAATAAAAAGTTAGAAAATATAATGAGAATAATATGCCACTTATTGGAGCAACAACAACAAAAAATCATACAATACTTAGGACCAAATACAGCACAAATCCAAAACTTGACCTAAGGACAGAAAGAAGACTTGAATAACAAAGGAACATTGTGCATCTGAATGAGAAGGCTCAGGGCTGTGAAGATACCAGTTCCTTCCAAATCAACCTGTAAATTTAATAGAACTTTAATTTTTTAACTTGACAAATTCATTTTTAAATTTTACTGGAAGAATGTATTTGTGAGGGTTAACTAAGATAATTCTTAAAAAAATTATCTAGGCCCTTCTAGATACTAAAACATATTTCCAAAATACTATAATTCAGGAAGTTTGTTAACAATGTGGGGATGAAAAAATAGACTATATTTTGGACCAGAAATCAGAATTTCCCATATACTTAGATTGGCAATTACAATAGTTGGAAAAAGATCAACTAAATAGCTTGGGAAAAATTGGCTAGAAACCAATATACTAAAATAAATTCCAAAGTGAATTAAATATTTAAATGAAAAGGTAAAACCATAATATAACTAGAAAAAATATAAATAAATACTTATGTCATATTAGAGTGGGGAAGGCCTGGCTAAACATGACTAGAACAGTAGAAACTACAAAGAAAAAGATTGCTAGATACAGTTGACTCTATAAATTATAAATGTCTGCATATAAGAAATTAAAAGGTAAATAAAAAATTGCGAAAAATATTTGAAATCTATAGGGTGTCCCCCAAAAGATATATTCACATACTTTGAATAATTATAAAGGCAGTGTTTATTAAAATTCATTTCATTTTCAAAATTGAGCCATCAGCTGTTAAACTGTGTATGCATTATTTTGGATACCCTGTATATAACAAGGAAACAATTTCCAAAATATGTAAAGAGCCCTTATAAATCAATAGTAAAACAATAATACTTCAGTAGAAAAATATATTAACATATGAATAGAAAAATATTAGAACAAACATGAAAAAAGCTTTACTAAAACTTTATTAGTTATTAAAACATACAAATTATAACAACAATGAATTTTAGAGAGAAACCAAGATGGTTGCATAGGTAAACACCTAAACTGCTGCCTCGCACAACAATTTCAAAACTACAACTAAAAGACAAAACGGACATCATCCAGAACCACAGGAAGGCTGGCTGAGTGGAATTCTGCAACTAGAAGGAAAGAGAAAAGCACACTGAGACTCAGAGGAGCTGCAGGAGGCAGAGGTACTGAGACGCGCACGCGGAGAGGACTGGCAACTGAGTGCACGGCTGGCTTTCTCAAGTGGGAGGGAGACAAAAGCTCCCGACAGCTCTGAATTCCAGTTCCGGGCGAGACTCTGGGGACCCAGACTCAATCGGGGAGAAACTGGACTGTCTGGCAGCAGGCGGAACTTGAGGGCGGCTTTCTCTCAGAGGTGCTTGCAGTGATTACCACAGGACACTGAGACACAGGGGCCTATTAGGGCAGGACTGATGGGAAACCAATACTGTCTGCCCCGCCCTGAGACAATGCCCCATCCAAGCTGAACACAGAGGCTTTTGCAAGTCTTGTCTCATAAGGGTGTCTTCAGCACAGAAGTTCTCCCAGCGTAGAAACAGCTGATCCTCACAGCCAATTGGCCTGGAAGTCAATTCCTCCCAGTGATACCAACAACAATCAAGGCTTAACTACAACAAGACTGTGCACACAGCCCACAAAAGGGTCCACCAAGAGTGTCCCACCTCAGGTAACTGGGGAGGCTGAGCCACTGGGCCTTATAGGACACCTAGCACACAAAACCACTCTATCAACTCAGGGAAGCAGCCAAAATGCGGAGACAAAGAAACAGATCACAAATGAAAGAAATGGAGGAAAGCAAACGACTAGATATAGAGTTCAAAACCACGGTTATAAGGTTTTTCAACAATTTTCTAGAAAAGGCCGATAAATTTAGCAAGACCCTCGAGGATATAAAAAAGGACCAACTAGAAATTAAGCATACACTGACTGAAATAAAAAAATATTATACAGAGATCTACCAGCAGACTCAGGGATTGCAAGAATCAAGTCAAAGATTTGAAATACAAAGAAGCAAAAAACACCCAACCGGAAAAGCAAAAAGAAAAAAGATTCCAAAAATATGAAGGTAGTGTAAGGAGCCTCTGGGACAACTTCAAGCGTACCAACATCAGAATTATGGGGTGCCAGAAAAAGAGAGAGAGCAAGACACTGAAAACCTATTTGAAGAAATAATGACCGAAAACTTCCCCCACTTGGTGAAAGAAATAGACTTACAAGTCCAGGAAGCGCACAGAACCCCAAACAAAAGGAATCCAAAGAAGACCACACCAAGACACATCATAATTAAAATGCCAAGGGCAAAAGACAAAGAGAGAATATTAAAAGCAGCAAGAGAAAAACAGTTAGTTACCTACAAGGGAGCACCCATACGACTGTTAGCTGATTTCTCAACAGAAACTATGCAGGCCAGACAGGAGTGGCAAGAAATATTCAAAGTGATGAATAGCAAGAACCTACAACCAAGATTACCCAGCAAAGCTATCATTCAGAATTGAAGGGCAGATAAAGAGCTTCACAGATAAGAAAAAGCTAAAGGAATTCATCACCACCAAACCAATATTATATGAAATGCTGAAAGGTATTCTTTAAGAAGAGGAAGAAGAAAAAGGTGAAGATAAAAATTATGAACAACAAATACATATCTATCAACAAGTGAACCTAAAAATCAAGTGAATAAAAAAATTTGATGAACAGAATAAACTGGTGAATATAATAGAATCAGGGGCATAGAAAGGGAGTGGACTGATAATTCTCGGGGGGAGAGTGGTGTGGGGAGTACGGGAAGAGACTGGACAAAAATCGTACACCTATGGATGAGGACAGTGCTGGGGCGGGGGGGGGGGTAAGGGCAGAGGGGGGGTGGGAACCGGGTAAAGGGGATCTATGGGGGAAAAAAGAGGAACAATTGTAATAATCTGAACAATAAAGATTTATTAAATTAAAAACAAACAATGAATTTTAGCTAACTGGAAATACTTTAAAAGTAATAATACTCAGCAAGAATGCAGGAAAATGGGCACTCATGTCATAATTTAGTAGAAGCTTTCTGGAAGGAAGTTTGGAATTATTTATCAACAGTCTTTAAGATGTACCTGTGCTGTGACCCAGAAATTCCATCTTTGGGGATTTATTTATTTTAAGAAAACAACAAAGGATACAATATGGGCAAAGACCTGGGAGTGGTAGCTGTTTATGGTGTTTAACTAATATAGAACTAAAAATATATATCTGAAAGCAGAGAATGAAAAACTATGCAGCCATTGAAATACTGTTACAGAAATATGTTTACTGACATGGAGTTTTACATGTATTTAATGAAAAAAAATCACCTCATTTAAAATGATGTGCACAATGATACCATTTTGTAAAAATCATACTATCTTGCCCTGACTGGGTAGCTGAGTTGGTTAGAGTGTCATCCCCATATGCAAGGTTCAATCCCCAGTCAGGACATATACAAGAATAAACCAATGAATGCATAAATAACTGGAACAACAAATCTCTCTTCTCTTCTCTTCTCTTCTCTTCTCTTCTCTTCTCTTCTCTTCTCTTCTCTTCTCTTCTCTTCTCTTCTCTTCTCTTCTCTTCTCTTCTCTCTCTCTCTCTCTCTCTCTCTCTCTCTCTCTCTCTCTCTCCCCCCACCTGCCCTCCCTCCTTTCCTTTCTCTCTAAAATTAATAAGTTTTGGGAAGGTTAGGGAGAGGTGGGGGAGATAAGAGATCAATCAAAGGACTTGTATGCATGCATATAAGCATAACCAATGGATGCAAAACTCTGGGGGTTGGGGGCATATATGGGAGTGGGGTGTGGGGAGGGCAATGGTAAGATATGCACACATATAATACCTTAATTAAAAAATTGAAAAAAAAAGAAAATTAAAAAAAATAAATAAAATAAAATTATTAAGTTTTAAAAAAATCATACTATCTTCACAGCCACACATTAAAATATGAACCATGATTTTCTCTGGGCACTGGAGATCATGGGTACTTTTTCCCCCTCTTCCTTTGGCCCATGTGTATTTTCTGATTTTTCTTTAATAAATTCATCATGCTTTTGAAATAAGAAAGTCATTATTAAACTTGAAAACATTTTCCTGAATAAAAGAAACAAAAACTAACTACTTATATGTACCTCATTTGAACATTTTGTATGTCATAATGCTTGAAAGAAGAGGAAATTAAGAAAAGAGTAATCTATCAGGAAAAAAAAACAAAAACAAAAGATGATTCCAGAACAGGAGAGAGTCACAGAGAGAGAAAGGTTAACATTTCTTGGCTGCCTTGTGGTAAGCAGCTGTCTTCGTTGGACATGGCAAGCCCTAACTCAAACTAGCTGACCAGAGGGTTTATTCAAGGATACAGAGGAATTTCAAATAATCAGAGGAAAGATGGTCAAAATGAGTCCATGTGTTCAACAAACATTTCTTGAGTCCTTACCAGGGGCCCGGCCCAGGCTATGCACAGTGCTCAGGCTTCAAGAAGGCCAGGCACAGTCTTGCCTTCTGGGCTAGGATAGGCTCCGCAGCTGTCCCAAGCCCAGATCTCAATGGCTTCGCACAACAAAAGAGTGTTTCTCTTGTTACCTGTCCAGTGCAGGTCGGCAAAGGGGCCTTTGCTTCTCACTCTCTCTCTCTGCCATCTTGGAGGGACACCATTTGGGGCACGTGGCCTCCAGGACTTCGAGGTCGGGGAGAGAAATTGGATACACGCTGGTTCTTAAGTGCCTCTAGACTGCGGCCCGTTACTTCCACTCACTTTCCCATTTGCCAGAACTCATCCAGACAGCTCAACTCATTTGCAGGTGGCTGTTTGGGAAGCACTACTTATTACAGCTGTAGAACCGAACCTAATTATAGGGATTAGGGAAAGAATGAACAAAGGGTCAAAGCAGAAGGACTTTCTGCCTATCCCAATGTTTACAAAAAAAAAAATTCCATTATCCTTGCCGGCTGGTGTGGCTCCGTGGTTGAGTGTCGAGTTAGGAACCAGGAGGTCACGGTTCCATTCCCTGTCAGGCACATGTCCAGGTCACAGGCTCAATCCCAGGTGTGGGGCGTGCAGGAGGCAGCCGATCAATGATTCTCTCTCATCGTTGATGTTTCTATCTTTCTATCCCCCTCTGAAATCAATAAAAAAAAATATATTTTAAAATTCCATTATCCCAAATACCCCATGCCACAATTATAACATTTGATTCTATAGGCAAGGCTTAGGTTTCTCACTTGATGATAGTGTATTTTTAAAAGGAGCAAACTGTTAACTGATATTTAAACTGCATATAGGAATTACATCTGCTCTCATTTTTTAAAATTTATTTTTTTAATAATGAAGCTTGAATAATAGATAGCAAGCGCTAACTTTGGAGGGGTTGGTTCCAAATTCCTTGCTAGTGTGAAATACAAAAGAACACGTATATTTTGATTTAAGAATGGATCCACCATAATTATATGCTGATGGCTAAAACATGTCTGCCTGCTCTGGATGACGCTGCTCACACTTTCTTACATTTTGCAAGAATAGTAGCAGGTAAGGGGTGGGTTGGGGTGGGGGGGGCCTGGGATCCCTTTCAGGCTTCTGGGCAGAGGCAGATACAATGGAGCTGTCAGCAGAGTCATCCCTGCTGTGCCCAGCCAATTTGCCTGAACTTGAAACAGAAGTGTTAACCTCATGGAGCGCAAGTCCATCCATCCTCTGCCCTTTTCCTCACTGGGGCTTTCAGCAGCGCTTGTTGGGGAAGAAAAGGTGCTTGTTTTATTCCTAATTGCACAGAGCAGCTGATCAGTGTCTGCACGACTTCTTGAACAAAGAATATATTTCAGACCTTCTTATTGCTTGCTTACTTCATTTAAAATTTAACAGATGTCAATTGTGACACATAAACACTTTCTCCCTAGGTGATGGATTAAGGCAAATTTCATTTTATGCCTGGCACGAGAGCCACGCTAAATTGTGTGTTGAAAGGCCATTTTTTTAAAAAAAAGAAAAAGAGAAAAAGCCATTCTGACTTAAAATCCTGTCATAATAGAAGAAACCAATTTCCACAAAGGCATTGTCCTGGAACCATTGTTGGGTTATGGCGCCACCTAATGGGCATGTGGCAGATTACACAAGGGCTGTTTCCTCTGGTTGCACAGTCATAGGGAGGCACACAAAGGCAGTGTGTGCCTGCGAATGCCGTCTATGCGGATTTCTGTGCGGGGTGAGGTCTTGTCTTCACGTTTTATGTCTGCTTCCAATTAGTCATGAAACCTTGGGTTCAAGCCTCTGAACCTCTATGAACTCCAAGATCCTCACGTAAATGGAAGTCCTCAAAGCCTTCTTTTGTGGAATCGCTGGGAGGACTAAGAGAGGGTATGTTTGATGTTAAGCCAGGCTCTCAGACTCAGGTGATGACCAGACATGATGTAATAACATCATGAGGCCCTATACACTTTACTTCCCTCCTTTTGGGAGAAGCGTGGGTTTGGAACTATCTCTCTCAACAATAAGAAAAACAACAGCGGGAGCATGAAAACAGATTCAGAGGGTGGTCACCTTCAGTCCGGCCCATAATAGCCAGCTTCCTGTTTGCCAAAACAGACAAACAGACAAACAAGCAAACAACCACATACCCCTTTGGGATCTACTGCTTTACAAATTGGCCCAATTTAAGTAAGTCGTACACGGGGACTGGATTCAGCTTGTAGGTGTGTAGCTTCAAATCTCTGCTGTACATTTCTATACAAGTTTAAGAAGACAGGATGGTAGGAGTCAGCCTACTCTCTGTGGGGTGCTGCGTCTGGGGAGGGGGCAGTGTGAGTCTAGTGACAGGAATGGGAGCGAGCTCTGAAATTGCTGTTGTACTACTGGCCCTGAGGTGAGCGGCACAGCCTGCCTGGTAGAGGCCTCCCTCCTTAAGCCTCTCCCCTTTCCATTCTCCCTCCCTCTGTCCTGTTCCTTGGGACAACTCTCCCTAAAGCCACTAGGCTTCCCTGCTGAGATCCCCCAAGAGTGACTGGTGACCATGGGGGGAATGCCAGACTGGGAGTCTGAGCCGTCACTTGTGTTGTGACCTGGGAGGGCACTTGCACCCTCCCTCGCCCCCCAGCTTTTGTTTCGCTATTTGTAAAGTGGGGAGACAAACGCCTCCCTGGTTCTTTTTTTTTTAAATTACTTTATTGATTAAGGTATCACATATTTGTCATCACCCCCCTCCCATTCTCATCCTACCCCCCCCCCCCACACACACACGCATGCCCCCATCCCCCTGTTGTCCGTGATCACTGGTTAGGCTCATATGCAAGCACACAAGTCCTTTGGTTGATCTATCTCCCTTGTCCCCACCCTCCCCTACCTTCCCTCTGAGGTCTGACAGTCTGATCAGTGCTGTTCTTGATCTTCAGTCTATGTTGTTCATCTTTTCCCCTAGATGAGTGAGCTCATGTGATACTAGGAATACACTTATAGGATCCCTGGTTCTTCTTAGGATGGTGCCTGGGTCATAGGAGATGATGTGTGAGGCAGTGATTTGTGAACTTGAAAGTGCTTGGTTATTTTACTGAAACTATGCTGAATGCTTTGGGCAATTCTTAAATCCTGGAAGGACAGCATTAAGAGTGGATCATCCATTCCATTAAATCATTCATCCAACAAATATTTATTGAGTATCTATTATGTGCCTGACACTTGTAAGCAGTGATTAAGACAAACATGGATCTTCCTGTTATGGAGTGTAAATTCTAGAGGAGGCAGAGAATAAGAAAAGAGAGGAGGGAAAAAATGAAAGGCGCGAGAGAGAGGAAATGAGGGAGGGAGGGAGGGAGGGGAAGAAAGAAGGAAGGAGGAAAGAAGCTTGAAATCGGCCATGATGAGAGTACACCACGACAAATCAAGGCCCTTCCGGTGGGCTGATTGTTAAACATTTACCCACAGCCACTGGAATCAGAGGTTAGATTCCAAGAACGAGGAACTGCTGATGGATTCTGAGCACAGTAGAAACACAATTTGCTCTTTTATCTATTCTTCAAAAGCACTCTTCCAGCACATGGAGGACAGACTGTAGCTGGACACAGTGGCAGCAGGAGGGCCAGCCTGGAAGGCCGTGGCAGTCATCCAGGCTGGAGACGGAAGGGCCTCAGATCAGGCCAGTTACAGTGGCAAGATGTGGATGGATTGAAGATGTGGATGGAGTGGGATGGGCATTGGAGCAGGGCTGACAGCATTTGTCAATGGATTGGCTTGGGGCGGGGTGGGGGGGGGTGGGGGGTGGAGGCGGGGGTGGGGGGGCGGGGGATGAAGACGGATTCCCTGACCATGAGGAGCTAACAGTCCAGTGGGAGAAACAAAATAGGAAGTAATCTAGGAATTTCACAAATAACACTGGCTATTTATGACATACAATACAAAAGCCTTAGGGGGACCTAACCTAGTCTGGGAGTGATATTTAAACTCTATCAAGGTGAAATATGGTGCAATTACAAAGTCATGGACACATTTACAGTATTTCCTCCACAACTGTGATCTGGATAGGCGAATGCCTGAGTCCCAAAACACATGCCAGTAGCTAGTAACGGACTGTGGCAGGGAGAAATCGGCAATGTGTGTGCATTCACCAGCTGCCTCCCTATCCTGCTTCTGTGTTTTGCCTGTTCAGTCTGTGTCCCCTGGGAGCTGCTGGAGTAATGAGGAGGAAGGGTAGAGATGTAAATGAAAATGGAAAATCTAAGAGAGCAAGTCAGGACAGTGGCAAGAAGGTGCCAAAGGAGAAAACGTTGCTGGTATGAATAGAAAATTCGGGAAAGAGAAAGATTTTGAGGCCAGCAGGTGATCTAATGAAGGGAGCCTTGAAAAAGGAGAAAGGTGATGAGTTTTTTTTAGGGCTGATGATATATTGTTTCTTTCAACCCTTCCTGTATTGGGTGCCTTTGTCACATGACTTTTTGGACACTCCCCAAAAAGGGAAGAATATATTTCAACACCTCTGAATTTGGCATTTGGCCATGTGACTTGCTTGGGCCAGGAGACTGAGATGAATGAAGTGAGCAAGTTCTTAGAGTTAGGATTTAAAGGCTTTCCACCTTTGCCACTGTCTAGCCTACAGGTTCCAGAAGGAGACGAGTGACACATGCAGCAGAGCCACTCCAACTGAGTCTTTCCGAGGTCACCCAAAAACAGATGACCCACAGACATGTGAGCAATAATACATGATTGCTGTTTTACCCCACTGAGTTTTGGGGATGATTGTTACACAGCAATAGCTAACTGATAGGGGGCTTTTACTGTGTCATGCAATGTAATTTCTTCAGTAGCTCTTCTTCATAAGACTTAAGTAGAGAACTGAACTACTAATAGTGTTTTCCAGTTGGTGAATTACTATTTCTTTTGATAGTATCACCACATGGAGGCTGGGCAGAAGGTGGCCCTGGTACAATCCAATTCAGAAATGTTTTATGAGAATAGGCACCAGTCTGTGATGTTCGAAAGATACTTCACACTCTAAGCATTTGAGTTTGATACGCATTCCTTATCATTATCCATCTGAAGCTTAGCTATGGAGTTTTCAGAAAAACAGTAACTATAGCTCTTTTATGCAATCCTTTGCTTTCCTGTCATCTACGACATTCTATTTAATCTAATATAGCCTAGTTTTCTTACTCTGGTAAATTTTTATTTAAAGAAAATAATGAGCTATTAATCACATATGTGTCAATGCACATTCTAAGTCACATTCTCAAAGTACAGTATTTTTAACATCAAAGGATTTGGGTCCCATTGTTCTCATTGAGTGTTTTTCAAAGTAAGATTTATGGTCAATTGTAACAAAATCATAGAAGTCACCTGGGGAATTTGCTGACACTGCAAATATCGTTTCCTCTTTCTCTTCCCTTAACAAACAATTCTGCTAAAACAATGAGCTGGGACAGAGCAAAACAGGCGTCTGCACCAGCAGCTGAGAGGGAAAGGGGAGTCAAGGTGGCCCAGAGCAGGTATCAGGGACCAGGAGGGCAAGGAGAGTGTCCACACAGGAGTGCTGCCTGGCATGGTATCAGGGCCTGAGCAGGGTGACCAGGATGTCCATGCACGGGGGTGACCTGCAACAAGGTGACAGACCCCGAGCCGGGCAGAGAGGGTGTCCTTACAGAGAAGTAGCATGACATGGGGTTTTAAAGCTCATGTGGGGCTTTGGAATGATGCAAATATCTTGTAACTGGTTAGCTGGTGTTTGCAAAATACAGTGAATGTACTAAATGCCGCAGAATTAATTCACTTTTGAATGGTTATGTGAGTTTCACCTCAAATTTACTTTAAAATATCCTACAAAGGAAGAACATGTATTCATTTTTTTGACACATGCTCTAAACTTAGCACCAGATCTGTTCTGTGTAAACTACATTCTAAAGAGAGTGGAAGGAGGTAGGATTGAGGTTTAAGTGACAGAGGACTTCAGGGTCACCAGACTCCTTCAGCCAGACTCCCAACTTTGAAACTGACAAGTCTGTGCCGTTAGGAAAGATTTTCCATATTCTAAGCATTTGAGTTGCCATGAGTAAAATCAAGAACAATATCTAACCTCATTCAGGTGTTTTGAGGATTAAATGAGGTGAGCTACCTCATGCAATTTAGCACAAAGCCTGGCACATTGTAAGTTTTTAGCTCAATCCATTCTAATTATACGTGATGTCTTTTTCTCCTTCAAATACTAAGTTGTCCATTTTACATTCTGGTCCTAGTTAACAGCTTTTACAAGCACAATAAAGAATACTTCTAACTTCTGTATTTGTAGAGACCACTCTCTATAAGATAGTAGAAAAAGCAATGGCCCAGCTATGGGTCATGTGTGGTCCTAGGTTCTTATTTCTCCCAATCCCAAGGTGTTTTAAATTTAGAGAAATCATACCTGAAACCTGGATGTGTCCAGGAGTTGGTGAAAATCAAATGTAATCATATATGTGAACTGGCTCTGAAAACCCTAAAGGACTGGACAAATATTGGGGAGTATTCTTGTGATGAAAAGGCTAGAAGACAAATCCTGCCTGCCACTTTGAGCAATTTAGCGGGGAGGGATGATCAAAACAGTGCTATAGAATGCTGGCCAACACAGTTATCTCCTTCACTTATTGGGTGCTCTCTTCAATTGAGGCCCTCCCATAGAGAGAACCATTCTAGAATACATACTTAGACCCCCCAAATAATGAGCTACTTGGTACTGCCAAAGAAGGTGAATAAAAATACTACATCCCACCCACTTACTAAACCATGGTCAGTCTGTACAAGGAATGTTTATAAAGTTCTGGTCACTGAAATGTAAGGAGGAAAAACATCCTGGGTGGCTTTTGTGGATTTCAGTATGCCATATGCCCAAGACTGTCTCTAAAACTTGATTTGTTAACATATTTCCAATATTGATTTGTTATCAATATTCTTGTTAAGAACAAGACATATTAGTTAATTCCAAGGCAGGAAAAGGAGCAATGACAGGCCATGTAAAAATTTTCAAGTGGGCCAAAGACATAATTCTCCCCTCCAGGAGGCAACTAACGGCATCTCTGCCTCCACAATGTGCATCCTGCCTCCTCCCAGCTGAGCCTAGTGCCTCCTGCTCCATTTACCTGCAGTTGGCCCTGGAATCTACCTTTCCCCCCTTGCAGTCACTCTCTCTTACCTTTTGTTGTTGGCTACAAGTCTTGGCTTTCAGACTTTATGGGATTTCCTTTTCAAACTTGTTCGTGAGTCACCTTGCCTGGGGACAACTGGCACCCCTAAGCACAAGCTTGGCAGGGGAAGATGAATAAAGCCAACACAATCTCTTATGAAGGAATGAAAATGGACCTAACGGTTATTCTCCAAATCCAGCTATCCCGGAACTAAGGGTAGCAGGAGATGATATACTAAGAGATGGCCATCTGGGGTAGTAGTCCTCAAAGTGAGTGTTGCAGAGATCAGAATCCCCTGCGGGACTTATTAAAAAATGCAGATGACTAAACCTAGGCCTACAGAATAAGAGCATCTGAGAATGGAGCCCAGAATTCTGAATCTCTGAAAAGCATGATGGTTCTCGTATTCTTTGACTTCCCTTTGAGATTGGTTATGATTGAGGAAACTTGCTCCCAAAAGATACAGGGCTGATCTGCTCATGGATATAACCTTGGGTGGTGAGTGGGATTTTATTTTGTCAAAGGCAGGTACAACCAACAAGAAGGATGAGCAGCAGTCAAGCCATGTTTAGAAAAAAAAAGTGCAGAATTAAACTTTTCTCATTTAGCAAGTATATTGTTCAAATACTGTTCACGCTATAAATGAAGCAGCTCAAACACTACGTAGGGAATCACCTTAAGTTAAAGCAAAGAGAAAATGCTCTATATTTTTAGTTATCCCTCTCCATTCTCACTAAGCCAGTCAGATTTATTCTGTGGGGTGGTGATAGGGGTTGAAAATATTAAAAATTTATAGTGTCCAAGGGCAGAGAGGACCAGCCCACTGTAAATAGCTGATTTGTCTGTACAGATCAGTTGAGTGTCAACCCCACCTTTCTTCTATAGTAGTTTCACCCAAGATTGAGGCAGAATAATGTCTCTATCCATTTTATTTTGGGGAACCACAATAGATGTGATTATAGTCTTAATGTATTTTTTCTATATTTATTTTCTGTAAAAAAGAACTGTTTAAGGATTATAAGACCTTCAACTTTCTGAACTGCATGAAATGGTGCCTTTCCTGCAAATTTATCAAGTGCTTTTATAATCCCAATTTCCCAGTCATGCAAGCATTTGCTCTATTGTTGAAGACTTAGTGCAACTGGTATCAGGGAATTATACGTGGGAAAAAGCATATTCCTGGCTCACAGACTTAATGGAGGTGCACATAAGATACAAAACCTCCATGTGCCTTGGGAAAAAACTAGACTCAGGTGGAAAACTTTGTTTCAGACCAGTTAAAACCATAAAATATAGCTAACACAGAGCTTAACTGTACAGTGTAGTTTCAACTTCTGTATCGAGATAATTTTTTTGCATTTGCTTGGGATTGGCCCACAGCTACAACCATATTGGACAGATGTTTTTAACTCCAAATGCAATGCAGAATTACCTATCATTTCTTTACTATGCAGATTGAATATTTTGCATGAGCATTCAAAAACGCATGTTTGTAGTTTGAACTTCTTATGTTTATTGTTTTCTAGTACCAAAAGTATGTCTACAGATGGAAAACTCAAGAGTCTCTGATGATGGGTGGTAAGGAATTACTCAAAAAGATTGTTACACACAGACATATTACACATAATGTTGGGAAGGGCCACATTACACAATTATCAAAACATGTACAGGAGCAATCCTCATTTAGAAGACGTGTTTCAGGAATTCCAAATGATCATACTCAGCAGCTGGGCCTATTTGCAAGACTTGGTCAATGGAAAACACTGTCGCTTTTCTCCCCCTTATGGTTTCCCACCCTCGTTATTGCCATATTTGCAAAAGCAGAGTAGCAGGCTGTTTTATTGCTACTGCTCCTTATTATCCTCAAATGATGGCAATGAAAGCTGGCAAAGCAATTAAACAATGTGGCAGCCCATTTTCTTGAGTTTACCTTTAAAGACAACCAAGAGAATTTTAGAGAAGTGGGTAAAGGGCTTTACAATGCTTTGGAGTATTTATTTTTGAAAGTCAGTGAGTTCCTTGAAGTTTAAGGGTGCTAATCAATATTTAATTATTTTGAACAATTACAAAGATAACATGTTCTTAGGCAAGGAAAAAATTATGCAGAATACTCTTCTTACAAGGGTGGGTGACCAACCTTTTTGGAGTCACTTGATTATGCCATAACTTACGTTTTCAAAAATACAAAGTGCTGTATAGAATTTTCAAAAATACAAAGTGCTGTAAAGACTTGGTTTTCTGTTGAGAATTTTGTGCTAAACCTTAACTGCAAATATGTTTAAAATATCAAGTAGGTTTAAACAAATTGTTTTAGGATATATGTACTTTTAGAGCCTTAAAATGTTTTAATAAACTGTTATTTAGCTCGGTGAGAGCTAATCAAATGTTTTGGATAATGGTATGTATGCATGTGTGTATACATGCACATTTAAGGATTATAATCTGCCAACTATTCTACTTTAAACATCAAAACTATCTTCAGAGTGATGCAGAAGTCACTCTATTTTTTTATCTTGTAGAACCTTATTACCAAAATTACTTTTGTGGTAATGAGTCAGTTACAAAATATAGCATGGGAGTACCCAATGGGGGAAATTTCCTCTCCTATGGCCTCAATTTATAGAATGGGGAGTACTGGAACTAGAACTAGAAGAGGTGGTAAATAATGATATTTTGGGTGCATTCTCATCCGAAGTAAATGAAATATGAAAAATCTAGGCTCTATTTTTGATAACTATAATACTCCAAAATTAAAGGGTCCACAGAGATTAGGCCCAAAGTGTGCAGTAGATGGAATGAATGCTCAGTCCAGAATGAGGGACTCTGGCCATGAGACTGCAGAGTCATAATTGACACTTCAGCATTCCTACTGTTACTGCACTATTGTTGTAGTGTATTGAAACTGTTAACCATTTCCAACTCAGCATTAGGAGGGATTATTTTCACATGAGTACCTATCTCTTAAATTTGTAACAGAAAGCAATAAAATACAATGTAGCAAAATTTGCTTTTATAAACTAACTAGAGGCCCGGTGCATGAAATTTGTGCACAGGGTGTGTGTGTCCCCCTCAGCCCAGCCTGCACCCTCTCCAATCTGGGATCCCTCCAGGGCAGTCGGACATCCATCTCACAATCCAGGAATGCTGGCTCCCAACCGCTAGCCTGCCTGCCTGCCTGATTGCCCCTAACCGCTTCTGCCTGCCAGCCTGATCACCCCCTAACCACTCCACTGCCAGCCTGATTGATGCCTAACTGCTCCCCTGCTGGACCGATTGCCCCTAACTGCCCTCCCCTGTTGGCCTGATGCGGCCATCTTGTGTCCACATGGGGACAGCCATCTTGTGTGTTGGAGTGATGGTCAATTTGCATATCACCCTTTTATTAGATAGGATTCTGCCAGATTAACAAATTGAACAATATATAATTTTAGGAATCTAAACCTTGTCTCATACTACCCACCCAACTCCCTACTACTTACTTAAATAATGTCACATGAATAAGTAAGAAAGAATGTTTCTGGGAAAAAAGTTTCTTTATTTCTATTTATTCATTTATGCAAAAACAATACCAGCAATATGTAATAGGAACATACTTTTAAGTTTAAAATTAATTGTTCATTTTGAAAGGTTCAGGACTTTGTCTCTTTTTTCTACCTTACCATTTTTAAAATAAGTACTTCAGTCCAATAAAACAGCACACAAATGAAAAGTTTATTTCCTTACTTCAAATCATGTAAGTGGCTCTTTAGAATTTAGGTATCATTTACAGTAACCTGGAGATTTAATCACAGAATTACACATGTAAGAATGTCATAGCATACACAAAAGATAGTACAGAGAATTTTAAAAAGGACAAATTTCAGGGTACTTTCAAATTATAATGAGTAGGAAAGCCCTTTTGTGGGATACATAAGTTAAAAGGCTCTTCCCCTTCAGATTCAGAATAAAAATTACTAGGTATTGTAAGATAGCAATGGGCCCTGATGATATGACCCATGGTAGTTGTATTAGATTAGGGATAAAAGGAGTCTTCATATGTTTTAGTGAAGGGGCCAAAGAAAGAAAGGCCAGGGAGCCATTTTAAACTCATGTTCATGGCAGGTCAGATGATGCTGAGACAAGTGTTTCCCTCAAAAAGGCATTATCCCATTGCTACATTTCCAAGGCTTAGCCTTCAAACTGCCTATACTTCTACTTCTCATCTTTACATTACCTGTTCTAGGAACAAACCTTCTGGAAAAATGATGTTACAAACTGGAAAAGCAAGACTGTGGGTACAGCAATAGGGCTTTGGTGCTCTAGTTGTTTGTCACAATTTATAATGTCTAATGAGGAGACTAGTAAATCTAGAAATGGATTGTTAACTGAGTATATTCTTGGGATATGCTTACTAAACAACTTTTGTGATTCAGAAACACCAAGACTACTTTCAGTTTCTTGGACACGTTTTACTTTAAAAAAGGTAATATAATAAGCTCACAAGCAAAAATAAAAATCTGTTTGCTTTTAAACAAATAACTAATCTTTTAATGTTTTTATAAAAACAATTCCTTTCAGATACTCTGATTAACCTTTAAGTGACATAAAAAAGCTTCAGCACTCTTTATTACCAATATTTTGCACAATTTTAGATACATTTAGCATTTCAAGGGAAAAAAACTTAAAGAAAAAAAAGGAGAATGGTAACTCATCAAGAAGCTATGTACCTAGTAAAGTTTAGTTTGTCTTGGATTCTTTAAAAAAATTAGGTCCAGAATTTTAGTTATCTAATTATCATCCCAATCAAATACAATATCTATGTGTGGATTCTAGATAAAAGATAAAATATTTCCAACTAATAAGACCCACTGATTGGACTGTTTGTTTAGAATTGGTTTTACTGGATTTAGATAAGGAAGACTTCAATAAAGCTAACTATATAATGAGTTCCACTGATTAAAAATGCAGTTTTAAAAACTATGCTTTTGCGGTTAATTTCTAGACAAATCATAAATGTAAAGCACAAAATTGTAAATATTGTACTACTCACAGGTACTTGCTAGAGAAGTGAAACACTTGTATTCAAACTATCAAAATTCTGACCTTTCAAAATAGGTTGGCTAAAACAATTTTTTGAAAATCAGCATTTACTTTTAAACTGTTAAAATGTCAATTTCAATTTTTTTTAAAAAAACCCTTACAGATAAATCTTAAAAGTTGTTCCTTTCAGTCTCAATTATTTTTTACTTTTAACTATGTATTTAACACAGAACTAAATTTCTAAACATCTAATGAAAAACAGTTTCAATGTAAAATAAAACTAGGCAATCTAATACAGCTTGTATAGTCTTAATGTGATTTATCAATACTCAGAATTAAATTTCTATAATAGTGAAAAACTTTCAGTCTCTTCTTAGTATTCAAAACCAGCAACTTCCAATGAGACTAGAAAGTTAGAAGAGAGGATCAAACAGATTTAAGCACTGCACGACTTCTTCTAAAATGATGCACTCTTTTATCCTAGAAAAGACAGAAACAGTTCTTTTTATTTCATTGAAAATGTCCTATTAGCACTATGACCTAAGAGAGTTGTGAAATACTTAAAAGTATTTATTTTGGGTTTAAAAACTATAAATGAGAGAAAAGTAATCCTTTTCGTAAAGTATTCCTGAATTCTGATGACAAATGTATCAATGAACTAGTTTTATTCAATAATTTAATTAAAAAATAAAACTTGGTAAACTCAGAAACAGAGAACTTAGAATCACTACCATTTTATGCAGATTCTTAATTAATGATTTGGCAGTGATGACCCAAAGGTATTGATGAAAATATATGTAATTTCAAAAAACAGTTTTTACTAACAAAAGTGCATTTGATACAAATCATAGCTTGAGAACAACACTGCACTTCAATCTGAAATCCTATACTTTTAGATTAAAAGTAAAGGTTTTGACATATTTAAAAGAATATCTTTCACCTGTGATGAAGATACATCACTCTTTGGGAAATGAAGTAAAAAATTAAAAATATATGCAACTTTTTCCTTTCATTTTATGTTGTGCAGATAGAAGGAATATGAGTAAAGCAATAACAACAATAGTATTTTCTTCTCTACATATTAGTGTGGGTTTTTTAAAAAAAAACACAAAAAAAACTGCCCTTTTCCTAAGGATAAATTCAGTTGTTATATAAAGAAGGGTAACTGGAAATTATTTAATTTGTTAACAGGGTAAAATCTTATTTAGGTTAAAGCCCAGAAAAGTGGTTACAAACGGAAGGATCTTCAAAGATCAGGTAGAATAAGAAAAATTATGGAGAAGCTGAAATTTAGACAACAGAATGGAATTTACCATGGGTATATAACTGCCTCAATGCATTCAAATTCAATTAGAACAATAACATTTAGCTAATCAAAATAGGTATAAAGGCCAGATAACTGTAGGCTATCAATTTCTGATTTCTACTTAGTGTTTCTAGCCCAGAGGAGCAAAAAACTTTTGAAGGTTCAAAAACTCTGGAAGCTTTTGTGTAATACCAGCTGTAAACTCAAGTTTAAAGACCATGTTCTGCTTTGCAAAAAAAAATCATTTAAGTACTACTTATTTAACCTTCAGAACTTTGGGAAAGGAAAGCTGTGATACAATACCAGTTCTTTCCCTTTAAGTTATACTATGTAGAATGAAACAACAAAAGAACAAATGTCAACTTTAAATGAATATTTACTCCCTGTGGAGAAGATCGTAAGAACTTAATCCTGCTATGGCTCTTTTCTTCTGTATTATAGAAATTCCTTAGTATACCCTTCAAAAAAGGCTTTAAGCTTCATTCTATGTCATTTCATAGATGAAAAAACTATTCTCTTTCCCTGTTTTAAAACACAAAGCAATGGTTAAAAACTTCCTTTTGAATGTAAAATGGTGAAGTCATTTTGAGAAAATTCTGGAAGTTCCTTGAAAGGTTAAACATATTACCATTTGACTCAGCAATTGCATTCCTAGGTATATACCCAAGAGAAATAAAAGCATATGTCCACACAATAACTTATACATAAATGCTGAGGGCATTTCTGCCAAAAAGTAGAAACAATGCAAGTCTATCTAGTAATGAATGGGTAAAATGGTATATCCATAAATAAAAAGAAATAAAATACTGATCCATGCTGTAACACTGATGAACCTTGAAAACATTATACTAAGTAAAAGAAGCTAGGGCAAAAAGCCAAATGTTGTATTATTCTATACTAGAGGCCCTGTGCAAAAATTCTTGCATAGGTGTGGTCTCTCAGGTTGGCCAGCGATCGGGGCCAATTGGGGCTGGCCTGCAGCGGGGAGGGACTGTGGGAGGTTGGCTGTGGGAGCTCCTTTGTTGAGTGTCTGCCCCCTGGTGGTCAGTGTGCATCATATTGACCAGTTGTTCGGTAGACTGGTAGTAATGGTCACTTAGGCTTTTATATATATAGATAAATATATGAAATATCTAGAATAGGCAAATCCTTAATAAAAGTAGGTTAGTGGTTGCTAAGACTAGAAGATTTGGGGGGAAATGGAGAGTGACTGCTTATAGGTAAGAGGTTTATTTTTTGGTGTGACTGAAATATTCTAAAATTGATTGTAGTCATGGCTTGCAAATATACTAAAAAGTACTGAACTGTACACTTTAAAGGAGTGAATTGTATTATAGTCAATAAACATGTTATTTAAAAAAACGCCCCTTTACTAAGCACACACAATATTATTCCCTCGTTGGAGTGACCAGTTAGTTCCTTTCCATATTCACAGAGTCAGAACTAAAGAGATTTTAGAGACCTTTAGTCTTGTGTCTTCTCATTTTAGACTTATAAAAACTGGAGCCTTAACAAAATTTTATGACTTGTCCAAGGTGATAGATGGAACCAGAATCAGAAACCAGACTTCCTTAAATTCACACACCTATGTTCTCTTCACTCCACCAACTCTAAATCAACTTCCATTTCTTTCTACTCAGCTTTTTATGGCTTCACTTTACCTCTTCGCCCCCTACATAGTTCAAGTATGTCATCTGAGTGATCAATTTCTTTAGTCCAATATGCACGTACTCTTAAGTTGTTTTCCGTATCTAAAAACTTTACTATTTCATCAAGTTAATATTCTCTTTCAAGTATCTTTTTTCATAAACTCTTTCAATTGTAAGCTTCTGCTAAAGGTTTGTCCCCTAAGAACAAACTATACTACATCAAGGTTTGAGCAACATAAAATGCATTACCAGGTAAAACTCACTCACAGTGGTTTACTAGGTTACAGTCAAATGCAAGAGTTCAATTAAATGTTCTAGTAATCTCAAAATGTATATACCACAGGAAAAAAAGTTGTTTTGTAGTTGACAAATGTGCTTTTTTATCCTGTGTACTATTCCTTTCATACCTTGAAGTAGTCATCTTGAGTAACAACAGAGTTTCTCAGTCTGTTCTCTGGATTAAACAGACAAGATACCACCGTCTGTATGCTTCGATCCACAGATTTCTGAAACACAGACGTTTTCTGTAATCTAAAGACTATTCCTTTTACTTACTGTTAACAAGCCCTTTTTATATAAAGTTTAATGAATAATACACTTATTTCTAAAGAATTCTTAGGAAATTTGTAATTCTTAAACCACATAGAATGTCACTTAGAATGTAACTTTTCTACTGAATTCAAGAAATATTTAGAACCTTAGTGATAGAGTTCTGATTTTAAAAGCTCAATTTAGTAAAACCCTAAGATATTAGCTTAAGGCTCTTTAATTTTTCTTGTTAGATAAGAAATAGTGAACTCCAACATTTCTAGAAAAAAATATCCAGGATAAAAACCTGATATTATAATTATACTTTGAGCTATTTTAATAGTTTCCAAATTTCAAATCATATATCAAATCAGGGAATTTCTTCACCCTATATAGTTCAGTAGTTCTTGACCTTTTATTCCACTGAAATACACTTGGACAAAGTTCACATACTACAATGAAAATTCTCCACTGTTACCCATATTCCCACCCATTCAATTAAACATAAGACAATTCAAAAGTGAGAACACTATTATAGGAATCTGCTGTAATGATTAAAAAAAACTGTCTACTTCAATATTTCAATTATTACTAGTGACTCCACCACTCCTGAAAGCTACCATGTATAATGTTATAGAAAGAATACCATAAATAACTGCATGTTACTATTTAGCTAGGTAAATATTTAAATTGGTAAAAAACAAAACTAAACTAAAACACAAAAAACAAAGAACAAACAAACAGGTAGGTATAATTTGTACTAATTCCTCTTTTGCAGAATAGGAGGCTTGAGGAAACCTGCCATTGTATTTGGTTAAGTCAGGTTAATACAATATTTATTAAAGTATGGTTTTTAAAAAGAATAAAAATGAAAATGGAAGAGGAAAAGAACTATTAAATTAGAAATTATATTTATATACTAAAAGTTTGGGGGTGCCTGGAATTTCATCAACTTTAACATAAACTGACATGTTATTAATTACTCAAGCTTTTTAATTTATGGCTTCCATATTGAAATTGGGGCAAAGATGCTCACTTCTCAAAGGGCCATTATTAAAACTTGAAAAAATAAATATAAAAATATTAATAAAATTATATGTTTGCCTTTTGTGGGCCATTTCCAGAGGATGGAGTAGTAGCTTCATGAACCGAGCATTCACTTGTCAAAACTTCAGCTCCTGAATCAACTTCATTACAGTGGTAGTTAACAGCTGTATAAACCTACATTTAAAATGATAAAAGTATAATTAAGGAGATGTATATTAGACACATTTCTAAACAACCTATTCTTCAAAATAGTGAGATGATATTGAAAGTATAAATGTGCGTCATGCTGAAGTTCAATTACATTACCACAGAAACTTTATTTTAAATTGAAGCTGAAATGCAATAATAAGGTAGTCTTTTATTTTGAAATGTCTTTTAAGCCTCAGCACAATCAGAATTGGAAGTGCTCTAAAAAAAAGAAACTTCAGCCGAAACTGGTTTGGCTCAATGGATAGAGCGTCGGTCTGCGGACTGAAAGGTCCCAGGTTCGATTCCAGTCAAGGGCATGTACATTGGCTGCGAGCACATCCCTGGTAGGGGGTGTGCAGGAGGCAGCTGGTCGAAGATTCTCTCTCATCCATGTTTCTAGCTCTCTATCCCTCTCCCTTCTTCTCTGTAAAAAATCAATAAAAAAAAACAAAACAAAAAAAACACCTTCAAATTATAGGGAATGGAAATTTCCCAGCACCTGAAAATTTTAACTCATATTATATCCTTCAAATATCCAGTCTTGATGAAAGACAGAAGGTAATAAAGATTTAGGTGTTTTAGAGGTAGCCCCTTTTTTATTCCCTTTCTTATATAACATACAGCATATTACAGAAAAATATTACTTTGTTTCTCTTCAACAGACATTTTTATAGGTAGGAGAAGGAGATTCAATACTAATTCTAAATCCACAGAATTAGCATTATCATAGGTATTAATACTACGTTTCTTGGGTTCTATATTCTATCAGTAACTAATTAAACACCTGTTGTATGCAGAGCAGCCATTGTTTAAGCAAAAACAAGCCAAGAAACAAAAAGCAGTTTCTCCCAGGGAGTATACATTTGAGTTGACAAGAAATTAATAAACCATAACACGTAATGTAAAAGGGCAATTAAACATGTTTCTAGGCATACATGATATGGCAAAAGCTCAAAAATATATATTAATAGTTAAACAAAAAAAAATACTTGAGAACAGGAAGTGTATATTTGGCTAATTCACCTTACCGGAGGTATAACATAACTCCTTTGTTCCCCAGTAGACCATTGTGGTGGCATCTTAAAAAAAAAAAAAAAAAAAAGGAAATATTTAAATATTCCTACACTTTTCACAAGGATATGAGATAGACAATGCTGGTTTCTTGAACTTGTTATAATAAAAGAAACAGAATGAAAGAAAGTAGTACTTTATGTTTCTAATACTTGAGGATTTTATTATTACTTTCATATATAAACTCTACCTTTTCCTCAATTTTCCGAGGTTGGCATTCAGGAAAACTCAAAGATAGTATTCTTTGAATTTATTACCATAGATATATGATCATCGATCATAGATATAGTCATATCTAGGAGCAGAGAAATTCAGAGAACTACTGCTATCTTGTAGTAGCCAGCTAAAATAAACACTACCAAATATAACTGGAAGTCAATGTTCTAAGAATTGAGTGATAATTTTATTTCAATCTCTTCCCCTAGTAAAATTTTTAAGTCAGCCTGGGTGTTTCAGCTATTTGATAGTAAAGATGAGGAATACATGAGGGGACACCAAATTTTCTAAGAAATAAAAGAAAAAACTTACTGCTAAGTACATTCCTGTCAAAATATCATCCCCTTATTTCTAATAATACAGGAGATTTAATTCAAAGTTTTTCTTCAATTTTAGGCATACTCAACTAATTTAAATGAAAAACTATTTATATAAATAAAGGCCTCAATAATATTCCAAAGTAAATCATTTGTTCCCTCTTAAATCACCTGATAATTATAAACAGGCAGTTGATATCCGGTGATGACCTGAACTGGTGAACTTGGATAAGGAGGATATGCCTGAAAATAAAAGTTTCAGAAAGAATGTAAAGAAGGAATATTTTCCCCAAAGAACAAATATATGAAAATGAAGAAATCTTAATTATTTTTCTATGTGCAGTGCAGGACCCTATTTGAGGATTGGCTTCATAAAAAAGTATTCTCTAGGAGGAAGGGGTAAATAAGGGAAGTGACTGATTTTACTAGCTTATGTTTATGTCATTTGTATATTTATCGCCATGAAGAAGTTCTTACACTGGTAACAAGACTTAATTAGGGCAGATTTCCATGTTAAAGTTATATTAATACACCTGCTATTTCTCTGTAAAAATACTTTTAGGTAGTTTTGTATTTCTTTGACAATATCATGGGGTAATGTTTAGTCAATGTATAGTCTTCCTACAGACTTATGGCTCTTTTTGTATTTTACTTCTAAAATTTAAGGGCAATATATAACCCAAAACAGGAAAAGAGGCAGTAAAATATACTCCACCTTTAAATAAATATTACTGATTAAAAACTTCTAGGTAGTAGCATATATGAATATACCCAGAATAGGTAATAACACAGTAAATGTTAGGAACAAGTGTTTTTTTTCTTCTAGCCATGTTTAGGACAAGAAAAATAAAAAATATACACTACACCTTCAAGTAGATAGAAAATGTAAACAAAGGAGAGACACTGCAGTACTATTTCACTATTATTGTTTCTTTTATGCAAATAAAATGTCTTTTAAACTGAAGAAAAGAAACACTGTCATCAATAGGAGATAGTAAATATTCCACATACTACCTCAAATATTGATGTAACCAACCAGGACCAAATTGTATGCCAGATTTATAGTTTATGAGTACAGTTAAGTCATCAGAAACCTATCCATTCTAGAACCAGAATATATCCAGAAGTCAGCAATCTTTATGGAGAGGCATCTGGACATTATTGCAAATGAAGAATAACTCGACAAATGGCTAACCTTAGAAAGGAATAAACAAGGCAGACTCATGAGAAAATCTGCCTTCATATATTTTATGAGTTGTTATGTAAGGCAAAAAAGGAAAAGACATGTTCTTTGTGGCTACAAAGGTCAGTTTCAAGATAAAGGTTTACAAACTATATAGAAGCAGATTTTAGCTTAGAATAAGGAATAACTAAGAATGACAGACTTACAAAAATAGATTTCCCATAGCTGTAAGTATTCAAACAGAAACAGTGTTATCACCGTTTATATAATTCCAGTGGGAAAAGAAGTGAGACTGGCTTACTTTTAAGGTACGCCCATCCATAAGATCTGCAATACTAATAAAATGAAAAAACAAAAAACAAAACAAAAAAACAAACACAGGAACGTAGGTAATTCTTACCTGAACATACTGAGTTATAGGATTCATCATGGTTGAAGGCTGCACGTAAGTTTCAGCATTTGGATTACTCCAGACACTCTGAAACTGTGGTGGAGGAGGAGGATTAAAAACCAAAGGACGTGGCTGCACATGATAAGCACCTTTGTAAAGAATAAAAAGAAAACAAAGCCTATTTTTAGTTCTCTGAAAAGCTACATATGTGTCAACAAGAAAAATTCCTTTCTTTACTCACATAAATTTTGCTTCCTGATTGCAGGGCCCAGTTTCAGCTTTTTACCATGGAAATTTATCTGTGACTGAAAATAGTAACAAAAGTAGAATCAGTTTACTTCCAAGACCTTCATAAACATCCTAAATGTTCTAAAAATTTCTACTATCAGAGAAGATCAGTGGTAAGAACATAGTAAATAAAAGAAATTTATCAGCACCTTACCATCACTACTCGTGTCAAGAGGTGTCATGGAATTTGATCAAAACTTTTACATTCTGTCTCTAGTTCATGAAGCTAGATGCCCATTAAAAAAAAAATAGGTTCTCACAAGTTATGTAAGATTACTCAAGTTTGAATTTCAAAAAGGAAGTATATCTGTCTCTATATTTTATATTTTTATTGATTTCAGAGAGGAAGGTGGAGGGAGAGAGAGAGAGAAACATCAATGATGAGAGAGAATCGTTGATCGGCTGCCTCCTGGCCACCCCACACTGAGGATCGAGCCCACAACCTAGGCATATGCCCTGACCAGAAATCACTGTGACCTCCTGGTTCATAGGTCAATGCTCAACCACTGAGTCATGCTGGCTGGGCTCTATCTTTATATTTTATATAAGACTGAATATGTATCTGGGGCTCAAGTAATACAAAACATTGCATCCAAAATCTAATTAAGAGATTTTCCCATAAGAAGACTACTTACTTCTACTATCTTCTGCACATCCACATCATTATAAAATGAAACAAATCCATAGCTAGAAAGGCAGATAAATGAAGTATAAAATCATCACCATAACTGAATGTTTTAAAACTTCTAGTATTCTATGCAATAATTAACAAAAGTGATAATAAAGTATGAAGAATACACAAATATTTTTAAGATGTACATGATATTCTATAAATATTACAGCTTTTTTTCCTTACAATTAAAGTAGTGAGAACCTTATTCATTAACAGAAAATTCCCATCTAGAAACCTAAATATAATTTACTGTCTATGGCAAAAAGGTTAAAATTTAAAATACGGTGAAATGTGCAAAGAAAACAATTCTTTGATAAAAGTAATTAATCCACTTAAGTTAAATAACTAAAGATGGGAAATATTTAAATGCAAATACTAGGAAAATAATTAAATGAAAGAGAGCTGGCAGCAAACTTTTATCTCTACATGAAAGAAATTAACAAAGCAACGAATTTCATTTATACAAGTACATATAAAATACTAGTTTTGAGTTCTGCCTCTAGTAATCTACAAACTAGTTCATATGTATTTTATATTTCATACTCAGCATATGTTTTACTTACCCTTTGGATACACCAGTTCGATCCGTGATTATCTTCACTTCTTTTACTGAACCATATCTAGCAAAGAAACTTCTAATTTCAGCTTCATCCATCTATGGAAAAGAATTTGACTTTAAGAGTAAATATTCAGCATTCAAAAATTTCAATTATACTATAAAAGAAGATTTGATGATGTGGAACTATTTCACCCAAGTATCCTCAAACTACCTGTAGCTCTTTGTCAAAGATACTTCAGTCCCCATAGGTTAAACACAAAACTAGTTCCAATACTGCATGAAGTACAAAATCCTTGTTTGCAATAAGCACAAAAACCCCATTATTCCCAAGACATATTTTTGAATAAAGTAAATATGAATACAATACCCTAACATCAATTCCACCAACAAAAACGGTGTTTGGCATGATTTTGCCTTCAGGTAAAACATAGCCTTGGCTGGTCGTAGATGATGAGGACTGGGTGCTGGCCTCTCTGGAGATGGTTGACTTTGGAGTCTCAGAATTTGTAGCAGACTGTAATTTGGTAAATAAATATAGAGATATCATCAGTAGATATTCAGGCAACCATACAATGTGAACTATAATTTTTTAAAGTATAAAACATTTTCATACAAATTATTTTCACTGTAAATTAGCAATATAGCTTAATCCAGGCTCAGGTGTAAAGTAATCACAGCAGATCAGCATGAAATGTTAACAAAAGGGTATATAGTACTTACTTAGTATTGCTCATTGCCATTTCTTATGGTAGAATACTGATTTTATATTGAGTTTGTGAAAATACTATGTGAACTGGTAAAAAACAACTAGTAAATTCAGGTTTGCAAAAAATAAATTTATTAAAGTTATCCTAGTCTAAGCCAATAAGCAAATTTTCATTTTATAAGTAACTTATTAAAAAGCATGGTAAATCTTTTTAAAAGATAAAATTTTAAAAGCTGCATAAGAAAACAAAAATTTAGGTTTAATGTAATTTCTTGTCTTATTTTTCTATTCACCAAAATTAATATAGATTTTATAATTAGATCTAGAGGCCTGGCGCATGAAATTTGTGCACGGGTGGAGTCCTAAAGCCTGGCTGGTGATCAGGGCTGATCAGGGCCTTCCTTCCTCCAGCTGCTGGCTGCTGGCCGGGGCCTTTTTTCGTTCCGCACCGCCCCCTGATGATCAGCGCACGTCATAGCGAGCAGTCAAACTCCCGAGGGGACAATTTGCATATTAGCCTTTTATTATATAGGATACTCCTTGTGTTAGTATGCTTGCTTACTTTGGAAAGGACAACGAACACATTACGTGCTCACATATAGCTCCTGATAAAAAAGGGTTTATCATCCTTATCTCTAATGTTAAGATGTTCAAAGCATCTTTTAAAATAACATTATCAGTCTTACTGGTAATTCTAATTTCCAAAGTGGGCTGCTAGATATATACCGTCTTTATTTTCAGAAAATGAGACCCACATATGAAACTCACTGTTTTCCTGGATTCTGGTCAGAACTCTGTCTTTAGTCTTCCCACACTAAGGTTAATGTAAATTTCTCTGAAGCAGAATTTATTGGTAATATATTCTGGAAAGGTAGTATAGTATAATGAAACAAAAATTGATTTAGTCAGGAGATGTAGATTTCATGTCCCTTACTAGGTTATAAGCCACTTACTTTGCAGCTGTTTATTGCTAGGAAAATTGCTTGGAGAATGAGATGAAATAACATCTGTGAATTCATTTTGAAAAGAGTATGCCAATATAAGTTACTGAATTTTCAATAGTTAAAAAAGTTTCCTTCCTGGTTTTACTACTGACTTACTTATTTTGTATATACTTAATTAACAACTAATTTGAATTGGAACTTCAAGAAATTATTTTATGGTACATCCGCCTATTAGAAATTCTTTTATAAAGTGCTTATTGATTTTAAGAGCTAAGTACAAAAGGCAGGAAAAGAGAGATAAAACTATTACACTTCTGTTTATGGAGGAAAACAAGGACAAAAGACTACAAATTACTATACTAATTAGACATGAAACAAAAATTGTCAAATCACACAATTTGAGCATTTTGGCTTTTCTGTATTAATTAGTGCTTATGACTGGTATTTTGGGCTTCTATTTGAATACTTAATTCTTTCCTTTTACTATGGTATGGTGACATTTCATGACAATTAGGTGGGAGAGAGTAATCTATTTCTAAACTTTTCCCATTATAAAACATAAACATTGCAATCCTATCTAATAAAGAGGGAATATGCTAATTGACCCTCACACTGTTGAAAAGATGGCAGTGCCCACAGCCAATAAGGAGGGAATATGCTAATTTACTGCCACGCCCTCAAAGATGGTGGTGCCCACAGCCACAAGATGGCAGCACCCAGTCCTTTCAGCCCCGCTGGGGCATGCCTGCTTCCAGAGACCCCCAGTACCCTTAGCCCCCGTCACCCAGGGTCAGCCCAAGGTGCAGGCAAGCCTTGGATGGCAGCTGCCCAGTCGCCCAGGGCCGGCCCGAGGCTCAGGTAACCAGGGCCAACCTAGGCTTGCATTGCCAGCAGTGGCAGCAGCAGAGGTGTGATGGAGTGTCGCCGTCCCCTGATTGTTGGGTCGCCTCCCACCTCTGAGGGCTCCTGGACCATGAAAGGGAGCAGGCCGGGCTGAGGGACCCCCGTCTAGTGCATGAATTTTCATGCACTGGGCCTTTAGTTTTTTTATAATTTAATTTTTTTTTAAATGGGACTTTATTATAGAAGCCACATATATTGAAATATTGAGAATCTGACTATATTTCTCTCACTATTGGATAGACCAGTGGTCAGCAAACTCATTAGTCAACAGAGCCAAATATCAACAGTACAATGAAATTTCTTTTGAGAGCCAAATTTTTTAAACTTAAACTTCTTCTAACGCCACTTCTTCAACATAGACTTGCCCAGGCCGTGGTATTTTGTGAAAGAGCCACACTCAAGGGGCCAAAGAGCTGCATGTGGCTCACAAGCCGCAGTTTGCTGACCACAGGGATAGACAATTTACCAACCCCTTTCAATCAGAATTCAAAATTCCAAAGCACAAATAATACAGTGGTTCTGTAATTCCTATAAACTTTCTTTTCTTTTTCTCAATTTCCCCTTCATTTGTGGATGGACTTTAGATACCCTTTAATTTAATAACTATTTACAATACTAGAGGCCCAGTGCATGATTTAATCATGCACCTGGTGCACCAGCGGGCTGGCTGTCCACCGGTGCACCAGGCCTTCCGAAAGCCTCCGGCGCTGCGGAGGCTTTCGAAAGGCCTTGTGCTGGAGCAGACAGCCGGCCAGCTCCCCCGCTTTGGCTTTTGATCGCGGGGGAGCTGGCCGCTGTCCACTGTTGCACCAGGCCTTCCGAAAGCCTCCGGCGCAGCCATGGCACAGACGCTGAGCTCGCGGCGCCAGTGGCGCCGAGCTCAGCGTCCTGCTGGCCCAATCAGCTACCCCGGCCACCCTGAGTCCCGCCCCCTGCGCCTCCTGCTGGCCCAATCGTGGGCGTAGCGGAGTGATGGTAATTTACATATTACCATTTTATTATGTAGGATTACCTGTCTGTGAATCTTACAGAAGGATTTTTTAAAAGTTATATACATATATACATACTAGAGGCCCAGTGCACAAAATTTGTGCACGGGGGGTTGTGTGTCCCTCAGCCCAGCCTGCACCCTCTCCAATCTGGGACCCCTCAAGGGATGTCCAACTGCCTAAACGGGCAGTCGGACATCCCTCTCACAATCCAGGACTGCTGGCTCCCAACTGCTCGCCTGCCTGCCTTTCTAATTGCCCCTAACTGCTTCTGCCTGCCAGCCTGATCACCCCCTAACCACTCCCCTGCCAGCCTGATTGCCCCTAACTGCTCTCCCCTGCAGGCCTGGGTCCCCCCCAACTGCCCTTCCCTGCAGGCCCAGTCGCCCCCAACTTCCCTCCTCTGCCGTCCTGGTCACCCCTAACTGCCCGCCCCTGCAGGCTTGATCTCCCCCAACTGCCCTCCTTTGCAGGCCTGGTCCCTCCCAACTGCCCTCCCCTGCTGGCCATCTTGTGGCGGCCATCTTGTGTCCACATGGGGGCAGCCATCTTGTGTCCGCATGGGGGCAGCAATCGTGTGTTGGAGTGATGGTCAATTTGCATATTACTCTTTTATTAGATAGGATTATTAGGTTAGAGGCCTGGTGCAAGAGTGGGGGCCAGCTGATTTGCCCTGGAGGGTGTCCTGGATCAGGGTGGGGGTTCCCTTGGGGCGTGGGGCAGCCTGGGTGAGGGGCCTGTGGTGGTTTGCAGGCCGGCCATGCCCCCCAGCAACCCAAGTGGAGGCCCTGGTATCTGGGATTTATTTATAATTGAAACTTTGTAGCCTTGAGCGGAGCCAAGCCTCCTGCTTGCTCCATGGCCGCAGCCATTTTTGTTGGGATTTATTTATCTTCTATAATTGAAACTTTGTAGCGGAGGCCAAGATAGGCCAGGGTTGCGGAAACTTGGCTTCCTCGATCACAGAGGGCAACACAAGCCTCCTGCTCTCTCCAGCTCCGTGGCTGCTGCTATTTTTGTTGGGATTTATTTATCTTCTGTAATTGAAACTTTGTAGCCTTAAGTGGAGGCCTAGGCCAGCCAGGGCAGGCGGAAAGCTTGGCTTCCTCCATTACCGGGGAAACCCAAGCCTCCTGTTCTCTCCGTGGCCGCAGCCATCTTGGTTGGGTTAATTTGCATACTCGCTCCTGATTGGCTGGTGGGCATGGCTTGTGGGTGCAGTGGAGGTACGGTCAATTTGCATATTACTCTTTTATTAGGTAGGGTATACACATACATATATATTATTGATTTCAGGGAGGAAGGGGGAGAGAGAGAGAAAAAAACATCAATGATGAGAGAGAATCATTGATCATCTGCCTCCTGCATGCCCCACACTGAGGATCAAGCCCACAATCTGGGCATGTGCCCTAACTGGGAATCGAAATGGACCTTCTGGTTCATAGGTCAATGCTCAACTACTGAGCCATGCCGGGAGGGCAGAAGGATGGTTTTTTAATTCACAGGTATAACAATAGGCCATAAAACTGTGCCAGATTATAAGGGGTATATTAATGTATTGATTCTCTACCAGGGGAGACTTTGCAGGATAGGGGCATTTTGGTTGCCACGACTGAGTGCTGCTGGGTATCTGGTTGATTGAGGCCAGGGACACAATAAACATCTATAATGCAAAGGGAAGTCCACCACAACAAATTATTATCTAGCCCCACATTTTAATAGGGTCATGTTTGAGAAACACCATGATAGTGTTGCCAGAATTGAAGAGAAACAGTTCTAATTCTCATACTCTACTTACAAAAGTAAAATGGGTATTTGAAACAACTGAACAGTGATTTGGGAAAAAGAGAAAAAAATCCATTAGATATTACATGAAGTTTGGCTTGGAGCTGGGTGTACAGATTGGCTGTCTGCTTAATTGGGATATTAAATATAAAATTGATCAAATTATTTTACCAGTTGTCATAATGCCTCAAATTAAGGCACCATCATGTCCTAGTCCTTAGCCAGCAGGTGGCGCTCAAGGCTAACAAAGTAAGCAAAATACTCCATTTTAACAAGACTGAACAGCAAGGATTTAAAAACTCCTACTGTGTGTATTTATATATAACTAGAGGCCCAGTGCACGAATTCATGTTCCAGTGGGGTCCCTTGGCCTGGCCTGCAGTGATTGGGCTGAAACCAGCAGTCCGACATTCCCCGAGGGGTCCCAGATTGCGAGAGGGCACACCGGTGCACAAATGTTCAACCAGGCCTCTAGTATGCATATAAGATCTTTGGTTAATCTCTTCCCGCCCTCCTGCCTCCCTCTTCCCTCTGAGATTTATCAGTCTGTTCCATGTTTCCATGCCTGTGCATTGGGCATCTGCCCCCTGGTGGTCAGTGCGTGTCATAGCTACGGGTCGAATGGTCAAACGTTATCACACTTAGCATATTAGCCTTATATATATATATATATAGACTGTAATTTATATATACAATATCCATAACCAACAGGAAACTTTTAGTTACTTTTAAACTATTGCCAAAAATACTCCACAATAAAGCAAAAAGATTGGTGCTAAAGTATCAATCTTAATCATCAATAGTATGAAGAAAATAAATTACATGTAAGAGGTAATTATTTTTCTTAATTACTGAAATGAACAATGCTGATATATTAAATAGGGTTGAACTTGGCCATCATATATAAAATTCTCATCACTTCTATTTATAGGATATATTTCCTGTTATAGCTATAGTTGGATAACCAAATGACAATAACTAAAAGCTGAAAAAAACATTGGTACTAAAACTCCTGGGATGTCAGCTCTTTGACAATATTATTTCATTCAATTACAACATGCAGGCAAACTGAGCTCTATATACATTGACCCCAAAAAATTCTACAATTTGTATGCATCATTTATATCCATAGAAGAAGCTAAAAGGGAGAAAAGCAAAAACTAAAGAAATAGACAATCAGAATAAAACCTTTAAAATAAGTCCAAGAGTAAACTTTTGGGGGGGAAAAAAATCCAAAACAATAAACAATCCTGACAAAGCTAAGCAAGAAAAAGTACAAGAAAGCAAAAAGACACATTAGTTGTAAAAAGGAGGCTATGACCACAGATTATGCTCTATGGGAATAAATTTGGAAATCTTGATGAAATGGCTAACTTTCTAGAGAAACATAAAAAATTTAAGAAATGATTCCTAGGTCTATTTCACTGGGAGTTTGTTTTTCTGTTTCAAAATATACTTTATTAATTTTTTACAGAGAGGAAGGGAGAGGGAGAAAGAGCTAGAAACATTGATGAGAGAGAAACATCAATCAGCTGCCTCCTGCACACCCCCTACTGGGGATATGCCTGCAACCAAGGTACATGCCCTCGACTGGAATTTAACCTGGGACCCTTGAGTCCGCAGGCCAACGCTCTATCCACTGAGCCAAACCAGTTAGGGCGGGAGTTTGTTTTTTCAAACTGTAAAGAGATCATTTGTGTGTATAGATGGGGATAGGAAGGGCACCAAGACAGAAACAGTGGTAAATAGAAGAGGAAGTAGAAGAGAAAGAAAATTCAGTTTTCATAAAAAAAAAAAACTTTTCAGAGGAAAAAAAGAGTACTTCTCAATTCATTTTATAAAACTAACACCATCCGAATCACAAAACCTAATTAACCTTTTGGACTCGGATGTCGAGTGTGACTCGACATGGTTAGCATCGGTAGCAGCTCGTATGTCGAATTGTATTGAATGTATCAATAATTTGAAATATAAAAAAATCCAAATAAATAAGTTTGTATGAAAAGAAACTCCAGTTTTTTATTCTACTGCCGCGCTTTGTAAAATCTGGGGTATTTAAAAAATTAAATCCTGACTAGAATAAAGGAATCGAGAAAAAAGCAAGTGAGTGCAAAGGGTTAAGATAGTCCACTCCTGCCCGCAACAAAGATGTGAAATTCAAACAATATATAAAAATATATAATTAAGTACAATTTATATTGGAAATGCAAGGATGGTTCATTCTTAGCAAGGCTATTATTGCAATTCACCAATGAAAAAATATTTGATAAAATACAGCATTCCTTTTTAAATTTTTAAAAAAACCCACGTACAATAGAAATAGAAGAATCTTATTTGCTATCAATCTAATTTAATTCTAAGTCATCATCAGCCTTAAAGTGAAACATTAGGGCACTTCCTTATGGCCACTAAATTTTTCTACTCTATAATGACAAAGGGTTAATATTAACATAGAGTTCTTATAAATCATGAAGATAAAGAAAAGTATCCAAGTAGAAACGTAAATTAAGAACTTATATTTTAAAGTTAATGACAAACTTCAATTTAACTAATACTAAACAAGCACATCAACACGGTGATATTTTCCAGCTACTAGATTGGCAACTTAAATGGAGAATAGGTTATTCTCCGCACCATCAATGGGAATATATACTGGTACATGCTTTATCAAGAGTAATTTGGAAAGATGTGCAACCTGAAATTGTTATAAAATGGGCATAACATACCCTGTGATTCCACTCTTGGCAATATATTTCAAGGAATTAACAGAATAAGCATGTCAAAACATTTACACAGAAATTCTCATTATAGTATTGTTTTTTATAGTATTATTTTAATATTTAAAAAATTATTCATTATAAGGGAATTTGCTAAAGCAAGTAATAATACAGTCTTATACTCTAACATTATAAGTTCAAAATTATTTTAAACTTATCTTTGAAAATAATATCCATTATATTAAGTGAAAGATGGAAGTTGTAAAATAGGATTATATATATAGTATGGTACAACTTTTGTCAAATAAAATTTACCTATTTATATGCAATACATGCACTGGAAAGTCATAGACATCAAAATTTTAACAGGTGTTGGGACTAAGATGGACCTCTATTTTCTTATATTGATTACTTTCAAATGAGATGTTACTTTTATAATCAGAAAAAAGTCAATCTACTAGCATTGTCCTCCTTTTCCTCTAAAAATGGAGAGAAATGGTTGTAAATAACTTATAGTAACGCACAGTGCTTATAAAATAACATGGATAACTACGGACAAATAGTTACAAATTACATATAATCATAAATTTTTATTTCAACATTTATACTAATGAAAGTTGTATATAAATTTTCTTCCCCTACCTCTTAAAATAGAGAGAATAACAATTATTATACTACCAATGAATACTCATGATGTTTAATGCATTTGTAGCATAATGGTTGGTCAAAAGTGTTCACAGAGTTCCATCTTGTCGTGGGGCGGAAATCAACTCCATCTATTTACCGAGACTCACGTACATGTCCAACCCGCAAAATATGACTGTGTGTGCGCTTGGTTTAAAGCTCCTGGTTTATCTAGAGACGAAAACTGTCCCCAAGAGTAAAACATTTTAAACCTCCCAAATTTCCGGCCCCTCGGAAGCCAAGGCAGCTCTCTCGACCCGGGAGCGGAAATCCTGGCGAGTTTGGTGCCCGCCGCCGCCCCGCCCTTCGCCCTTCGAGGGCGCCTCCGCCGCAGCTCGGAGAGAGCCGCCTCTGCAGGAGGGGCCGCCGCCAGCACAGGCCCAGCCCCTGGCCTAGCTCACAGGCCGCTCCCTTCAGGGCACCTCAATTGGTGGCCATTCCCCCCGCGCCCCCTCTCCCCGCCCAGGAACCCACCCCCCCAAAGCCTCACACGGACCAGGCAGGAGCCACTCTCTGAGGAAACTCCAGCTCTCGAAGTCACGGAGCGGGTCCCGCAGAAAGTCTGCGCCAGGGGGCGTCCGGTGGCGACAGGCCGACGCCATCTCAGAGGGCCTGACCCCTCTGCACAGGGTAAGTGTGGGAAGGGGGCGAGTCAGGCACCCCGCACCCCACGACCTGACCGGGCCGATTCCCCACGGGCTAGTTCGAGCCAGGGCGGGAGGAGGTGACGGCATGAAGGCCGCGGGCCTTGCACGTGGCCCGCGGAGGCCGCACCCTTCCACCCCTCCGCAGGCTTCGTGCTCCTCCTCCCCTGCTCCGAGGTGCCATGTAGCCCGCCCCTCCCCCACCTCCATCGCCCCCCTCCCGCCCACTCCTAGGCCGCGGCCCCGGGTGCACCGGGGGCAGGCGCCTCGGACAAGAAGTCCAGCTGGGTGACCCCACTTCCAGTCCCCCTCCGCGCCTCGCCTTCCCCCCCCAAAAAAAAACTGAGTTTCAGCTACCCCTCAGGCCTTCTCAACTCACCATGATGGCGGCAGCGAGCAGTTCCGCTGACAGGGCTCGAGGACGAGGAGCAGAGGCTGCTCCTCGGGCACCGCTCGTGGGTCTGCTGTGAGGTCCGCTGGTGCCCGCCGCCCGGCCTGGACTGGACAGCGGAGAAAAGGCCGAGAAGGAAGGAAAGGCAAAGGGGGCAGCGAGGCTCCCGAGTCCCGAGAGCCGCCGCGCGAGGCCGAGGGGCGCAGGGGACTGAGGCGGCCAGGGCGGCTCTGGGAAGCGCTCCTGCGCCTGCTCGGTCCTGGGGCTCACTCGTCAGAGCCGCCTCAGCCAATGGGTGACAGCTCCCCGCCCCCTGCGGGGGGGGAGGGGCGTGGGGGGGGGGACGTCGGTGCCCCCGTGGGGGGGGGTGGACGTGGGGGGCCTCACAGGGGGTGCTCGTGGGCCGTGGGCCATGTGCAGCCGAGAGGCGCCGCCCTAAGGTGGACAGACGGACGGACTGACCCACAGACTACGCACGTCACCCCCGGAGGCGCCTTCGGAGCACGTTTGAATTTATTATGCACATTCAAATATATTTCCAAATTGAAAAAGACATTTTAATGTGTTCTAGGCTCTAATTTCAAAATGGCGTCCTGAATGCAGAGGATCGGTCCCATCACGATTATCCCTATGGCTGGTCCCTAAATCAATTGAAATGCCTACAGAAATAGAAAATAGAAACAAGTCTAAGCAGAATAGGAAACAAAATGTAAGAAGAAATGAAACATGGATGCCTTTCTGTCAATTGTAGATTGGATTGGGTTGGATTAGATTAGAAGAAATAACCAGCTTTGTCAGGCCATTCGGGATGTTCGTTTTTTAAGGAAGCATTATTGAAGTGCCTACAATTACCAGGTATCACAGATGCAGGAGTTAACAAAACGGGCAAATATATATATATTTCCCCCCCCCGTTGGAAGTTTAAATTTTAAGGGGGAGAGTTTATCTTCCAGGCCTTACAAGAAGAAGCTAGGCCTGCCTAGAGGATTCTAGAACATTCTCAAGGTCAGAGAAATAGTGCCTAGAGCAAGGGCGAGCTGTGGGGTGGTTGGTGGAGCAAATCACAACTTTGGGAACCGCTCTAATCCCCTATCCCCATAGCGGGTAACTGACCATAACTATTACCTTCAAACCAGCTTTGTACAAATGAAAGGCATGAAAATGTTACTTTGTGATTTGACAAAATGGTGGACTTCTGTAGCCTGAACAACTGTGTCACTACCAACACCGAGCATTATCGGGTAAAATAACAACTGACCTTCATTTTAATATGTACTTAACCCCATAAAGAATGAAGTGAAATCCTGAGATGCAAGAAGTTTGAATGAAAACCCGAGCAGTGGCTTTTTAAACTGGTTCTCCTCTGGCCCTGGATATGAGGGCTGGAGTGAAGGGTGACCAACTTTCCTGGACTTTCCTGATTTTAGCACTGAAAAACCCCATATCCCTGAAAACCACGTCCCAGGCAAACCAGGATAGTTGGTCATCCTAGGTGTGGCAAGCTGTTGTTAGTCTCTATAACCTGAGGCCTGGTAGTACAGGGGCAGATGGTAAGGGTTTGGAGTAACCCAAAATCTTAGCTGAAACTGAATATCCTACAATAAGCCATTGTCCCCAAAAGAGATCATCTTTTCCTGAAGGCGGAGGAGGGAAAATACAACACGCCCAATGGACAACCAGATGAGGAAGCTTGTCTCATTTCTGCATAAAAAGAAAAAAAAAAAATTTTTAATTCTGATGAAATTTTGAAACCCCAGACCTGAATTTCACAAAAGCACTTACGTTTTGTTGGACTCTCAAAATCTAGAAATTGATTCCCCTACTCCCACTTCCTACCAAAAAAGGTCCTGGCAGAAACAAACATAAAACCAATCTGGAGAGACATTTCTGTAAAAGGCTGAAAGGGATTCTCATAAGAAAAGGACTCTTTAAAGATAAGCTCACAATGAAAAATTATAAAATACTATCATAAATAAGAATGGCAGACAACAAAAAAAGGTTAAAATGCCAAAAAGTTAAAGAAGAAGCTTCTTTTGGGGTGTGTGTGTGATATATATGTCTTTTATCTCAACTTATTTGGAGTAATACACTATTTTAAGGTAATTATTCTATTTAAAAGTCTAAAATAATATCTTTCCTCTTGGATAATTCAAAGGCCTTAGGATGTTTTTAAAGCTGCATACCACCCTTCCTCCCAATTTATAAGGTACTAGAGGCCCAGTGCACAAAATTAGTGCACAGGTAGGGTCCCTAGCTGCTGCCAGCTGGGGGCGTCTTCCTTTCCCCGGCCACCTGTCACCACTGCCGCCTGCCCCACTCCCTGGTTGAACTCCCGGTTGAGGGAACAATTTGCATATTAGGCTTTTATTATATAGGATTATTATTCACTATTTTAGTTCTATCATGTTTTCCTCCTATAAATTAGACATGTTTTTTACTCTCCCACATGTATAAAAATGGTTTGCTTACCATTTTTTTGCATATCTCAGTTCTTTCTTCAGATTATTTATTTGTGCCTGAAGTAAATTCCTTACCATTTTTTTTTTTTTTGCATATCTCAGTTCTTTCTTCAGATTATTTATTTGTGCCCAAAGTAAATTCTGTGTAACTTTCTTTAATGAGAGTGGTAAGCTCTCAGATTTTTTGCAACTGAAATTCTTTCATTTTGCCCTTTTTCATGAAGATAAATTTTACTGGATATAGTATAATTCTACATTCACAGTTATCTTTTTTTGGTCTCAGAATAGTGAACATATTCTATTTTCTTCTGGTTTCTGTTGATACTAAGAAATCTGCTGTCAATCTAATTGCTGGTTATGATTTATGTTTCTTTGGTGTTTTGAAATTTCACAATAATGTGACTGGGTGTGGAGTTTTAAAAATTTATCCTGCTTATGAGTTTTTGGGCTCTCTGGATTTGTTGGTTAGCTTTCAGTAACTTAAAATACTTGACCCATTTTTTTTTTGGTCAAAGATTAATTGGTTAAGGAATTGAACCTACTTTTTATATTTCATATTCCATAAGCAATTCTTATAGTCATTTTTGTTTAGATGACTTTTTCAAAGGTTGGTGGTATTTTCTTGCAATTTGAGAAATCTTCATTTAATAGAGAAAAAAGAAGTGTTAATTGACTGTAACCATTTCAGTGTGTTGAGTTGGTAGCATCACTCATATAAATTCAAAAATAAATCTCATATAATGCTTCCTCATTCTTTAGAACAGTGATTTTTAGCTGATGTGCCACAAGAATTTTTAAAACATGCAATACCTATTTAGTAAGGGGAACTGACCTCTTTTCCCTTAGATTGTCAAAATTAAAAAGTGACTACAGCCAATAAAACAATAGCTGTCTGGTGTGAATGAATCAAAATTATACCTATTTTTTTTGTCACATTGGCAAAATATATATTTTTGGTGCACTGCAAAATTTTAGTAATTAGTTCATGTGTGCCCTGATATGAAAAAGGTAAAATCACTGCTTTAGAGGTTGATAGGACAGGTAGAAAAAAAATAGCTTTTTTTTTTTTTTAACCTCCTTTGCCAATTCTGTTGTACTCCTAAAGCCTGGGACTTTGGATAGAAGACTTACAATCAGGAAAGCACTCTCAAACTTCATTTAATTGCAAACCATTTTCGTGATTTTTGTTGTATCTGCTCTAAAATCTCTACATTATTATTTACCTAATTTTTAAAAAACTGACTCAATGTTTTTCTACTTAATATTAATGAAATCACATTTATTGTGTTGGTTATATTTTTTAGCAATGCATAATAAAATAAATATATAACTATTAAAATTTTAAATAATACTTACCTGTGGTTCTCTTTAGATCACACTCTCAGGGCAACAGGTAGCATACTTTTGGAAAATTCTGGATTAGTAGAACTCTTTATCTGGTCTTTGGAAATGCAAAGTTAGGTCCAAGGCATGAGGGAGGTGGAGTGTCAAGTTTTCTGCATAATAAATGAGAGTAATTGAATTTTAAGGGGGAAACTAATAAGCAAGACTCAAAAAGTGGAAGTCTGGGAATCTGGAGAAAAAAAATAATTTTGCAAAGTGACAAGAAGTTGCAGCCTGCTTTGAAAGATGCTATCTGGAATCATCTGGAGGCTTTTAAAAGTTTGTATTCCCAGACTAATTAAATCAGCTGAAACCCAGACATTGGTGTTTTGTTGTGTGTGTGTGTGTGTGCGTGTGTGTGTGTGAGTGTGTGTGTGTGTGTTTAATGCTTTTTAGATTACTCCAATACACAACCAAATTTAAAACTCTGCTATAGAACTTTGCTACTCTGTGTGGTCCAGACCAGCAGCTTTGCATCACCTGAGTGCTATGGAATCTCACACCCCTCTTCTAGACATAATGCATCAGAATCTGCATTTCAACAAGACCTCCCGTTGGCTTAGAAGCACATTAAAGTTCAGGAAGTACTGACATAAACAACTTGCATCTTTGGATTTGAGAATGCCTGCCTCTCAGAGAGAACCTGCTTTCCCAGCCTCCCTTGCAGCTAGAGTTGGGCATATGACCTAACACAACACCAATGATATACTCACCTAAATTTTGATTATGGGACTAATGATGCAACAAAGCAGTGACTTCAGAGAAAACATTCTGGAGAAGGGTGGCAATAGCAGCAGCAGCCATGGCATCAATTACAGTAGCCACATCCACTTCTGTCAGTTGTGCAAACTGTGATGCAATTCAGTGCACAGGGGTGGCTGCTGAAGTTTCTTCACTGGACCAGGTTTGCAGTATGATTCCATGTGTCATTCCTGGGAATAAAGACTCCCAGCCTGATTATTTAGTCCTTTCTGAGATTCCTTTCCTGCTTACATCAGCCAAAATTAAGGTGCTTGTTGCTTGCAACACAGAACTTTGAATGAAATAGGTGATGAGAGAGGTCAACCAAAGCACTTTTAAGACAAGGGTTAACGCTAAAATTTTTATGGCTTTTGCTCTGTGACCCCACAACATGCTTTGTGCCAATAGTGTTTTGTGAGGGATGTCAAGGAAAAGGTCTGTTTTCCTTCCTCTGTAACAACGTGTTATAGACAGGACTGCATTCAGGGCAGCAAGATGATTCACAGATGAAATAATTCAGCAGGAACAGAAGCTCAGAGCATGAAGTGAGCTGGAAAAGCATAAATCATACTCTAAGAATTCCCAGAGAGATAGGAAGAGGCGTATGCTATTCCCACTGTATGTGGGCTAGAGTTTGAGCCACTTCTGTTTAAATCTCAAGGTATGGTGCCTCAGCTTCTATTGGGCCTGTATTCACAATGCCCAGCATAGCAACACACATCTTGAGTGCACTTGTGCATACTTGCAGAGTTGTCTGTCCATTGAACAATGCTACTTAAGCCTTCCTTGTGTGTCTTTAACCCTAGGACCTGCACAATAGTTTACTCATTCAACATTTGATTTCCTGAGCAAGTTAACTGATTTGGGGGGTTGGTCTGAACCAAGCCGACCATTAACCTTCACAATGGCTTCAATAAGACCTGCCTAAATAGATAACTGTGAAAAGTGATTTACTTCTTAAAAGTAACAATAATGATAATAAGCACTGATATTGATAATGGTGTTTACTATCTACTAGGCACTATTCTAGTCATTCTACTTCTATTAGTTTAATCTTTGTAACAATAATAGGTACCATTATTATCATCCCCATTTTATAGAGAAGGGATCAGAAACACAGAGAGGTCAAATACCTTGTCTAAGATTACACAATTGGTAAGTAGCAGAGTGGCAGTTTTAACCCAGTCAGGCTTCTGAGTCTGAGTTCTTAACCATTGTGCTATATTAGCAAACTACGTAGAGGAAGAAAGGGCTAATATAGTGGGACTGATACTATTGTAATTAGCTAGTTATTAATAACTAGAGGCCTAATGCATGAAATTTGTGCAAGAGTAGGCCTTCCCCAGGCTGCCAGCACTGGCTTTCCTCTGGCACCTGGGACCCGGCTTCCCTCGGTTGCTGGCAGGCACCCGGATCCCGGGTTTCCCTCCCAGTCCTGGCTTCCTCCAGAAGGTCGTATGGAAGGACATCCAGAAGGACGTCTGGTCTAATTAACATATTATGCTTTTATTGTTATAGATAGGAAAGGAGCAAAGGCAAGGCCAGACATTATAGGCATATCATTGGGCAACTTCACCAGGAGGCTGCAACTTTGCACTCCCCAGGGAAGACCTACCCAGTCCCTACAAAACACAGGGAAAGGGTCCAACAAAGAGAAGATGGACACATGCACAGTGAAGTTAGGGTGACTTAGGGAAGGTGCTTGTCAATCAAACCTAGGAACAGAAATCTGGCTAGAAGAGGTAGAGCCAATGCAAGCCCACGAAAATGTGAGGATACCTAATCCCCCAAACAACAGAGCCTGTTCTCAGCTCATGGGGCTTTCTTGTTCCTGCTTTCTTGTATTTGCCCGTGTTCCCACTGTGACCCCACAGACCCCACATGCAATGGGTTGATGGATTATAACTGGGAAGACAAACTAAGCTAGCCTGGTGCTGGACTGGAGTGTGCGAATATGGAATGGAAATTCTGTACACTGGCTTTGATTCTAGCCCTATTGAAGCCACTCTTGGCAGGACAAAGAGAAATGGGACCTTAAAAATTCAGGGCTGTAATTCCACAGAAATAAAGCTTTCTATAATACCTCGTCCTCCCATAGGGGCCTCCGTAAACTCTTACTCCAACAGTACCCCAAGAACCCCACTTCCACCAATAATAGGACAAGCTTTGTATCAAATCCCTAGTTTCCATGCGAGAAGCCAAATAAAGAGGGAGGCTATGAGTGTTTTCTAATTTCTTTTTAGAAAGTGTTTTAGTCATTTCTGATATATTTGCTTTAATAAGTATATTAATCATCTCCAGCCTTGGACCACACTTCTGGCTCCCTACTCACACATATATTCCTCTCAGTCTTTTTGAAATGGCTTTTTCTGAGTCAAGAGGCTTCACTGAGCAGACTTTTGCAAATCAGAGAAGCAGAAGCTGTTTAACACTTGTGGAGGAGCAGGGAGAAAAAGCTGGTAGAACTTATTCATCTTCCTTTCCTCATCCTTAGTCATTCTCAACTTCATTTCCATAGTTCGATTCTTTCTTTGTTTAAATTTTTTCTTTTCCTTATCCACTTTTGAGAATACATTAATATGTTTCCCTTCCTTAAAAAAATTAAAAGCATTAAAGGTAAGGTCTAAGTCCCTGATTTTCCTCTGTGTCTCAGATCCCTCCCCACTGTTGTTAGTTTGGTGTAAATCCTTTCAGACTTTTTTCTGGGCATTCCCTTTTGTATACTTATATGGGCTGGGCAAAAGTAGGTTCACTGTTGTGAGTACACAAAACAGTTTTTTCTTGTATTATTATTAATTAATTAATTATTATATTACTTATTATTATTAACCTACTTCCTGCCCACCCTGTAGAAAATATTTTGTATTTGTACTTACAGAAAGTACTTGTACTGATGGAAAATATGTACTCCTTTTAATGTACTTATAGAAGATGCATAAGTATGTGTACTTATAGAGTACACATGCATTTAGAATCATATATAATAAAGAGGTAATATGCAAATTGACCATCACACCCTTGCACAAGATGGCCACCCCCATGTGGTCACAAAATTGCCGCACCCATGTTTTCACAAGATGGCTGCCACAAGATGGCCGGCAGGGGAGGGAAGTTGTGGGTGATCAGGCCTGCAGGGGAGGGCAGTTAGGGGCGACCAGGCTGGCAGGGGAGGGCATTTAGGGATTACTGGGCTGGCAGGGGAGGGCAGTTAGGGGCAACCAGGCCTGCAGGGGAGGGCAGTTGGGTGCGATTGGGCCAGCAGGAGAGCAGTTAGGCGTCGATCAGGCTGGCAGGGGAGTGGTTAGGGGGTGATCAGGCTGGCAGGCAGAAGTGGTTAGGGGCAATCAGGCAGGCAGGCAGGTGAGCGGTTGGGAGCCAGCAGTCCCGGATTGTGAGAGGGATCCCAGATTGGAGAGGGTGCAGGCTGGGCTGAGGGACCTCCCCCCAGCCCCCCACTTCCCCAGTGCATGAATTTCATGCACTGGGCCTCTAGTATATAATATTTTGTTTTAATACAAATGTTATACTGTATGCATCTTGCAACTTGATATTTTTCCTTTAATAATATGACTCAGAGACTTCTAATGTCAGTATACTAATCTACCTAATTCCTTTTAACTATGGCATAATTTTACATAACATGGATATACCATAGTTATTTAGCCATTCCCTGGCCAATGAACATTTAGGTTTTCTTTACTTTTTTATTGTTGCAAATAATATACAATCAACTCGTCTAATGGGAACCACGTGAGTAATTTTCTGCAGTGAACATCAAGAAGTATGATGGCTGGGTCATGAGATAAGCACAACTCAAATTTTAATAGATAGCATGAAACTGCTCTTTAAAGTACTGTGCCAATACATACTACTTTATAGCTGTGAGTGAGAGTCTCATTTGTCTATTCATTTGCCAATATTGATATTATCATACTTTAATTTGCAAACTTGATGGGTAAGAAATGGCATCTGATTTTTGTTTTACTTTTCATTTCCCTGATTGCTCATAGAGTTGAGCCTCTTTCTATTGTTTGTTGGCTGTTCAGATTCCTCTTCTGGGAATGTCCTGTTTATAGCCTTTGGACATTTTTCTTTGAGGTTGATTATCTTTTTTATATTGTTTTGTGGGAATCTGGCCTATTCCTTTTTTTCCCTCCTCAGACCCTTGGGCAGAGGGAAAAGCAATATTGGAACCTCCTCGAAATTCCAGTCCAGTGTTATGAACCAGAGTTACATTCATTTCTTAGCATTTCTTTCCCTAAACTGAAGAGAGGTAAGCCACAAAAGAGAGAAAAGGAAATCCCTGGTGTAAACACCAAATGTTGTACCTTTCATTGCCTTTGAATATCAAATCTTCCTAACAAATCAGAGAAGAGCTCTTATTTAAATCAGTCAGTCCTTCATTTTCAAAGAACATTTTTTTTTTTTAGGAATTGTCAAAGAGATGGAAAAATATCAGGAGGCGTGATTTCTAAAGACTTTTCTTTTTTTTAGGCAGAGTAAGAAATTGCAGAGAAATCTGCTGAGGGCAACAATGCGCTGAAGTCCAAAACTTTTGAAGTTCTGATCTTGTCCCTGGCCCCCACAATTTAGAGTGAGAATAGCTGTAGAGAAAAGGGGCAAGATAGGCGAATAAATACAACATTTACAAGGCCAGTATTTAGAGCTTAGCAGGAAAATTTCTGAAAACAATTTGATTAACACAAACATAAATTAATCTTTGATTACTGTGAAAAGAAGAAACTCAGGTATTTCCTTTTCCCCCTCTAAGCATTTTTTTCTTTTGTTTTATGTGGAATTGACCTAGGGGAAAATCTGTCTATAGTTCCCTTTTGGCAAACACTTTGTTTTGTGTAGCTGCAGTTAGTGTTTCAGCCAACCTGGACAAGGAAAAGGAAGTGAAAAGACGGAATAGAACACAAGTTTGAAAGAAAATCACAGAGTGAAGAAAGAAAAGAAGAGAATACACATATTTTAAAAGAAAAGAAAAGAAAAAAAAGTTGAGGAAAACATTCTTTTGTCATTTCCCATATCTGGTTAGTCAGCAAATTCCATTTGTTTTTCTTTAAATTGGCTCTCTAATAGCTCTTCCTTTCTATTCACACCACTTTTTTTAGACCATAGGACAGGGGTCCTCAAACTTTTTCAACAGGGGGCCAGTTCACTGTCCCTCAGACCGTTGGAGGGCCAGACTATAGTTTAAAAAAAACTATGAACAAATTCCTATGCACACTGCACATATCTTATTTTGAAGTAAAACAACAAAACGGCAAAAACACCCGCATGTGGCCCGCGGGCCGTAGTTTGAGGACGCCTGCCATAGGAAATACCCTTAGTTAACACAATAACAACAGGTCATGTTCTCTTTATTCTGTGCCTGATGATTCCAAAAGCTCTATGACTGAAACCCAGGCCACCCAAATCTCCATCAAACACTACTGTCAGTATATTGCTGTTGTGATCAGCTCATGAACCATCCGGGGTTCCCTAGTTCCAGTTTTATCCTATCAAATTTAATCCTGTCAGCCTGGCTCTTAGAACCCTTTAACAAATATGACTTTACATAGTCATAATAATAATAATCAGACTGTCCTCCAATAATATTTCTTTCTCATTCTGCCTTCTGTATTCCTTTCATTTGGAATGCCTTTCCAGCTCAGCTTTTTCTCTATTAACTCTACCTATTCTTGAAGGTCTTGCCAAGTTTTCCCTTCTCTGTGAAATTTGCTGTCTATTCCACCTCTCCTTCCCTCTCTCATAGCCATTTCAGTGCCTAAAGTATGTTATGTGCAAGTTTGGATGACAGCACGTGTGAAACTGGGAAGGAGTATATCAAGTCTTTGGATTTGCATTGGGTTTATATTGCCTCTAGCATTTAATGACATTGGGCAAGCCATTTACCTTCTCTGGAGCTCCACTTTCTCCTCCATAAAAAGTGGGTACCTTAAAGGATCAGTGGAAGGATAAAGTAGGTGGACGGGTAGGTATATGGTGCTTAGTATTGTGCCTGGACCATAAAAAACTACATCAGCTATACCAGTAATTTTCTTCGTGTCCTCCTAACCTCTTCCCAAAGAACCTGCTCCTACACAGCCCCATAAGAGATAACTACCGTTTTGGATAGAGGTAACAGAACGCCTGATTAAAAGTGATCAAATAATACAGATTTAAAAAACACACACACAACTAGATTAATATGAAATCTAGATGTAAGCAGTTCCAGCATTGATGCTGAGGCGCAAAGATGTTAGGGCCCTGAATTAGCATATCTGGGATTCTTTGGTTAGTACCATAAAGCATGACTTAGCCTCAGAGTCAAGCATATGGAAAGAAGGAAGGGACTTTCCTTATATCTTTCTTTTATTTGTGGGGGAAATCTTTTCTAATAGACTTCCTTTTATACTTATTGGCCAGAACTGTGTTATGTATCCTCTTCCAGCTAAAAGAGAGTCTGGGTAAGTGTTTATCTGGCAAAAGGGATCTATACTAATTGATTCATCCTCTGGGCTTGGGCCCATTCCTGCCTGAAAACAGAAGTGGGTTCTATTATCAAGGAAGAAGAGGGGATGGCTGTAACAAAGGTGTCAGCCATGTCTGCTCTTTGGGCAACTCAGGATGCTACATGACCTCTTTCTTCTGGCCTCTTCTGGGAATGAACATTGACCTAAACTGAGTTGATCAGATTTTATTCCATTAGACTTTGAAGTAAGAGCTTAAGAATCAGTCGTTCTTGATTCCAGTGCCTACTGATATACCTTGGCACCTTTCCAATAAAGTCTCCTTTTAGTGGGTTTCTGTTTCTTGAATCAAATGAGCTCTAATTAAGCCGAGACTCCCTTAAATGGTCTCAATTAATAATCACTAAAATAATAACTACTATAGTATTTACTATCCTATTTTGTTTTTAAATGGTTTCATGAATGTTAGTCTCATCTTACACATAGCCTATACATTCCATAAGGCAGAAGTCAACTGTGCACTTTGTTTCTCATAGTTCCTAAACTAGTATTAACCACACGGTATCATGAGCTCCCTTACTACTTGTTGAATGAATGATTGGTTGGTTGCTACACTTTCTATTTTAGTTAATATTTCTAACTGTTCCAGAAGTAGATAAAAATCCATCAGATTAGCAAAATACAATTCCAGATTGCTCATTTGATAAATTTTAAATCTTTTAAAATATAGCAAATTGACAAAGAATAAAGAGATATATTCCAATTTAAAAACATGCATCTCTAAGAGGTAGTACTGTGGGTCTATTTCATCATAGTAATCTAAATCTTTCAAATTTTCCACATAGGACATGAATTACTTTCAGACTCTGAAAATAAAAAAGTTAATTTGAAAAGAGGTAATCAGGAAGAAATATATATTTGGCCATTTATTACATGTTTCTTAATTTCCTTCTTTTGTCTAAGGATATGATTACAAATAAACTTTAACATTAGAGACATCAACTTTGGCTTTAATTGCATAGTATAAAATTTGGATTTGGATTTATTTTTAACATAGAATAATATTAATTCAGAAGAAAGTTAAACACAACTTTAAATGCATATGATACCAAATTATAAGTTTTCCCTTAAAGAACTTTAAAATATCCCTATTTGATTTAAAAATTAACAAAAGACTGCTTGGCCATGTTTTAAAATCATTTGGGTTTTCTTGACATCTCTGCTCATTGTTTAAAAGAAATGCTACTTTGTTAACAGATCATTCAAATGTTTATTGGCCATTTGTGCAAAGTCTGACAAGTAAAAACAAAATTCCCCCAGAATCCAGTATCACAAAAGCTTTTGTTTTAAGCCGCAAATTAGACAAATCTGTTTTTTCCCTAACACACTGAACATTTTACATCAAACAGCCTCAGTTTAAGTAAATATCCATTCCTTTAAAAAACAAAATTAATATTAGAATTCTTTTGGTTTGTAAAAAGAACTAGATTCAACAGGTTCCAGATGTTGCAACTGGATCACAGATGTATCCAAAATAACAATAAGGGGAGTACATTTTTTTGTTTTGATTCCAAGAAGAAACAATTGCCACTTATGAATTCACATTAGGGCCACAAAAAATTGTACTCTTGTACCAAGTAAATAAACACTGTTGTTTTAGCAAAGTGCTTCAAGACATGATGTTATATAAATACCCCACCATCCAATCACAGGATGGGCAGCAGATACAGATTTCTTATCTTTATAAATTCATCACTGTTGATATTATAAGGCTACCAGGCTCCAATATTCATCCATGCTACATTCAGATGTGCAAAGAAAAGGTAGCTCTTTACATTTAACTTTTTTACAGGCCCCCATGAGGGTCACAAAATGTGAAGAACAGAGTAGGGAGTGAGTGAGAGGGAGGCAAGCTCTAATCTGTCCTGTTGATAATATTTCAGTTTCTTCTGATGTCAATAGTACCATTTGGGGTGAACTCATTCATTTTGTGTCCCAGGATCAAATTAAAGTTTCCCTCCTATTTTCTCTCAAAAATAGTGGTCAGTAGATGGAAATTTTATAAGGCCTCGTGTTGGAGGGAGAAGAAGGTCCTCTGATCCATGCTTGGACCTCACTATTGGTGGCTGAGGTGTGGCTGGCCAGGCTGGCTCTTCCACACAAAGGCAGGATCCTGAAACGTGCTGTAGGCTGGCTGGCCTAAACAGTCTCAAACCCCTTTCTTTGTTAACTGTCTCAACTACAGAGGCTGTGACAGCTAGGGGACCAAATGACACACTTCAAGTCAGTAAGATACAGGTAGAAGCCCTAGTATGTCACTTCCTGAATAAAAAGGCAAAGCCTCCTGAAGTGAAAGTCCATTGTTTCTTGCTCTTTTCCTTCTTAGACATGGCTGTGAGGCTTGGAGGGGCAGCAACCATCAGAGGACCATGAACTGACAAACATGGACATGAAAATCATTACATTAAAGATAGAGGAGTAGGAAAAGGGAAAGAGCCTGATAGCATCACTGAGCTTTAGTACCAGCTCTGTTTTACTGAGAACATCATGTTACATGAAAAAACAACAACACAATACTCCCTTACATACCTAGTTATTTAAGTTACTTTTGGGGGGAGGGTCTGGAGTCCTCCACGACTTGGCCTGGGGTTGGAGCTAACTATGTAGCCCATAGCTGGGATGGGTCTCCGGCCATTGACATTGCTTCTAAGTAGGGAATAGAACAGGCAGTCAACAGAGTCTGTACCCATTGCAGAGGAGGAAGGAGGCCAGTTTGCACACGGAGCCAGGGATCATCTCAGACGAGTCTGAGACCCCAATCCCTACTTTCCAAGATTCAAAGTTAGAGAAAGATGATGGGGTGTAATGAGATAGTTTTTACCAGGAGATGTGGTTCCAGTAAGAATGGAACCAAATGATCTCAAAGAAGAACTCATTGACGGGAAAGAGAAAGTAGGCTTGGTGAGTTAGGTCTTACACAAAGGTCCAACGATTTGTAAAGCTGGTACAGGTCCTGTAGTTGACTAGTTGACTTACTTATTCTTCACTCAAATTCAGGGCCCCTCACTGTGGTGTCCCTCCATGTGAGAGGATTATACATCTTCACCCTGTGAACTTGGGCATGGCTGTGTGATTTGCTTTGGCCCATGAAATGTAGGAGGAAGTAATGTGTGACACTTCTGGGCAAGGCAGAGAGCCAGTGTGTGGTTCACCAGTGTGTGTTTTCTCTTTCTTTTAGCTGGTGATGTTCCAGCTGGTGATGTTCCAGATAGTGGTTGTTCTTCAAGGGATCCTGGAGTACAGCGATGGAACCAAATGATCTCAATGAAGAACTCATTGACTCACATGGGCATATAGGTATGTAAGAAATAATACTTTGTTACGATAGGCTAATTCAAGTTTGGGACTATTTGTTTATGCAATGTAGCCAAGCTATCCTGGATTCCTCAATTGAGACTAACTGAGGGCATTTAATGATACTAGGCTCAAAACAGATACTTTGTGGCTTTATGCTCTGGGGTGCCTCATTTCCAAAACTGGGCCCCACACAAGGCTAAGATTGTGCCAGGCATTGATAGAATTCAGTGGGAGAAAAATTGATACTAGTGAATTTCTTACACAGTATCTACAAAATATCAAACCTATTGTTATTCTTAGTCTCATGGAACAATTTACCATTAAGAAATGGTATGGCATTATTGACAACACTGCTATTGCAGTATAATACTGAGAATGATCAACTGGTGCTCTTCTACCTCCCTCCTTTTACACCAAAGTGGTATATTAAAATAAAAATATTTTTCTTGGACCTTTTCCCTCTTTCTTTCCCCAACCCAGCCAGGAATGAGCCACCCTCTTCTCTGGGTAGACAGAGACACTAAAGACAAGAAAAAAAAGTGGTATATTTGAGTCTTGAATTCAAACTATACTGGTAAAAGGTAGACAATTGCGACAATTGCAGGGGTAGTAAAGGCAGAATAGATTGAAAATCAAAAACAAAAAATGCCCATGGGTTTGGGAGAAATATATTGGGATGGATTGGGAGGAACCATTTGAAAGGAATGCAGCATACAAGTTAGAGACCATAACCTCCTGCCATAATCAGCACAGTATGTTTCCAGTCCCAGAAGACCCTCTAGTCAATCAATTACAGGCCTCTTGTTGTGGTCCTGAGAGGACCACTGGTAGACGTTGCCAGCACAATGTTCATCAATCATCCAGCACGAGTGATGGCCATCTGTGCTCTGAGACTTTGTTCAAGGACCCCCTTTGACAATGGATAACATCCAGGATGCTCAGGAGTCCCCTGGAATGCAGAGGGGGGTGCGGACACCTTGTAGAGGGTGGTGGTGATGGCGTTTGAGGAGAAACCTCCTTCTTGAACCTAACTGGGACCCAAAAAGGCCAGCTAAAAATGTCCCAGCATGCCTCTGTTCCCTCGGAAGTCATCTAGTGCCTGATGTACAGATTCAGGATATTTAATATGCACTTTGCTCCAAGGCAGAATTTACCCGCATCTGTGTTATGTCTTAAAAGTTATTTTTTGTCTTAAAATTTTAATTTTAATTTGACCAAGACAACTAAAGACATATTTTTCACATAAAAGCCTGTACATGAATACTTACAGCATTATTATTCATAATATCCCAAAGTGGAAACAACCCAAATGCCCATCAACTAATAAATGGCTAAACAAAATGTGTTATATCCTTCATACAATGGAATATTATTCAGCCATGTAAAGTAATGAAATATTCATTCATGCTACATCAACCTTGAAAAAACTATACTTAGTAAAGGATCCAGACACAAAAGATCACAGACTATATAAATTCCATTTAATAAAAAACATCCAGAAAAAGTAAACCCATAGAAGCAGAAAGTAGATTAGTGGTTGCCAGGAACTAGGGAAGAGGAAAGTGGGGAGTGACTGCTAATGGGAATTAGATTTTTTGGGGGGTGATAAAAATATTCTGAAATTAGTATTGATAATTGCATGGTTTGTGCATATACTAAAAGCTACTTTAAAAATGTAGCAATATATCTCAATCAGAAATTAATTTGTAATAATATTTAGTTTTAATTGCATGTAAAATATTTATACTACACAAACTTGTTCTCTGTGGTTCTGAGATTGAAAGAAGAAAGTTTTCAATAAAAAGCAGTTTTGATAGCTCACACACTGTGTCACTCTAAAGCCAGCAAAAAGTGAATGCTTCAAAGAGAAAATGAAAAGTCACAGACTTTTTTTTTTTAGATTTTTTACTGAGTTTTAGAGAGAGAAGAAGGGAGAGGGAGAGAGAGAGAAACGTCCATGTGAGAGTGAAACATCCATCGGCTGCTTCCTGCATGCCCTCCACCAGGGATCGAGTATGCAATCTTTCCATGCACGGGAGTATGTCCAACCAACTGAGCCACACTGGCCAGGGCACAGACTTTATTTTCTAAAAAAAGAAGGAAATGAGCTTATTCAACATGGAACAATTTAATTTTGGAGAAGCCTGCTTCATCAGTCCCCATATACTGCAAAGTACACTGATCTTACTGTTCTTCCTTCTCTGGAAAATGTGATTTCTAAAAGATTGTAATACAGTTAAGACAAAATTTAGGAATAGACTATATGCTGCCCTTGATCAGCAATCTTGTTTCTGGTATAAAGATTTTTTAAAAGTCACAAAAATATCGTCAGAAAAATTTGTGTGAAACATAATTGATTTTAAAAAGTAAAATAAATGAACTTGATTGGTTTATTCTTAATATAAAATGATTTATATTTGGTTTTATTCTAAGAATAAGACATGCAAATCAAATTTTGATTATTGGCTTAATTGATCTGTGTGATCTATTTTTGCTATCTCCACTGATACAATCTAAGCATCTATATTATATCTCACTAGAGGCCCAGTGCACGAATTCATGCACAGGTGGGGCCCCTCTGGGTGGCCTGTAGAGATTGGGCTGAAACACACAGTCCAACGCTGCCTGTAGTTCCTACCTGCCGCTCTCGCTCATCCCGGCCCCACTGCACCTGCCATGGGCTCGCGCCCAATCAGTCCCGAATGGGAGAGGCTCACGCTGCTGTAGCAGCGCTCACCAGCCGTGAGCCCTGCCTCTGGCGCCCTCCTGAGAAGAGTGGCCTGCGGGAATTGGGCTGAAACTGGCTCTCCAACATCCCCTGAGGATTCCCAGATTGTGAGAGGGTGCAGGCCAGGCCGAGGGACCCCACTGGTGTATGATTGGGCCAGGGAGGGATCTCGAGAGGGCTCCAGGGCGTGCCCGGCCCTGTCTTGCCCAGTCCCAATTGGGGCTGATTGGGGCTGGCTGGGGAGGGATGCGGGAGGTTGGCCAGCAGGGGAGGGACCATGGGAGGGCTCCAGGGTGTGTCCGGCCCATCTCACTCAGTCCCGATTTGCCGAACCCCACCAGCAAGCTAACCTACTGGTCGGAGCATCTGCTCGTCAGTGCACATCATAGTGACTGGTTGACCAGTCGACTGTCTGTCCCTTGGTGGTCAGTGCATGTCATAGCAAGTGGTTGAGCGGCCTTAGCATATCATTAGCATATTATGCTTTGATTGGTTGAACAGTCGACTGGTCACCGTTCCACCGGATACTTAGCATATTAGGCTTTTATTATATAGGATGAGCTATAATTAATATTCTGTCAAAACATTACACTTTCAAAAGTGTTCTGCAGTTAAGTAAGTTCGGGAATTGCTGTTATGTCATAGTTCTCTGCACACCTTTACACCAGAAAGCTATACTTAAGGATATGTTCGGTTATGCTATAGGAATGAACAATCCCAAAATTTTATTTGCTTATTTTAAGAAGTTTATTCTGAGCTTGCATTTCATATCTAAGATGAAGCGACAGGAGCCTCAACTCACAGCGTGACAGTGGTTCAGTTTCCATATTCACTTCCATCGTTTCCTTGGAGGGCACTGCAGTGGAGTGTCTTGCATGGGCAATTAAATGCACTGCCCAGAAGAAAGCATCTCTTCCACTCACATTTCATTGGCCAAAGCAAACTATATGACAACACCTCATTTCAAAGGGGGTAGGAACCTGCAATCCTACCTTGTGCCTAGAATGAAGAGCACCTGACTATTGAACAGCCCTAATATCTACCCACTAGTCCAGCCACTGTCCAATAGATGTTTAAAGCAAGCCCCACATATAATTCCAATTTACTAGTAGCAACATTAAAAAAAGTAAAAGAGAAGCAGGTGAAATTAAGTAATTATAAGAAATTATTGAGGAATTTTTTTTTAATTAAGTCCTTCAAATCAGATGTGTATTTTACACTTATATAGCACACTTCAGTTTGTACCAGCCATATTTCAAGTGCTCAATAGCCACATATGGTTAGTGGCTAGCATAGTGATAGTGCAACTCTAGTGTTTATGGCTTGGGAACATCTCCCTAAACACTATCACAAACATGAAATTTCCTTGAAGAGTCTTGTTTTACTTTCTAAAAAACATATGTATATTGGAGTATAAAAATGTTTAATAGATTATTATTGCATGAAAATTGCCCTGGGAAAATGGGCTGTGTTAACCCTGTAGCTGTACTTCTCACCTGTATATTAGCTAGAACCCCAGAAGGACTGGACCAGGACCTGGAGATTGCTATTCCAGTTCCTGGGAATATGAATTAGCTGGAGGGCCTTAGGTAAGACATATGGCCTTGCTGAGCCTCAGTTCTCTCACCTGTAAGAAGGCATGCTTAGATGGGATAATATTGAAAGAGCCTTTTAAAATATCAAATTCTAAGATTCCAGTTAGGATGACAAGGGACTAGATATTTTGTTTTGTGACAAGGGACTGGATGTTCTGTTTTGTATTATTTTTCATTTTAGAGAAAAATTGGCCTTTTGTACAGTAGCCTGTAGAGTAACCTGTTTGGGGTCACTTTTTCCAAGGAATAGAATGACTATGCCCTGCTCTAATGGCCATGTAAACTCCACATCATTACTGAGCAGTCATTGGCAAAAGGGGGTCTCTCCCAGACACCCAACTCGAGTGGCACAGGCAGCTTCTGAGAACTTGGAAAGAGTTGCCTTTGTTTAGGGATTTGAAATCAAGACCTTGTTGGCAGTGGTGCTCATAAAAGGGAGTCTGATGAATTCCCTCTTTTGGCATCACCACTGGAATCCCACTATGCATTTCTCCTTAAGGAAGGGGAAAAGGCCAGTGTCCGTAAGGGATTAATGAGCCACAGGGTGTTTCAGAGGCCAGATTTGAACAGTAAATGGGGAGGAGCATGAAAATCGTAATGGATTAATGAGCCACAGGGTGTTTCAGAGCAATGATTGGAACAGTAAATGGGGAGGAGCATGAAAACTTCCTGCTTTTCACTCCACAGGCAGTGAACTAGCCTGGTTGAGGATGAATGTGAAAGCATGAGGATGAGACCTCACTCCTGCACCCCCCAGGGGCTAGAGACTGTGGTGGCCTTGGTTACACTTGGGATGGATTTTAGCACGGAGAAACAGCGTGAAAGGGCCTTGGGCACAGGGTCTGTACTTGTTGTTTAGATAAGGAAACTTCAGCCAGTTACCTTTTTTTCCTTCCGATTTCTAGAGCAGCAAGCAATGGACACAGAAGTGTCTTCCTGTGGTCTGCTCTGAATTCACTCACAAGGCAAATTTTACTTCCTCTAATTATTCTCAACCTCTTTCAGACAAGACAGCAGGATTAATGAGCAGGGTTTATTTACTGTGGCATGTGAACTTGAGAGTAAAGGATTTAGAACCAGGTCATTAGGTGAGTATAATTCATTACTAGTACTAATGCAGGGCAAAATGGTTTATTTAGAAAATATTAATAATGGGTTTTTATTATATATACATTGAATATATACGGTATTTTCTAGTCTCTTCAGATCCATATAAAAACATACATTGGGTGTTTTTATGAGAATCTCTGATGTAAACTATTGGGGCCCCTTTAGGTCAAGAAGGTGGAAAATTAGGAACCAAAAACTTCCCAGTTAAATAATAATATTTAGACTCCAGAATCTGGACTAGGATATTGACTTTTGAAGCTTTATGCAGAAACCTTAACCTTCAACATTGTCCTTACCTCTTTGGGCACAAATTCATACCCAGTTTGAGTTTCCCCTTGAGAAGTGGCCTACCATGATAAAGGAGGACAAAAGAGGGTACAGTTCTGTTTTCCTTCCAACAGAGAAATCTTATCAGTAAATTCCTACATTCCTGGATCAATTTCTGGCAAGCAGGACAAAATGAAATATGTAATGTGAGTTCAGGTGAGGTGAAGTGAGGCTGTTCACTTGAAAAAAAAACAACAAAAACCACCTGTGCTTTTGTTCAGTTACAGCTGGGTGTTTATTTCTGGCTCTAGATGCTAGACAGTCCTATTGAGTGGGTCGGTGCTGGCTGAGCATGTGATACATGTTGACCAGTTCTCATTCTTGCTCCATCATTCTTAGACAACCTTATGTAGGGGATATGTCAGGACCTCCTTAAATAGAAGACAGGCTAAAATTATTGAGGGTTATTAAGGATCTAAATAACTGCTACCTCCCTTATGCTTTCAAAGCACTCTAATTATTTTTCTCTCTTTAGTATAGCACTTACCACATGGTTTTGATGGCATTCAGGATACCCTACCCCAAAATTTAGCACCTTGGCATATAGAATATTATACGCAGAAGGAATTTGAGAAACCATGAGTGTAAGAACTCTTTGACCTTTACCTGAAGTAGGGAGGTACCCTTCCTATACCTGGAAGACAGGAGCATCTTTAACTCTAAGACAGAGGGACTCTGGGAGGAAAATGAATGAACAGGTCTTGCTTGCCCCCATTGACTACAATTGGTCCTATCACGTTTTCTAGAACTTTCCACTCTTCATCAAATGTAGCATTAAAACCCTCAGATTTAACCACTTCTTCCAGTCTTCATTTCCCTGTGTCATGTAAAACTTATACTAAATAAATGTGCATGCCTTTCTCTTGTTCATCTGTCTTTTACTACAGAGACCTAGTGGAGAACCTGGAAGGGTAGAAGGAAGACAATATTTTTCTTCCCTTACAGTTTCATAGTCATTTGGCCTTAAGCAAGTTTCTTATGCTTTCTGGATCTCGGTTTCTTCATCTGTAAAATGTGAGTAAAAATAATACCTATCTCATAGGTCTCTTATAAAGATACGACTCTTGCAAAGTCTTTAGCATATTGCCTGACACATGGTAAGAACTCAATGGCAGCTACTACTGTTATTATTATAATTATCATCATAATTATTTATAATATTGAATAATGGCTGGGTGGAGCAAGACCAGGCATTTGCATTATTCTTTGCAGTTTATTAAAAGTTCTCATAATATATTATTTCATTGAATCTTTCATAACCCTATGGCTTAGGGATAATCATGTCAATTTTACAAATGAGACACTGAGAAGTTTAATGTCTCCCTGTATTAGTCAGCTTGGACTGTCATAACAAAATACCATAAACTGAGTCTTAAACAACACAAATTAATTTTCTCACAGTTTTAGAGGCAGAAAGTCCAAGATCAGAGTGCCAGCATGGCTGGGTTGTGGTGAGGACTCTCTTCCTGGCTTGCAATAGCTGTTCTCACATGGCAGAGAGAGACATAGGAAAAGAAGGAAGGATGGAGAGGGGCAGGGAGGGAAAGAAGAAGGGGGAGGCAGTGTGCTAGAGTAAGCTCTCTGGTATCTCTTCTTAGAAGGGCATTAATCCCATTCTGAGGGCCCCAACTTCAAGACCTCATCTAAATCTAATTATCCCCAAAGACCCCATCTCGAAATACTATCACACTGCGGGGTAGGGCTTCCGCATGTGGATTGGTGGTGGTGGTAGGGGTACCATTTAATCCATAGCATTCCTCCTCCCCCGTTTCAAGGTTATATGGCTCATAAGTGGCTAAACCAGAAATTCAATCCAAGTTTCTCGACTCTAAAACTTGAACTTTTGTCCTAAAAGCAGAGACATTTCACATTATTTTGAAACTAATTCAGTCGGGGCTTTCATCTGTTATATTGGGTCCTTGTTATGACAGACACCCTTTAGATGGAGATCTTAGTGTTTTCCACTTTCCTGGCTCTTACAGAAATTGGATTTAAGAGTATTTCTTCCCTGGTAGCACAGAAGTTTCTTTATAAGTACTAGCTAACTCAGGAGTTGTCAAAGGACCATCAGGTTTTAAGATGCACAATAACTTCAGAAATTATACATATTATGGGAAAGTAAAGTTATATAAATTGAGGTTTTGGTTTTCTATTTAGCCTATTTAATATGATATTTTAAACAGTTCTTAGATATAATGTGGTTTTTCTTGATGACCAGTGAAGTTCAGAAGAATTTCATTTTTCTCCTTCATAAAAAGCCGGGAAGCAATGATTTTGTTTTCCTGGAGACTTGACCTCCCAATGCTTTTTACCTCCAGTTGAACGCAACAATACCTGCTGTCATTCGAGAAAAAACAGAGGCTGTCCCTTGCTCTTTTCTTTTCTCCTATAGATTCTTGCTGTTTCAGATTTTAGGGTTTATTATTTTGTGCTCAGTTGTTACGTTTTAAAGGGGAAAAGTGATCTTGAAGAGTTTATTACACTTAGAGTATTGGCTCTTGAAATTTTCATTTCTATCTTACTTTGTTCCTAAAGAGAAAAAAGATCCATTTGTTTTTTACTGTAACACAACATTCTAGTAGGTCATTCCTGGAATATCCCAGGGAAGGTTTAAGAAGATTTCCAGCAGAGGCCGGTTTGGCTCAGTGGATAGAGCGTCTGCCTGCGGACTGAGGGGTCCCAGGTTCGATTCCGGTCAAGGGCATGTACCTTGGTTGCGGGCACATCCCCAGTAGGGGGTGTGCAGGAGGCAGCTGATCGATGTTTCTCTCTCATCAATGTTTCTAGCTCTCTGTCCCTCTCTCTTCCTCTCTGTAAAAAAATCAATAAAATATATTTTTTTAAAAAAAGAAGAAAATTTCCATATAGGAGAACAAGTATCTTTTTCAGAAGTCTGGTGAACAACTCAACTTCTAGTAAAAGAGCAAATTCAAGGTCTACAGACGGTCTGACAAGAGGGAGGGACCCTTACTCCAGCTCCCTGTGTTTACTGGCATACTATCAATTTAAGGTGGTTGCTTTTAAATGTTGTGGGGGTACAGAGTGAGTCACCCCCAAGATATGCCTCTGTGGTATGCAGATGTTTTGAGCTAAAGGCAACTTCAGCCACAGGCTCAAGAGAAACTTCTCCCCTACCTCGCACTTAACTACTTAGAAACATTTGAATTACAGGCCTTGCCCATAAGAGATTACTAGAGATAACTTCTTTTGGGTCAGATAATCCTTTATTGTGGGGAATAGTCTTGTGCATTATAGGATATTTAGCAGCATCCCTGGCTCTACCCTTGGATACTAGTACCTCACCCTGCAGTTATGACAACTCAAAATGTCTCCAGTGGGGCTGGTGGAGGCAAAATCAGTCCTGATTGAGTGCTGCTGCTTTATAGCCATCTCCCCTTCCTGACTACTGGCTGAAGACTTCAGGCTCTCATACCAGACACAGAGCCTTACATAACCAAATCTCAGAAATGTGAAAGGTCAAATCCCGAAAGAAATCCCTTTTTGTATATCTCTCTCCTACTGGTTCAGCTTCTCTGACCAGATCCTGACTGACATCCCCCTCCGAATTTCTTGAATCTTCCTGAGTCTCAGACCACTTTACTCCTTTTCTTCACCCCTTTATAACCTCCTGTACCAGCTCTACCCCCATCTCTACCCCCAACCTCAACCTGGCGAGATAACACTGCCTTGGAAGAGGAACCCTCAGATCCATAGGAAGCAGGCTTGGCCCAGAAAGTAGATGCAGCCAGCCACGTGGAAATGTAAACTCTGATCTTCGTGCTGCCAGGGCTTTTAAGTTGCTGGCTGAGCTGAGAGAGCTGAGGAGTCTCAGTGGGATTCAGGGCTACTGGGGGTTTTATTACTTTGTTGAGAATCTAAGCCTAGAGGGAATAGTTACAGGCTATTTAAAACATTCTAACATATTATTATATATTTTTTCAAATTGTGTGAGTATATTGTGTATTTGAACCAATGAGAATAACTTGCTGTTCACCTATTCCCTAGTTTCAGGAAACCAGTGTTTTCAATAGTAAATAGAAATTATCAACAGCTGGGATCAAAAGCCTTTGTTTTCTGCTAGAGGGATGAAATACCTTGAAAAATTGGTGAGAGTAAGATTGAACTACGATAAGATAAATTCTATTCATTTTTTAGATAAGTTTGATGAATACTGTGTCTGGTGTTGGGTACATGGCATTCAATCAGACAGACAAGATCTCTGCTCTCATGGAGCTTACAGAAAAACGCACGTTGCACAAACTATCATGTGGTCAAGTTCTAAGAAGGAACGGTATGGCACCTAAGGAGAGGCCAAATATAGAAGGCTGGGGTGGTGAGTGATGGCTTTCCTGAGGGAGTGACAGCTCTGATAGAAGAAGATGAAGGAGAGTTGCAAACGGAGACAAGAACTGCCTTAGAAGAGGGACCGTCAGATCCATGAGAAGCATGCATGGCCCATTCAAAAAGCTGCAAGAAGGCCAGAGTGGCTGGAGTGAGGTCGATAAAGAGGAGAGAGGAGGAACATGAGGCTGCAGAGGAGGGCAGGGACCAGATTGCTCCAGGGCTTATATGCCAAGTAAAGAGCTTTGCTATTTTTTCGTTAGGGCAGAGTCACTGAAAGGCTTGAAGTCAAGAAGTGGCACGATCTGATTTATAATTTTAAAATATCCCTCTGGCAGCCTTGTGAGAAGGGTTAGAAAGAAGCAAGCACGGGAGGAGGCTATTGCGACAGTCAGAGGAGTCCAGAAGAGAGATGACAGAAGCCTCGGCAAGAATCATAGCAGTGGAGGTGGTGCCAAGGGCAAGACTCCTAGTTTTAGCAACCCTATGTCTGGTGATGACAGAAAGGAATGTGTGATATTCATGTCATTGCTGCCTTCATAGGATGTCTACACCATGAGGATTGGAAGAATTAGCATTAATTCACCCCAACTCAGTGCTGAATCTCTTTACAAAATGGTCCTCTACATTATGGATATAATATCAAGAATAACAGTGGCCGCTTGTTCTTTGGTCGTTTTTGGTTTTTTGGTTGGTTCTATTCAAATGAGCATTTGATGAATCTAGTTTAGGCTATATCTGGGAGTTGTAGTCCAAAATGGACTTTAGTAAAACCTGGTTTTGAAAGTTGGACACCTGAAATGTGAGCTTCAGGGAAGGCTGGTTCCAGGAAATATGGTAAAGTAGCACTTGCCATATTCAGGGCTCCTCTTCATGGTGGACCTCTGCCATGTGCTTGCTGCCACGGGGTGTCCATTTCCCCTCATTCAATGATTGAAAGAATATTTCCAGAAGAAAACTGTAACCAAAAGGATTAGAGCCCCTGATGGACCTTCAGACTACAGAAGTGAAAGCAAAGGTGTCAGATACTCCACAGAGTTACTACAATACCTGAAAAAGGTAGACATGTACACGTAACCTTTTTGTATCACTTGGTACAGTTATGTAAACTGATTCAACAGCAAATAGTTTGTACCATAGAGTTTCCTCACAGGTACTATGGTTGGACCCATTTGCCAAATATTTATGCTAAATGTCCTGGTGGGAAAAAGAGAAAGTATCACTAGAGAAGAATAAAGAGGAGAAAACAGGCTAGAACACGGAGGCAGAGTCTGATAGACATCATCTCTCTCCATCTCTGGAGTTGTGGTAAGGAACAAAGAACCCAATTTCTGTACTAGAGTTTCCCAAAGTTTAACCACAGATCAACTGTACAAGACTTATCCCTCGGTGCTTTTATAAAAATGTCATTGTGTTAATTGGGTCCTCTGGGAAGCAGAGCCTAAGACGGAATTAGGAAAGCAAGGAGTTTATTGGGTAACAATGCCTGTGAAATATAGAAAAGGGAGGAAGCAGTGTTGGGTCCAGAAAGGCTTTACACCACAATGCTCATCTGACACCTGGGATAGAAAGGAAAGAGGGAAGGAACCAGGATTCGGTAGGGAGTGTTCAGAGCACGAGGCAGATCTGGCAAAGTCTCAGACAACCCAATGATGAGTTTCAGAGCAAAGATTGCCCGTTAGAGCCCCACATTGGGCAGAAATACCCCTGCCATACTTCGTCACTGGTTGGGAGAGGAGTGTATCTCTGGCTCAAAAGCTAGGGTATATCCTGCAGGTGTAACAACTGGAAGATGTCAGCTGAGAAGCAAGTTCTTTTTGGAGGGATATTGAGCACCTGACTTCTCTATGGCTGCCATGGCCAGTTTCCTCCATCCACCCTGGACCTCCTGCATCAGGCTCTATGGTGATGGAGCCCTAGAACCTGCACTGCGACATGCTTGCCAGGTGATTCTGAGGCACCCTGAGGTGTGAGAACCTCTGTGAATCTGCATACATTCCATCCTACGGTGTCCCTTGATGTCACCGTTCATCTGAAGATTCACCTAGGCCTAAATCCATTAGGAATGCTTTTGGCTAAAAAGAACAGAGCACCTGATGAGCAGAGGCTTAAGCCAAAAGATATTTAAATGTTTCACGAAACAGGAAGTCGGAAAATAAGTCATCCCAGGATTTGGTCCAAAGGCTCAGTAGTATCATCAAAGACTCAGGCTCTTTGTGTCTTTGTGCTCTGCCCTCCTCAAGGTGAAAGCCTGCTTCCTTAAGCTAATCAAGTCATCATCACAAATTGCTGCCACAGCTCCAAACATTATATCTTCAAACACTTGAAGATTCAAAGCAGGAAAGAAAAGGTTGACAAGAGCTCTCATTTTGTCAGAAAGGAGGATCTTTCCCAGATGTGCGCCAACTGACTTCCTCATGTTTAGTAGGAGATCATAGCCACCTGTCGGTGCAAAGTGACTGAAAACATGAGTTTCTAGAATCACCATAACTGGTGTAGACCATTGTAATACAACTCCTAGAGCTAGGGACACTGTCATCATCACAACCAAAACCAGAGTTATGTTCATAAGAAATGGATCCCATCCAGAGCCCACAGGAAGGAACACAGTCCTGCCAATGTCTTTGTTTTAGCCTTGTTAGACCCAAGTCAGATTTCTAACACACAAAATTATATGATAATAAATTTGTGCTGTTTAAGCCACTTTGTTTATGGTAGTTTGCCACAGCAGCATAGAATAATGATACAGGATACCGGAGGGAAGGATCTAGAAATTCAGATAGTGAACTTGAGTTTAGGTCAAGGATATGGCCATGGGCCTTGACCAATGTTGCTCAGTGGTTAGAGCATCAGGCCATGCACTGAAGAGTTGTGGATTTGATTCCTGGTCAAGGACATGTATCTGGGTTGCAGGTTCGATTCCCAGGGTGCATGTGGGAGGCAACCAATTGATGTGTCTCTCTCACATTGATGTTTCTCTCTCTCTCTGCCTCTCTCCCTCTCCCCCGCCTCCTTTCCTCCCTTTCACTGTTTCTAAAAATCAGTAGAAAAAATATCCTAGGGTGAGGATTAACAACAACAAAAAGGACATGGCCATGGTGGGAGTCTGAGGTGAGGTCGTCCACCAGGTTGTTGGAAGAAAACACCTCATAGAACTAGACAGTTAAAGACCAACATTTTGTCATGGTTTCTCTATCTAGGTCAAAATGATGTGGCAAATTGTGAATGTATTCAAGTTCTTTTGTTTGCTTTTTACACTAGCAGGCATACCCAGCAGAAACGTTTCCCTCCTCTTCCTGCAGCTGATCTTTATTAGAGCTTAGTGCTCACTGGTATAAACTGTGCTGCTCAGAATTGCATTAGGGGGAGACCTGGTCTAAATTAAAGCATAACAAATGAGCACTGCTTACATGTCCTCACACCCTCCCTTCTCCACACACTCATCAAATTACTCTGGAAATGAAATGCAAAATAAAATGAGGAAGGATTCTGTTCTTCATTAACGTGTAATTATAAAGTGTTGGGGCTCCTCTGCTGGGTGGAGAAGTAAAGCCCATAGCAGGGGTGGAAATGCTTGAGGGTGGGACATCCTTTGCTGTTGTTAACTATGGATGAATGATTACTTTCACATCTTTATGAAGAGATGAATAAAGATGAAGACTTAATAAGATCTGTATTCTCTTACAGAAGCACTAGTGCCCCGGTGCACAGATTCGTGCACATTAAAAGGAAATTAATTAGAAGAAATATTTTAATATCGCTATTCGCCCTTTCTCTATAATAGAAGTGTCAACCAAATTCACAATCGGCAATGACAGATTGAAACACACACGTGCGATTGGCGCCAGCGAGACTTTATAAGTATCGCGCATACGCGAGTCAACTTAGCCTTTTATATATATAGAATAAACTTGCTTAATTACACCTGCTTTCTGATTTAGCTAAATTTTTTCCAGCCCAGTGAAGCACCCCAACTTCTCTTTCAGGTTATTGTCAGCAACAAGCAGTAAATATGAACATGAAGCAGATTATTATTGTAGATCAAATAGGGAGAACAAAGGGTAAAATATTTAACTGCAGCAGCGTTTGACTATATTCTGCGCAATGAGAAAACCTGAAGTCATTTCAAGTTCCACTACTTCTTATTTCTTTTCAGTCAGGTCAAATTTCTTAACTTTCTAAATCTCTGTTTTCCGGCTAATGAAAAGAAAATAGGATTGTACTGAGTCTTCTATCTACCTACTACAGAACTTCTGTGGGGATCAAATGAGATGAGGCACAGGAAAATGTTTCACAGATATTTGGTTAAAGTGTAAAATGTTTGCACCTGGCTATAAAGCAAGTCATGTTCCTGGGCTGAAGAAACTCCAAGAAGGCTAGTCCCTAGGGAGAGGAAGCTGGGCATTGCTACGTGACATCATTACCCGGCACCCACAGCGACCGTTGCTGGGCTGGGCTGGGCTGTGGGCCGCATTTTGTGCCATGGGGTCTTGGTAGCATTGGCTGCAATTTGGTGGGCTGTTGCTCCGGGGTGGTGGCGGGGCCTGTGTCCCACTTGGGGAAGCCAAGTGTTGCTTTGTCGGCGCCAGGTCCGCCAGGTCCGTGGTGCCATTTATTTGTAAATGGTCAGTGCGTTCAGCGTCTGCCCCCTGGTGGTCAGCGCGCATCATAGCGACCAGTTGGACAGTTGGAGGGACACTTAGCATTTTAGTCTTTTAAATATATAGATAATGATGTGAGGAAAGCACATGGGCAGGGCTGTTCATATTGCAAGAGTAGAACCTAAGTCTAGTCTCATTTGATTTGCCCACCCTCACTATTGTTTTTTTTTAATAAGCAAAGGAATTTAATAAGTAATTTCTAACAGCTTTATTCCTGATATTAAAACTCTTAGTATTTTGTACAAAAGTATCAAGGATGATAGGAATGACCTTTATTTACTCAATTTATTTTAAAGATATTTGAAGTCTCCATGCTGGAAGAAGAGATAGGTCATGCAGGGTACTGCTGGGGTTCTAGGATCAATCAGACAGACTTAGTGCACCAGGCCAGCTGTGAGGGAAAGTCGTATTCTCTGAGGTTCTGTTTCTCTGTCTGTGTAATGGGTATGATAAGATAATGGTTTAACCAGCCTTACAGGGTTATTATGAGAACTTGATGAGGTTATTTAAGAAAAAATCAAGTGCTTGCACAGTGCCTGGTATATTGCTTACAGAAGGGAGGTTATTGCTATAATCTCTATTCTTGGTAGTGAAATATGGAAAAGAGATAGAACCTGTATCCCTCATTCCATCTCCTTTTCCCCCGAGCCCTAGCCTTCGTGGATTAAATTTGCTCTAAAATTTCACTGTTAATAAGTCACTTCTTTCTGCAATACTTTCACAAATTATAAATAAGGACGAAATACTAACTGGTTTTCTTAATATATATCATGATGAATGACATATTTATAAAAATACTTCGTAAGAAGATATACTTTTCCTCCATGAGCTTATAAATATTCCTTAAAGATGGACCTGTATTTTCCAATATGGTAGCCACTAGCCATGTGTGGCTATTTAAATTTAAACACATCAAAATGAAATAAAAAATAAAATTCAGTTCCTTAATTATGCTAGCCACATTTCAAGTGCTCAGTAACCACATCTTACTGGCTACCGTTCTGGACAGAGAATATGCAGAACATTTCCATCACTATTCTGTTTATTCATGCTAATGGGCTTAAATTGGTATTCAGTATACACAGGGTAGAAAGTAAAAGGGATGGGGGCACAGTGTTGAAAGACAAGGTGGGAAGGGAAGGAAGAGAAATTTTATTAATTTCATAAATTTGTGAAGACTAATCCAGCATTTTGCTGCAATAAGAATACTAAACAATATTGCACATAAATTGTCTGTAGAGGGTGTGAGAAAAATAAATATTTTAAAGCTATTGAAAATTTTAATGATGTACTGTATTTTGCATAACAGGAATTTATACATTCATCAAATATTTACTGAGTGCCTCTCATGCACCATGTGCCAGGTGAGTGAGCCATATGAATATCTGGGGGAAGGGGATTCCAGGGGGAAAAGTAGATCAGGATAGGAAAGATCAGGAATGTGGAGGTGGGACATAGACTGGAGGGAGAAGGTAGGATTAAATAGATTGTTCAGAGAAGGTGCCCCTTAAAAGGGAAGATTTGAGCAAGACTTGAAGGAGATGAAGGAGTGAGCCGTGTGGCTACCTAGAGGAAGAGTGCCTGCAAGGGCACAGATCCTTAGGCAAGGGCATGCCTGGCACATTCAAGGAGCAGCAAGAAGGCTAGTGTGACTGGAGCAGAGGGAGCAAAAGAGACTGAGGGGATGTTACTGAACTGAAGGGGTTTGTTTGCCTGTGCACATCAAAGCCCAAAAGACACAAGCAGGAGTTTTCAGCCAAGAAAGTAAGGATTTATTAAAGGGATGGTGTCATGCCTGGAGTCACAGGTAGCTCATGCTCAAAGACCTGGCTCCCTGATGGCTTCTAGGGTTATATAGGGGGAAAATCATTAATCATGATTACTAAGAGAGTTAGGGTCATGGTCAGGGTTGTGATCTCTACTGATTGGTCGGTGCTAGGGTAGGGGGTAGTTCATCATTACATCTGATGCTGATATCAACCATAGCGTTGATTCATCTGGTTTCACAAGGATACAGTCGATGGGGTCATTCTGGAGGTGAAACACAACTGAGGCCTAGATGGTATCTCTAGTTTGACTGAAACTTTGTCTCTATGGTCAACAGACCCAAAGCTTTGTTTCTAAGACTACTGGCTGCTGACCAGAACCTCATTGTCCTGAGGGCTTAATGATTAAGCAAGGGAGAGGGAGGGAGGTGAGTCAGGGCACTAGGTGAGGGCAGTTTGAGTCAAAGAAAAAAAAATCAAAATAAAAGGGCAGATTAATGAAAATAAGATTCCTGTGTGGTTACTGGAATGAGGTCTGAGAGGGGAGGAGGAACACATGCAAGGGGCATTGTTAAGTACTTTGGTTTTTATTTGTTCACCAGACAGTTTTTTAAGCAAGTCAGACTGATCTGATTTAGGTTTTATAAAGAGTCTTCTGGATTCTGAGTTGAGATGGTGGTGGCTTAGACCAGAGTGGCAATAAGAAAATTGGTGAGAAGTAATGGATTCTGGATAAATTTTGGTAGAGCCAATATGAGGTGTTGACAGATTGGGTGTGCGGTGTGACAGAAATACGCGGGAATCAAGATGACTCAAAAATGTGTGGCCTGATTAACTTCAAAGATAGAGTTGCCATCAACTGAGATGGAAAAGACTGTGGGTGGAGCAAGTTTTTCTTTATTGGTCAGTATTGGACATTTTGAGTGTGAGATGTTTTTAAGTGGAGAAGTTGTGTTGCTGGTGGAAATTGTTTCACAGGATGACGAGGAAAGCATTTCACTGACCCACACATGGGAGATTGTGGTGTGGCAAGATTTATTCGGGTAGAAATAGAAGGCTGCCCTTCCTGGGTCCCCAGTGTCCCATCTCCCTCTGGCCCGCCATGGAAAAAGCCCAGTCTTGTCTTCATCAAGGCCAAAGCAAAGGCCAGTGTCCAGAGCTTCTGTTTCATATTAAAGCTTAGTTCTTTAGAACTTGCTTGGTCTGCTGTGAGCCCACATGGCTGCTAGACCCACATGGCTGAGTGTGTGCCCTGGTGCGAGAGCTCTTCTGTGTTCCCCTGGGGTTATATTATCTGAGGCTTGGGAAGGAACAACCACTTTTTCAAAGTAACCAATCAACTTCCCAAGCCTTTGCAGGCTTCTGATGGGTCCACCCCCTAGCAGTTGATCCCTTTCCCATGTTAGCCTGACAGGCCTCTAAGGTCAAGCACCTCCCCCTGCACCATTTTGACTTTTGTTACAGGAATGCTTACTTATCTCCCCCTGACAATCTGGTACCTGAGGGAGGAAAGGAGGAGTGTCGATCCCTAGCAGAGCAAGAACACAAATCCCCTGATTGTTACTACTATCATGCTAATTGTTGACTGTTAACTATCCTACACCCACCTAAGTATGTAAATGAAGTTTGGGTCTATTTGTTGTACTTTTTATCCAGGCCCAGAGATTTGGCTGCTTTGCTTTCTCCCACCTCCCTAATCTACCACCAGTAAATTTCATATAACCCCCTTACTCCTCCTCCTTTGATTGTAATGTATAAAATAAAGTGCAAAACTGCTATTCTCTGGAGCATTTTTTTTTTTTTCAGTCTGTTCAGATTTTGCTTCCTGGCAATTGCCCTTTGGCTCATGTCAACTCATAAACATTCTTACTGGTTTGGACGTGCCTTACATTGACAATGCATTATTAAAATCATGTATTATTTACCGATTTCTTCTTTATTTTTTAAATATTGCTAGAAATTTTAAAATTACAAATGTGATCAGTCTTATATTTCTAGTCGATAATGCTGATGTAAAACACATCTCTTAGGCTTAAATTTTTGTAAACAAATAGCTTCTCTTAGGAGGAAAGTAGTTTGTAATGTTTCTTCCCATTGTTTGTTCCACTGTGAAGAAGAGGGTCCAGAAATCGTTGGTGACTCCAGGGGGCTTTGTGCTCCAGGGGGCTTTCCCACTGCAGCAGGAGGCTCTGAAACCTGCCCTAAAACAGAAGCCACATTACAAGTCTTTAGAATTGGTAGTTCTCTCTCCCCACTACCAGACTAAAAGTGGTAATTATGTCCACATTGTCTGACTAAATGCTGCTGGTGTGTGACATAAAAGCTGGTTTCAGGCAGCTCTTTCCTCCCTGAACAGATAACAAAGGTTGGGGCTGAGCCCCCACAGCTCTCCTGTGTGTGGCTTGACACCTTCTGGCAGCTACCACTTGCAAGATGAGAGGGAGGAGGGGTTCTGAGAACCCCTGGGAAGTGTTGGGGGCCCCCTGCTGCTGTAAAAGGCATTCTAAGAAAAGACTTCACAGAAAATCAATTGCTATCACTTAAGACCTTTCCTTTAACTCACTATATCCCATTGTGGGCTTATTTTTTTTCTTAGCATGGGACAGAGCAATGTGTAAAAAATTGTATACTATTTCTGTGGTGTCTTTGAGAGCAAGTTTATAAATTCCTAATAGGCAATTCTATTAGTCAGGAGTCTCCAAGAGAAGAGGATGTCAATAAAAATCATCCACTAAGAAAAGGAGACATCTTTCAACAATGAAGATTTTTAAAAAAGTTTTTAAAAAATCATCCAGTAAGACAGAGGACGGTTTTTGGAGCAGGGAGAAAAGCAACAGGACCACATAGGTTCAGGAAAGATGACATGAATTTGAAGAAAGGAAAACATGGAGGCTCAGAGCTCTGCATCTCCACCCCGTGAGGTTTCCGAATCAGGCTGCCTGGCCCTTTCAGCTTTTGCTTCCCTGTGGCTTGAGCCTTTCATTCTCCAGGGGAATCAAGGGGAGATTTCTGCTGGGAAAACCAGGTCCTGTTAGTTTATGGATTTACCTCGTTTGCTCTCTCTGTGCCCCTAATAGTTTATTTTTAAATCATATTTTTAAAGTGCATCTGCTACTTTTACCCCAGTGTGCTGTGTGGGCAGAAGCCTGGATTCTAGAGGCAGACAAAGCCTGGAGTCGAACCCAGGTTGTTATTTCCCAGCTGTGTGACCTCCACCAGCTGCCTGATCTCCAAGCCTCCCTTCCTCCTCTGAAGCTGAGCACTGGCAGTCTCCACCCCGAGGGTGGCTGTAGTAGGGAATGAGGAAGCATGTATGTGTTGGGCTGAGGGTCTGGCACATTAGAAGTGCTAAGAAATGTTAGCTATTGTTATAATTACTAGAGGCCCAGTGCACTCCAGGGGAGGCAGGGGTATGCCCCTCAGCCTGGTCTGTGCCCTTTTGCAGTTCAGGAGCCCTTGGGGGATGTCCCACTGATGGATTAGGCCTGTTCCCTGCTGGCTGCCGTTGCCCCCGCCACCACCGTTGTGCTCACCAACTGTCAGCCCAGCTTCTGGCTGAGCAGCGTTCCCCCTGTGGGAGTGCACTGATCACAGCGTTCACCCTGTGGGAGTGCACTGACCACATTTGCCCCCTGGTGGTCAGTGCACATCATAGTGACCGGTCGTTCTGCGCTCAGTTGATTTGCATATTACCTTTTTATTATATAGGACTAGAGGCCCGGTGCATGAAATTCATGCATGGAGGGGGGTTGTCCCTCAGCCCAGCCTGTACCCTCTCCAATCTGGGACCCCTGGAGGGATGTCCGACTGCCCTCTCACAATCCAGGACTGCTGGCTCCCAACTGCTTGCATGCCTGCCTTCCTGATTGCCCCTAACCACTTCTGCCTGCCAGCCTAATCACCCCCTAACCACTCTGCTACCAGCCTGTTTGCCCCCAACTTCCCTCCTCTGCCGGCCTGGTCACCCCTAACTGCCCTCTCCTGCAGGGTTGATCACCTCCAACTGCCCTCCCTTGCAGGCAGGGTGCCTCCCAACTGCCCTCTCCTGTTGGCCTTCTTGTGGTGGCCATCTTGTGTCCACATGGGGGCAGGATCTTTGACCACATGGGGGCAGCTATATTGTGTGTTGCAGTGATGATCAATCTGCATATTACTCTTTTATTAGATAGGATAGAGGCCTGGTACAGGGGTGGGGGCCAGCTGGTTTGCCCTGAAGGGTGTCCCTGATCAGGGTGGGGTTCCCTTGGGGCGTGGGGCAGCCTGAGCGAGGGGCCTGTAGTGGTTTGCAGGCCAGCCACGCCCCCTGGCAACGCAAGTGGAGGCCCTGGTATCTGGAATTTATTTTCCTTCTACAATTGAAACTTTGTAGCCTGGAGCGGAGCCACGCCTGGGGCTCCCTCCGCAGCCGGCAGCCATTTGTGTTGGGGTTATAATTGAAACTTTGTAGCCTTAAGCGGAGGCCTGGGCCCAGCCAGGGTGTGCGGAAAGCTTTGCTTCCCCTGTTGCCGGGGACAACCCTGGCCTGCTCTCTCAAGCTCCATTCTGCGCCATTTCTGTTTTAATTTGTTTACCTTCTATAATTGAAACTTTGTAGCTTGAGTGGAGGCTTAGGCCTGGCAAGGACAGGCGGAAAGCTTGGCTTTCTCTATTACCTAGGAAACCTTGCTCTCTGTGGCTGTAGCCATCTTGGTTGGGTTAATTTGCATACTCGCTCTGATTGGATGGTGGGCGTGGCTCGTGGGTGTGTTGGAGGTATGGTCAATTTGCATATTTGTCTATTATTAGGTAGGATTATAGCTTCTAAAGATAGGACATGGGCATCTTATATTGGAGGCAGTGTGTGTGTGTGTGTGTGTGTGTGTGTGTGTGTGTGTATGCATTATTCTATCTATTACAGCACACATATCTTTTTCATTTTTAACATTTTCTAAAGACTTTCAGTCAGGTGAAAATTAGGGAGTCAACCTGTAGATGGAAACAAATACTGATACAAGAAGAAGTGTAAGGCTTGAAGCCTGGAGCACTCATGGAGCCCCAGGAGGAGCAGCCAGGGAGGATTCTGGATGATCAGCTGGATGATCAGCTGGATGTCACTGCTGCTGACAGATCAGAGATGAGGGTTGAGACGTGGCCACTGGTTGGGTTTAGCAAAGTGGAGATTGCTGCATACCCTAGTCTGGTGATATGGTTGGGGAAATGCCCGGTTAGAGTGACTTCATGTGAGAAGGGGAGAGAGGAAGTGGAGTGGACACAGTAGTGAATGGAGGAGAGAACACATCAAATAACTTTTTGTGTTTTTTTTTGTTAATCCTCACCTGAGGATATTTTTCCATTGATTTTTAGAGAGTGGCAGGAAGGGGGAGACACACAGAGAGAGAAACATCGATGTGAAAGAGACACATCAATTGGTTGCCTCCCACACATGCCCTGACAAGGGCCAGAGTTTGACCCCTCAACTAGGGTATGTGCCCTTGACTGGAATCGAACCCTGGACCCTTCAGTCTGGGGGCCAACACTCCATCCACTGAGCCTAGGGCTCAAATAATATTTTTAGGGAATTCTGATAGACATAGGAATAGAGAAAGCATTGGTATATGATGTCATCTTGTCGTCGTCGTCGTCGTCGTCATCATCATCATCATCATCTTGCTATATTTGCAAATATTGACTAAATCCTTTTATGAGCCCCAGAAAGTAGAGGAATCAAATAAGGATAAAGAGTCTACAAGTGCTTTGGTTCTAACCATCACGATTCAGCAGAGACACTCCTGAAGGAATTCACGTGGCACAGAAGTCCTGAATTCTGATAGTGCTACCAATACTCTTTCCTTCCTTTTTCCATCTTATTTTTCACTTTATTCATTCTTGCCTTCATTCATTCCATGAACACATATAAGCCCCCACAACTTTGAGACTTGGATCCACCAAGAGGGATTAGCATGAATTAGCTAACAGTGAAATTCTATTTTTTAATATAAATTTTCTTTTTCTCTTCTCCTATACTTAAGAATGAAATATTCTTAAATTTGAAAACCAGGTGGTTTTATCTGCCAAAAACACACTCCCTGATTTAATTGCAGACATTCATCTAAACAGTTTTATATGTAAATGTTTCTGTTGCATAGTTTTTAGAAGGTTATTTTATTTTATTTTTTGAAGGGCAAAGGCTGGGTAGCAATAGGCAAATAATTTATGTTATGAATTTCATTCACTTAAAAAGATAACCATTCTTTCAGTTTTAAAGCTGCCCTCAGAAATGAATGGGGGATGTCATAAATGCTTCTAATTTTTTTTTCCAGAGCTTCACATTTCTGAATTTCATTCTTTCTTAAATTTCTAAACTCCAGAATCTTCCTTTCCCCTACTCACACTCTTCATCCTTTTTTTTTTTTCTTTTTGCATTTCACCGTGTCTTCTCCTTAGTCTCTTTCTTATATCTCTGGCTTGGGTGTAGCTAATGATGATACATGTGCCTAATTAAACTGCTTAATATATTTGTTTTAATCACTCCATACCTATTGGGTCTTTTCTCACTGTGCATTTTATGATTATAATAATCTCATTCTCCCTCACTAGAATAATTTTCTCACATCTTATGATTTCCTCTTAGAAATTTAACAAAGTAATTTGTTAAAAAACTTCTTGGTTTAAATAAAGGAAACAAAGAATTTTTACAACCTTGATATTTACCTGTTCAAATGCTATCATATGAACACCTAGAGAGAGTTTGGCTGGGATGGGGACTACCACTATGGGCCCAATTGGGTGGTTGCCCCAGGGTGATACTGGTACTTGGGATGAGGGTGGGCACAGTACCCCAAGAGACACCCAGGAGAAAACTGGGAGTTATTAAGCTTGGCCATTAGGAGAAAGAGCACTCACCCGTGAGCTGTGTCTCACCCATTCCCCTTCCTACCTGACCATGGCTTTTGCTACTTCTCCCAGTTAGACCTCAGAAACAGAAGTGGTTAATGGTCTCTAAGGACTGAAGATACGCCCACACACAAAAATCATGGGGCAATTTAAGAAAACCAATACTGTGAGAGAATAACCACAAAGAGAACAATCTACAGTAGAAGGAGGAGAGACCTATTGACAGACATGAACAGGAATCTTAATCCTAAGTAAGACATTGCAAATATGAAGCAAGAATTGATAGTTTTGAAGGAAAGTCAACCAAAGATTCTGGATATAAAGAGTATAATTCCTCAGATAAAAAAATGGGTTAAAAAGCTAATTGACTGCCAAATGGATAGAATCTAGAAACCAAACCATATTTGCATGGGGGCTTGGTGTATGTATGTGGCATCACGACCCGGTAGGAGGAAGATGGATTATTCATCAATAGTCTCTAGAAAAATGGTTCACTCTCTAGGGAAAATTAGGATTAGATCTCTATCTTGTTCTGTACACAAAAAGAAACTTTAGATGAGTTAAGAGCCAAATGTGAAAGAGAAAGCTATAAAGCTATTAGAAAAAAAAAAAGTAGAGTATTTTTTGTGACATTGGGATGGGCAAGGATGTCTTAAGATGACAAAAAGTGAAAACCATAAAGGAGATAACTGATGGAATTAATGACACCAAAATTAAGATTTCTGATACTATAAACAAAGTTAACAGACAGGCTATAGATTGGAGGTGACAAAGTAGATAACTGACAAAGATATATTTAGAAAACACAGGTAACTCCTGCAAATCAGATTGAAAAAAAGAAAAAAGAAGGATATTGTAGCAGACCCTGCTGATGCCCCGCCCACATCCCTCAGCCCACCTGTGAGTTAACCTGCACCTTGGTGGATGGTTGGTTCCTTGAATCACACAACTTCCCACCTCAGTGTGGGAACCTCTTACTTGGCCTGACTGTTCTCTTAGGTACTGTGGGAGCATGCTCAATTTAGGTGCAGTGAAAACTGGAAGTGCTGGTGATTGAGTCTCCCCAGGGGCAGCTTCAACCAACAAGGACCTGAAGGTAGTGTATAAATAGCCCAGCTGCCCCATTTTTTGGTGGGACAATTCTGAGAAGTGTTCACATGATTCCTCAGAGGGTTCCCAGAAGGTCTGAGAACCCTCAGTCAAAAGACTTTTATAAGTGCTTTATGTTTTATTTCATTAAATCTCACAGCAACTCCGGAGCGCCTCTCTATTTACTGTATGCTGCCCGATTCATGCCTCGTTCAACAAAGCCAATTAGATCTTTTTTAAAAAAATCCACAGCAATTCTATAACATAGATTGTAATATTACCCTTATTCTATCAGTGAGAGAAATAAGACAAAGGGTTATCAAGCAACTTGCCCAATGTCATATGACCATTAGCTTGGAAGCTAGGAATTGACTTCAGTCATTCTGATTCCAAAACTCCCACTTAACCACTGCACTCAAGTTCCTTCAGTGAGCAATAAGGATCTATTAAAGATTTCTGAGCAGAATCACAAAATAATGGACATGGGATTTTAGCAAGGTGGAGGTGGATTTGCCAGAAGTATGCAGAATAGAAGCAGTACGTCTGTGAGGGGTGTGTATGCAAGTGTGTTAATGTCAGTGTGAGCTACGACTGGCATGTTACCAGTGAAATGGCAGGAAGGGACTGACGAGGTGGCCAGTCAGGCAATCCATAAGTTTGTATTGTGGCCCTACTCTATGCTAGGACTTGGGTGGGGCTCTGAGACCAATGTGGAGAAAGATAGAGACACAAGTAATTAACTAATAATAAGTGTGCAAACTACTGCCAGGTTAAAGAATGTAGGGGCCCAACTTAAAACAGGAGGGGTGAGTGTTCTTTGAATGTAATTTATAGCTCTTCTTTCTAAAATAAAAAATATTATGTATGAAGTAGTCAATGTTTCATACTCTTGAAAAATAATTTTATATGTTTTAATATTCATATATTTATTGGCCATGAAAAATAATTTTAAACATAAACATTGTCTTAGAATTTCTCTCCATAACCCAAAGATACAGTATATTCCCTTAAAACACAGATGCCCTTTTCAAGTTAATTACCCAACTGAAAAGGCAAAGGAGGTGGTTTGATGGTCATCTAATTGACAGATGTCTCAGAGATAATCTGGTCCTGTGCTGCACAATTATATAGAAATGTCAGGTCTCTGTTTGTGGATAATGAATGTATTATCTTCAAGTAGCTTTCAGAAGTCAGAATGAATGGACATTTTAACTGGAGGATCAAAGGTCCAAATCAAGAAAATCCATCCCCAGGCAGAGATTGCCCAAAGGTATAGCAATTTTTATGAATATGTATATACTCACATGAAACATTTTATTTGTCCTACTTAGCAGATTATTTGAATCCCTTAGACATGCTTTTATTCATAAAACGTAAATGCACTGCCATAAAAATGACTATCATATTTGATTCTTATATAGACATTTATTTTCTGTTTTTTAATGCAGGATGCTTATGAAATAGATGTCTTCCTAGAAAGTTGTGCTTAACCCACATGTTAGTAATGAGAATCACATGTTCTCAGACATTATCTTTTCTCCCCAAGATATTACAGAATCCCTCCTTGGTTCTTCTGTTGTCCCTCCCTTGACCCTTCCCCAGCGAATCCAGAATGAGCCTTCAACAAGTAGATTTGATTATATCGCTCACCCACCTTAATATCTTTTGCTAGCCTCTCATTAATCCTGGCCATTCCTCACGATCTAGTTGCTGCCTCCTACTCCCCTTCACTGCGCACTACTTCATCATTCTGTACTCCAGCCACAGTGATCTCTTAATTTATCACAAGTGTTGCCTTCTTCCTGAAACAGTTGTCTCCCCCCCACCACTTCAACTCTCTCTTCCTGCTCACCCTTTAGTTCTCAGCTCAAAGGTTACTTCATTCACAGACGTCACCTCCTTTTTCTGGATGAAGAGAAAAAGTTCCTTCTCTCATGAGCTGATATTCTAGTAGGGGAAGGCACAAAATAAACAAATGTGAAAATGTGCAATATGTCACAAGGCTAAATAAGCTAAGAAGAAAAATAAAGCACAGTAAGTAAGGAGAAGCTAGGGTGGGGATGGGATTGTTCTTTGAGACTGGTGGACATGGGGAGTGTCTCTGCTAAGGGGACATTTGAACAGAGATTGGAGGAAGTGAGGGAATAAATAGCAGGCACAAGAGCCCTGGAAGTAGGAGTGCTCTTGGCTTGTTCAAGGAACAGCAAGGAAGCTAATGTGACTGGAGCACGGTGAGCAGTAAGGACAGTGAGGCAGAGGAGGTCTTCGAGGTAATGGGAAATGCCTACAGATCATGGCGGACTGTAGGCCACGGTAGGGACTCTGAATTCCCCTTATTTGAATTCATTCTACTTTTGGCAATTATGATTAATGTACATTTATGTGCAAGTTTCTGTGTAGACATGTTTTAAATGATAAGGGGCGCTACTACAGGTGTCTGAGAAGACAAGTAACATGATTTGACTTTGAAGGATCTCCTGACTTTTGTGTGGAGAATAGACAACAGTAGAAGCTGGGAGCCAGTGGGGAGCCTACAGGACACATCCAGGTGAGAGATGATGGTGAGTGGCACAGAGGTGGTGGGGGTGCAGAAAAGTGAGTAGATTCCAAATGTATCACAAAGGTAGAGCAGGCTTCTCTGAACCCCTTACCAAAACTAGGTCGGATTCCTTCATCATTTTTTTCCTCATCGAATCATTGGCTTGGCACTGATTCAGTTGGTAATTATATAGTCTTTGTGTGATTATGTGATGGGATAACATTTGAAACGATTAATGGATACTTTCTGCCTCAGAGAGAGAGAGTGGACCTCTTAGGAAAAGGAGTCTTCTATTTTTTGAGATTTAAAAGATTCGCATTGCCTGGAAGGGCCTGGAAAAGACAATAGATTTGCAAGAATCCTATCTAATAATAGACAAATATGCAAATTGACCATACCTCCGACACACATAAGCCACGCCCACAAGCCACGCCCACCATCTAATCAGAGCGAGTATGCAAATTAACCCAAACCAAGATGGCTACAGCCACAGAGAGCAAGGTTTCCTAGGTAACAGAGGAAGCCAAGCTTTCTGCCAGCCGTTGCAGGCCTAAGCCTCCACTCAAGCTACAAAGTTTCATTTATAGAAGGTAAACAAATTCAAACAAATGGCGGCAGAATGGAGCTTGAGAGAGCAGGCCAGGGTTGCTGCCGGTAACAGGGGAAGCAAAGCTTTCCACACACCCTGGCCAGGCCCACCTGCTTAAGGCAACAAAGTTTCAATTATAACCCCAACACAAATGGCTGCGGGCCTCGGAGGGAGCCCCAGGCTACAAAGTTTCAATTGTAGAAGGAAAATAAATTCCAGATACCAGGGCCTCCGCTTGGGTTGCCAGGGGGCGTGGCTGGCCTGCAAACCACCACAGGCCCCTCACTCAGGCCGCCCCACGCCCCAAGGGAACCCCACCCTGATCAGGGACACCCTTCAGGGAAAACCAGCTGGCCCCCACCCCTGTACCAGGCCTCTATCCTATCTAATAAAAGAGTACTATGCAGATTGATCATCACTGCAACACACAATATAGCTGCCCCATGTGGTCAAAGATCCTGCCCCCATGTGGACGCAGGATGGCCACCACAGATGGCCAGCAGGAGAGGGCAGTTGGGAGGCACCTGGCCTGCAAGGGAGGGCAGTTGAGAGGGACCAAGCCTGCAAGGGAGGTCAGTTGGAGGTGATCAACCCTGCAGGAGAGGGCAGTTAGGGGTGACCAGGCCGGCAGAGGAGGGAAGTTGGGGGCAAACAGGCTGGCAGCAGAGTGGTTAGGGGGTGATCAGGCTGGCAGGCAGAAGCGGTTAGGGGCAATCAGGAAGGCAGGCAGGCAAGCAGTTGGGAGCCAGCAATCCTGGATTGTGAGAGGGATGTCCGACTGCCCGTTTAGGCCCGATCCCTAGGATCAGGCCTAAACGGGCAGTCGGACATCCCTTGAGGGGTCCCAGATTGGAGAGGGTACAGGCTGGGCTGAGGGACAACCCCCCTCCGTGCACGAATTTCGTGCACCAGGCCTCTAGTACACAATAAGGATCAGCAAGGCCTTCAGAATAGGACTGCACAGGTTAGCGGCTAGTGGGTGAGGAGAGATGGAGAAGGTAGAAGAACAATCATCCCCATGGGTCCGAGACCTGGGTTCCTCCTAAGCCACGATCTGGGGAAAGGGAGCGAGCAGACTCTTCGTTTGGGGTTTATGAGATCTCATTAATGGGAAGTTGGCCTGGGGCAAGATCCTGAGATACAACAGGTCTCTGAGAAGAAGTGCTGCATGATGTGTGTAAGCAGGTAGGGTCTAAAGTGACCCTACAAAGGTATGACAAGATCTATGAGCAGCACACAGTCCTGTTTGTTTGTAATGTGATGGAATATTCTATATCTGTGCTGTTGAATATGGTAGCCACTAGCCATGTGTGGCTATTCAGCACTAGATGAGTGATTAGTATGACTGAGGAACTAGATTTTTTATTTTAAAAAATTTTAATTACTTTAGGTTTAAATAACCATATTTGGTTACTGGCTATTGCACTGGAAAGTACAGCCAGGCATAGGAGTAGAAGATTTAGGCAGCCCCACAATTTTTCATGGCCCTGTATGGCCACATGAGGATTAATATGCAGTTGTATGGATGTAGCACATTTGTTATCTATTAATCAGTTGATGTATATTTGGATTCACTCTATTTTTGGCAATTATGATTAATGCTGCTGTGAACATTTATGTACAAGTTTTTGTTTGTCTTTTTAAATATATTTTATTGATTTTTCACAGAGAGGAAGGGAGACGGATAGAGAGCTAGAAACATCGATGAGAGAGAAACATCGACCAGCTGCCTCCCGCACACCCCCCACTGGGGATGTGCCCGCAACCAAGGTACATGCCCTTGACCGGAATCGAACCTGTGACCCTTCAGTCCGCAGACTGACGCTCTATCCACTGAGCCAAACCGGTTTCGGCTGTGTAGACATGTTTTTAATTCTCTTGCATATATACCTTGGAGTGGAATTGCTGGGTTATATGGTAACTCAATGTTTAACTTTTTGAGGAATTGCCAAAATGTTTTCCACAGTGGCTCCATCATTTTACATTCCCACCAGCGATGTGTAAGGTCATGACTTCTCCGTATCTTGGCCAACACTTGTTATTATGTGTCTTCTTATTTTATTTTATTTTATTTTAGCCATTCTATTGGTGCTGTAGTGGCATCTCCTTGTGGTTTTGATTTTCTTTTCCGTAATGATTAATGATGTTGAACATCTTTTCATACCTTTTGCCATTTGTATGTCTTCTTTGGAGAAATAACCATCCATATCCTTTGCCAATTTTAAAAATTGGGTTGTTTTTCTCTCTAGTTTTGAGTTGTAAGAGTTCTTTATATATTCTGTATACCGGTGCAATATTGTCACTTATTCTTTGGGTTGTCTTTTCACTTTCTTGATGATGTATTTTGTTTTTCCTTTTGTTGCTTGTATTTTTGGTGTCATGTCCAATAAACTAATGCAAGGTCATAAAATCTTACACCTATGTTTTATTCTAAGAGTTTTAAGGAGATGAAGTGCTATCTTATTGTGGTTTTGATTTGCATTTCCCTAATAACTAATGACATTGAGTATCTTTTCATCTATTTATTGGTCATTTATATATCTTCTTTAAAGCAATGTGTATTTCACTTCTTTGACCTTTCTTAAATTGGGTTGTTTTCTTTTTTGTTGAGTTATAGAAGTATGTTATATATTCTACATAGTAAATCCTTATCCTATCCTATCCTATCCTATCTAATAATAGAGCAATATGCAAATTAGGCATCACTCCGTGACAAAATGGTGGCCCCCATACCCACAAGATGGCGGTGCCCAGTCCCCTCAGCCCCGCTGCTGGAGTGTCTGGCCTGTCCCACCAGCAAACAGAGCACTGAGAGCAGGGCATGGTTGCTTCCTTAGTGCTGCAGCAGTGGGAAGCTGCCAGGCCCTGCACACACGGAGCCGGCGGAGGAGCAGGGCATGGCATCTTCCCGATGGTTGCCGAGGTGATCGGGAAGACTCCAGTGCCAGCAGAGCAGGGCATGGTGGCTTCCTGATCTCGGCAGCCGGGAAGCCGCCAGGCCCTGCAAAGCCAGGCATGGCGGCTTCCTTAGTGGGGCAGTGGCAGGGAAGTCCCCAGACATGGCAGACAGAGCCCAGACAGCAGGGCTTGGGGGCTTCCTTAGTGGGCAGTGGCGGTGGGAACACCCCCAGGCCCTGCAGATAGAGCCTGGACAACAGGGCATGGGGGCTTCCTTAGTGTGTCCGTGTCTGGGAAGCCCCCAGACCCGGCAGACAGAGCACACTGCAGGGCATTGGAGCTTCCTTCACATGGCACATGGCGGCAGCAAGCAGAGAGCGACAGCAGGGCATGGGGGCTTCATCTCCATGGCTGCAGGGAAACCTCCAGGCCCCGCAGAGAGCAGAGAACCATGGGGAGTGGGCCTAAGCCATCAGTAGGATATCCTCTGAGAGCTCCTGGATTGTAGAGGGTGCAGGTTGGGCTGAGGGACCCCCGTGCACGAATTTTGTGCACCGGGCCTCTAGTCAGATATATAATTTACAAATATTTTATCCCATTCTGTGGTTTATCTTTTCACTCTTGATAGTGTCCTTTGATGTACAGAAGGTTTTAATTTTTATGAAGTTCAATTTTTCTTTTTTTATTGTTGTTGCTTGTGCTTTTCATGTCAGAGTAAGAAACCATTACCAAGTCCACGATTATGGAGATTTACACCTATGTGTACTAAGAATTTTATAGTTTTAACTCTACTACAGAGCTCTTCTTTTAAAATCAATTTTGAGTTACTTTTTGTATATGGTATGGAGGTAAGGATCTAACTTTATTCTTATGCATATGAAAATCCAGTTGTCCCAGCACCATTTGTTGAAGAAAATTAAGCACTTCTTGAAAACATGGTTTTGGTAGCTGAATAATATTCAATAGTGTATTGTTATTTGGTTACTCGTTCCTCTCTCACCCTGTGGTGTTCTATATTCTATCTAATAAAAGAGTAATATGCAAATTAACCATCATTCTGCTACACCACAAGCCACGCCCACAAGCCACGCCCACAAGCCAATCAGGAGCGAGTATGCAACTTAACCCAACCAAGATGGCTGCAGCCATAGAGAGAGTAGGAGGGACGCTTTGGTTTCCCCGGCGATGGAGGAAGTCAAGCTTTCTGCATACCCTGGCCAGCCCAGGCCTCTGCTTAAGGCTACAAAGTTTCAATTATAGAAGATACATAAATCCCAACAGAAATGGCTGCCGCCATGGAGCGAACAGAAGGCTTGGCTTCGCTCCAGGCTACAAAGTTTCAATTGTAGAAGATAAATAAATTCCAGATACCAGGGCCTCCACTTGGGTCACCGGTAGGCGTGGCCAGCCTGCAAACCACCACAGGCCCCTCACTCAGGCCGCCCCACGCCCCAAGGGAACCCTGATCTGGGACACCCTTCAGGGAAAACCAGCTGGCCCCCACTCATGCACCAGGCCTCTATCCTATCTAATAAGAGTAATATGCAGATTGACCATCACTCTAAAACACAAGATGGCTGCCCCCATGTGGTCAAAGATCCTGCCCCCATGTGGACACAAGATGGCTGTCACAAGATGGCCAGCAGGGGAGGGCAGTTGGGAGGGACCAGGCCTGCAAGGGAGAGCAGTTGGGGGCGATCAAGCCTTCAGGGGAGGGCAGTTAAGGGGTGACCAGGCTGGCAGAGGAAGGAAGTTGGGGGCAAACAGGCTGGTAGGGGAGCAGTTAGACATCAATCAGGCTGGCAGGGGAGTGGTTAGGGGGTGATCAGGCTGGCAGGCAGAAGCGGTTAGGGGCAATCAGGAAGGTAGGCAGGTGAGTGGTTGGGAGCCAGCAGTCCTGGATTGTGAGAGGGATGTCCAACTGCCTGTTTAGGCCCGATCCCGGTGGGATCGGGCCTAAACAGGCAGTCGGACATCCCTTGAGGGGTCCCAGATTGGAGAGGGTGCAGGCTGGGCTGAGGGACACCCACCTCACCCCCCGTGCACGAATTTCGTGCACCGGGTCTCTAGTATATATATATATATATATATATATATATATATATATATATATATATATATGTATATATATAATTTGCTCTTCGCCCACATCTTTCTTTAGAGAAGCTGTCCAGCTCACAGCCCCAGAAAAAGCAACCCCTAGAGATCTCATGATCATTGCCTTTGGGCATGGCTGGTTGGACTTACAGGTAGGCACGCAGCCAAAGCTGAGCCCATTAGATCTTTCCTTTGGGAATTTGACATTGGGATACTGAGGCTGTGCCAGTTAGATTTGTGGAAATGAGTGTAAAGGTAATGTAAACTCTGGGGATTGAGGTTATTATGATTAACTCCGTATGAAGGGAACAGAAGAAGTTGTAGACACTATTAAAATAGAGGCTATGAGAAATGGAGAGGTTTGCGGTTTGGTAACAATCCAGTTCTCATGAAACCCATGTGATTCTCCCCTTCCTTTACGCCCTCTCTTTTCTGGATTTTTTTTTTTTCTGTGGATGTCTGGTCCTTTGCAAATACATTTTCCCTAAGACAAGCCTTATATTACTTAGAAATCTTGGTTGCAAGAGACAGAAAACTCAACTGGGTTGAGCCAAAAAAGGACTCTTATTGGCTCTTATACTAAAAAAATCCAGGGTATATCTTGTTCTTGGGACTCAAAAATATCATCTAGACCAGGGTATCTCTATCTTTCAGCTTTACTTTCATTGAATTCCCAGCCTTTTCGGAACTCTTGTCTTTAATCTTTCTTGTCTACTAACAGTCTCAAAAGAAAGAAAGATTTCCTTTCTGTAGCTCCTGCACAAGTCTGGGACTCACTCTGATTATGACCATATTGTGTGAATCATGGTCCATCTCTGAGCCAGTCCTAGGGGGATCTGATGCTGGGTCTGAGTCATATGTCTACTCCTGGTGTAGGGGGAAACCTCATTGGAACCACATTGACTGAAAATGAGGAGGAAGGTTTTCACAATGGAAATTCTGGATTCTGTTATGAAATAAAAGGAAGAATGGATGCTGAGTAGCCAGAGAAACAGCAGAAGTCCAACACAGGCATTTAGATTAATTCTAATATTTTACTCTTATGTACTTAAATATTGGTTGATATCTATTTCTTTAAGATAGTGTTTTAGTTCTGTTACTGCATTACAAACCACCTCAAACTTAGTGGGTTAAAACAACAAGGATTAATTTCCCACTGTTCTGTGGGTTTACTGGGAAGTTTGGCCCCACGTAGTATGGCTGAAGTTACTCGTGGTTGCATTCAGCTGAGAGCTTGGCTGTGGTTGCATCACCAAAGACAGTCTCTCCTCCTCAATGGCCTCAATCCACGTGGCCCTTTATCATTCCATAGTATGGTGGGTGGCTGGCTCCCAAAAGGGAGAAAATGGAAACTACCAGATAAGCCTCTTAGGACCCAGGCTCAGATGTCCCAATATGTCACTTCTGCTTCATTCTGTTAGTCAAAGCCAGTCCAGATTCAAGAGGAAAGAGATATAAGTGTCTAGAAATGGAAATACTGGATGAAAGGCTATGCATATTTAAGACTCATGAAGAATAACTATAGAGACAGTTGATTTATTTTGCTAAATTTACCAACTTAGTGCAAAGGGAAGACTTTACTATTCCTGGGATTGGAAGGCACCCAAAGTCTAGAAATGGGCTTGTTGGCTGTTAGGTGGAGACCTATAGCTTGGCTTTTACAAGGAAAGTACCCTTGGAGATCATCTGCTAACACCTCTCCCTTCCAATTTATATTTGCAGACACTGTCTCCCACAGAGCTTCATATAGCCTGAGTTAATGGACAGGGCAGCCGAAACCGGTTTGGCTCGGTGGATAGAGCGTCGGCCTGCGGACTCAAGGGTCCCAGGTTCGATTCCGGTCAAGGGCATGTGCCTTGGTTGCGGGCACATCCCCAGTAGGGGGTGTGCAGGAGGCAGCTGATCGATGTTTCTCTCTCATCGATGTTTCTAACTCTCTATCCCTCTCTCTTCCTCTCTGTAAAAAATCAATAAAATATATTTAAAAAAAAAAAAAATGGACAGGGCACATCTCGACTGCAATCTAGTTGTGTCCTGGTTGCAGGACTTGGGTAAATCTTATCAGCCTCAGTTTCTTTACCCATAAAAGGAGATATTCTGATCTCACAGATTTGCTATAAATATAAAACAAGTTCTCCTATATAATGTGCCTTACACCATCGCTAGCACAAAAGTGCTCAAATATACTTCTCTCCCTGCTATGCCTACTCACCCAAGATTCTACAGCATACTCTCTTCCATGTGCTTCCTCCTTAGCTTGTGTGTGCTGGTAAATGGTCTTAAAGGACTGTTGACTGAGGCATTTGGCTCTTCAACTCTACCTACTTCTAAACATGGGATCAGGTTTCTCTCGTATAACTCTGCAGCCTTAGTTCTTAAGTAAGAGCTCAGTAACTATGATAAAGCCACGATTGGAACTAGCTATTGCAATGACAATGATAAAATATATTTCATCATGGGTATTTGAAGTCCAGGATTTGGCTGAGTTGTCTTTGTTAATCCCTGGATTTAAAGGAGGAGATGATCTTTGCCTATTTATTTTGCCTGAGCGATCTGCTCAGGTCAGCATAATCCTATTAATTGAATTGGACAAATAGTGGCTTTCCTTTAAAGTTTCCTGCTGTCCTGAAACTTTATGTCTTAGAATATTGGTTTAGATAGTTTCTGAATTGGAATGAGGGCATTTTACAAGCTTAGGCTACATCAGCGATTTCCAACTAGTGTGCCACAAGAATTTTTAAAATATGTAATACCTGACTATTTAGTCAGGGGCACCATCCTCTTTTCTCTTAGATTGTAAAAAAAAAAAAAACAAAAAAATGACAATAGCTAACACAACAATAGTCCTTTGGTGTGAATGAATCAAAATTATACCTATTTTTTTTGGTCAGATTAGCAAAAACAAACAAACAAACAAACAAACAAATAAATAAATAAATAACATTTTTTGGTGTACCGCAGAATTTTAGTAATTAATTTATGTGTGCCATGAGAGGAAAAAGGTTGAAAATCGCTGGGCTACATCATACTTTATAAGTGCACTTAGACTCAATGTATGATAGTTTTATTGTCTCTGTGAATTGCCCATGTCCCTAATGTCTGCTTTTCCTGTCTGTTTGGTCATCTGCATCTTATGTAACTACTTCCTGTATTTCCATATTATAAGTCCTTTTAGATTAGGCATCCGATTGTGATTTTTGTCCTCTACAACACCTAAGACAAGTACTTTGTACATAGCCGGTGTCAGATGATTAAGTAAACGAGTAAAAAAAATGAATGAATAAGGAAACAAATGTTTTGCTCCAGTTTTGTTTCTTATATTAGATATCCAGGTATATCATAAAAGTCATGGAGATTTGTGGGAATAAGAGATCATAATCCCATCATGAAAGATCTCCCTTCAAACTCTGTTTTTAAGACTAGAGTTCTGTATCAATTAAGAGTAGGCTCAGCAGAGACTGACAGGACGTCTAAAATGAGAGTGACCTGAATAAATGTTTATTCAGTGTAATTTTCTCTCACGTAGTAGAAGCCCAAGAGATATCCATCCAGGACTAGTGTGGCTTCTCATGTTAACAGGCACTTAAGCTTCTTTCACCTTGTGGCATTACTATCCTCAGTATGTGACTTCTGTCTTCATAGTCCAAGATGACTGCTCAAACTCCTGCCATCATATCAGCTTTCCTACCTGAGGGAAGAAGAAAGAACACACCCTCTTCTTTAAAGATACTTCCTGAAAGTTGCTGCTACCTCTTCTGCTTACACCTCAGTGACTAGAACTATCACATGGGAGCCTAAAAAATGTAGTTTTTGTTTTGGGCAGTTGTGTGCCTGGCTAGCTGCTGGAGTTGTGTTGATAAAGAAAGAAGGGTTGAACAGATATTGGGGGAAAAATAAGTGTCTCAGCCACAGTTTCTCATTGCTTTTTGGATAAACTTATCATTATGATCAACAAGGTCCTGACTGATCTAGTTACTGCTACGTCTTTGGCCTCATCCTTGGTTACTTATTTATATTGCTTTAACTCTTGTTTTTCTACTTTCATTTGCTCTATAGGACCAGAGCCCATCCTACCTCAGTACCTAGGCACATGTTCTTATTGCTGATTTAGGAATCCTAGATTAGGATTCTCTGTCCCCATGATCCTTCAGCATAACATCTTGAACATCCTCTTTGTAGCACCTACCACAATTGCAGTTATAAAGTATTTATGTAATTATTTGCTTTATATCTTATCTCTCTCCCACTAAGCTATAAGTCACATGAGTTCAGAGACCTTGTCTTGTTCATGTCTGTATGTTCAGCACCTAACACAGCATGTGGCACAGATTAGGCACTTAATAGGTCTTTGCTAAATAAATGAATGAACTTGCTAGTGGAAATTTCTGGTCTAACTTATTGGCTTAGTAAGGACAGTGAATCAAACTATACTCCTCCTTTGATGGTCAGGGTCAACATTATGACCATGGATTAGCACTGCCCAAAACCGTAGATGTAGAACAAGAATTTGCTTGACTCTGGGATACACCTTGGAAAGTTGCTTTAAACAAATGTGTTCAACATTAGCTTGTTTTCCCTCTTTTCGCCCCTCTCTCCCAAAAGTAGCGTGCCAAAATATTCTATGATTGTGTTTCCCAGTTGATGGAGGATTTATTTAATGCAGGAATTGTTATGCTTGCTTTGAAAGAAAAAATAACTTTAAAAAGTGTCTGTCACAAATTGGGGCTGTGAGTGACAGTCACGTCTGAAGTTCAATTCTTTTTTAAAACAGCGGAGGAAAATGGTATTATTTCTTGTCCTGATCTTTAAATATCAGCTGCTAGAATAAACAAGAAGGAGGGAGGCCAGGAAAACAGGAAAGTGACCTTCAGGATACCCTGAATTTTGGGGATACCCCAGAAGCTTATAGATTGTCGTGATTTAGGGATCTAAGTTGTTCTGAAAGTTGTTAGACTCAGTTTTCCTGGGATATGGGACTTTGATGGATTGAGGATTCAGAATCTTCATATTTGTCATGGGTTCCTCACACTACAGTATTTTTGGGGGGCATTTGCCCAAGACTTTAATTAAATAAGGTATGTATTGCATCTTTTAAAAAGTATAGTATTTTAAATCTTTTCTTTAATTCCCTGTAACTAAAAATGGAAATTTCCTTTCTAACATTTGAAATAACATTTACCTGTTATGTATTTCCCCAAGGTCAGAGGCTCCTTCCCTTTCCCCAGCACTTCACTGCTCTTCAATATTGGCACCTCTCACCTTTGAAATATAGGAGAATTAACAAGTTGTGGAGCTAAAACTAGTAAATGAAAGGGTGTGAAAGTAAAATGTATGATGGTGACAAACTTTAATTTGTACAGAAGCCAGTTCTATTCCTAAACTGTTCCCAAAATAATTTATCTTCTAACGAAATTTAGTCATCAAAGTCTAAACACTAAAGAAATTCAGTCATCAAAGTCTAAACACTTACCAGGAGTAAAGGCTAAAATTTTACCCATTTAAAAATGCTACTTCACAGGATATATTGGCAATTGAAACTTCAGATGGGATTGGTGTAGTTTAAAAAAATGAACCTATCTCTTCTAGTTAAGGAAATGCCTGTGGACCTAATGTTAGTAGCTTTAAGGGAGTTTTGAAATTGATGGGGACAGTTAGGCTTTTAGGCAAGGTCAGTCAATGACTGTTCTGGTTACTTAATGTTCAGTATGATATGACCAAGTAGGAATGACTCAATCAAATGGGGCTTCAGGTGGGGGCAGAGGAGAGGAGAGGGGAGGGGTGGGGTGAAGAAGTTTTCAAGGTGATGACAGGATACAGGTGGTGTCATGACTACAGTATTTCTGCCCAGTGGGGAAATCTGTTTTCAGCTTGGATGCCAATGAGGAAGGATGCTTTCTGTCATTTGGTGTAAACAGTTCCTCACCTTGCCCTGGCTATGTGGCAGACGCCACCCAAATGTAGGTGGAGTTCTCAGAATAGAAGAGAGAGCATCTTGCATGGTACTCCCATTCCTGGGAGAGTAAACAAAGTAGGGAGCCAGCATTTTTGGTAGGCAGTGCTTAGCATGGAATGAAAGCCTCCTTAACAATACTGTGATGGAAGCTCACACATAGAAACAAGGAATCAATCAGGGACAATACTGAGAGGGTGGGAGAGGGACACAGCACAGAGCACACCGAGGAAAACGAGCACACATCGGGAAATACAGGAGAGGGATGTCTGTGAGTGCATTTCAAAGTATGGACTGGTGCTGGTCTGTGGACTGTTGGTTACTGGTCTGCAATTCGAAAAAAAACAGGGATTTAGCGAAAGCATTTAGAAAAGATGATAGGAATTTGATGTTGCTGCAGCATCAAGTGTGGTCCTGGATTCTTGTCATTTATCTTGTACCAAAGCTAGCTCTTTTTTGGGCTGGAAGCAACAAGAAAACATGGGAGACTTACACTTAAGATTACTCAAGCTATATAGAAAGCCATGAGGCTGAACAGGTGGGTAATTACGAGTTAAATGAAAGACAGTCATGAGTCCAAAGAGGCAGAGGCAGGATAGAAGAAATAGTGGGCTTGTCTCATTGTACAGGGTATAATTCACGCAGTAAGTCATAAGTGGTGTGATAGTTTAGTTTGTCCATTTTAACCCCAAAGTTTATAAAAATCTAGAATCCTACTGTTCATCATAATTTAAATTTATTACTTAAATGGTTAGAACTGGCTACAGATGAATTATGATGGGACAACAAAATTTTTGAGTGTAATTATAATTCTCGATCTGTCACCTACATACATTCAACGAAGCAAGTGTACACTTTTTGTGATTCTTTTTTTCTTATCCCTTGATATATTTGTCAGACAACTCTCTGCACCATGTGACCCCACTGAATGATTTCAGACAGAGTGCTGTTGTTTCGAATGGCCACAACTGGGTGTGCTGCACCCTTCTGGAATATTTCTTTAACCAGTGAGACCTGGTTCTAGTGGAGTATGCTACAGATAAATCTTCCTAGTCCTCTGCACTTGAAAGGCTTACATTTCTACCTCAATAAATTACAGTTTATAAAAAACAACCACCTATATTATCAAAGTGTATGACTCTGTTCCTGGGCTCTTACAATTTATCTTGTACTGGTGCTATATACTGTAGGCAAAAACAACAACAACAAAACATGAAGATTTACACCTAAGAGTGCTCATGCCATACATAAAGCCACACATGTACTGAGGAAAGCTCTTGCCTGAATGGATGGGTATTTAGGAGTTAAACAAAGGAGAGTCAAGATGGAGCCCAAGAGAGCAGAGGCTGAGTGGGGGAAAAAAACCACATAGTGTTAAAGTCAGAAGAAGTGGAGTTGAGTCTTGCCTCTGTTCCTTAACAAACTTCATGATCTTGGGCAAGTCACTTAATCTCTCCATGCCTTAATTTTCTCATCTATAAAATGGGAAAACATACTTTCTGGGTTCCTGTGAGTCTAAATGAGAGAGTATATGTGAGATGACATGACTGTGGATAATGCTAGCATTAGGGATTGCGGGACGAGGGAATAAGCAATGGCTTAGAACAGGGCAAACATTTTCTGTAAAGGGCCAGATAGTCAGGCATATTGGCTTTGTGGGCCACATACCATCTAAGTTGAAGCTACTCAACTCTGCCTATAGTGTGAAATAAATTTATATCTATACCTATACCTATATATCTATATCTATATATCTATATCTATATCTATATCTATATCTATATCTATATCTATATCTATATCTATAGATCCTATATAATAAAAGTCTAATATGCTAAGTGTATGGTCGTCCATTCAACCAATCAAAGCGTAATATGCTAATGATATGCTAAGGCCACTCAACCGCTTGCTATGACGTGCACTGACCATCAGGGGCAGACAGTCGACCAGTCGATATGACGTGCACTGACCACCAGGGGAAGGCACTCCGACCAGTAGGTTAGCTTGCTGCTGGGGTCCAGCCGATTGGAACTGAGCAAGACGGTCTGGACACATCCTGGAGTCCTCCCGTAGGCCCTCCCTGACTGGCCAACCTCCCGCATCCCTCCCCGGCCCCAATTGTGCACCGGTGGAGTCCCTTGGCTTGGCCTACACCCTCTCACAATCTGGGACCCCTCAGGGGATGTCAGAGAGCCAGTTTCAGCCCGATCTCCCCAGGCCAGGTCAAGGGACCCCACTGGTGCACGAATTCGTGCACCGGGCCTCTAGTATATATATAAAAGCCTAAGCGACTGTTACGACCCGACAGCCAGCCAGTAGCTATGATGTGCACTGACCACCAGGGGACAGACGCTTAACGCAGGAGCTGCCCTCTGGTGGTCAGGTGCACTCCCACAGCCAACCTCCCGCGGTTCCTCACCCTGGCCAGCAGGCTCCAATTGCCAGCCAGACCAAGGTATCCCACCCATGCATGAATTCATGCACTGGGCCTCTAATAAATAAATACACACACACACACACACACACACACACACACACACACACTGAGTGGCCAGATTATTATGATCTCTGAACGCATAATAATCTGGCCACTCAGTATATGTGTGTGTGTGTGCATATATATATATATATATATATATATATATATATATATATACACATGGGTGGGGTCCGGCCAGCCTGGCCAGGGGGAGGGGACATGGGCGGTTGGCCGGCCTGCCTGCTGGTCGAACTCCTGGTCGAGGGGACAATTTGCATATTAGCCTTTTATTATATAGGATATACACTGAGTGGCCAGATTAATATGCATTCAGAGATCATAATATTCTGGCCACCCAGTGTATATATATCTCCTAGTAAAAGTTTATTTATAAAACTAGGCAATGGGCTGGATTTGGCCCAAGGCATAAAGTTTGTTAACCTATGTTTAGAAGCCTAGAGACTTGAATTCTAGTCCTATCTCTGTTTGCATCTAACTAAGTGACTTTGTGCAAATTATTTTAGTTCTTGCTTTTTCTCCATGGAACCCTACCGAGTCTCTTCAACTTCATGACATGTAGAAGAGTGAGACAGAGACAAGGAACCTTGCAAGAGTGAAATGATTTTAATGAATAACATTTTGATTAAAAGCAAAATGTATAGAAATACATAAGATGAAAAATTAAGTGAGGTGTAAATATAGTATGAGTATGGCTAGGAAGTATAAAGCTTGTCTTCTTTAGTATCCCAAACAGAGTGCAAATGACACAGGATTGACCTCAAACCTCCCTGCCATCAGGACACCCCCTTAGTCGAAAACCAGATGATGATTTGGAACTCAGGGGCCTGACCTCCTCTGTCCCTGAGCCACAAGAGCAGGGTGTAGGGCCTAAGTGGGAGGGAACCAGTAGCAGATGTGCTCATTGCCCTGCCTGTAACCCCTCAGCCCTCTTCTTGATGATGGGTGGATGGTTCATGTCCTCAGTACCCAGGAAGTCCTATTTTAGGCCACAGGCAGGTACTTCCTTTGGGTGCATGTGGGGTAAGCCAGAAATACTGGGAGTTAAATTTCTTAGGAGTACCTTGAATCCATGAGAGCTGAGTATTGGTGTATAAATACCAGCTCCGCCTTTCTCCACGTCTTGGGTGAGCCAACTCTCAAGTGTTTTCTACACTAGTTCCCAGAGATTCACATAGGATGGAACCACAGGTTTCCATGGCAGTAAACTCATTAGCACATCCTTTACTTCTTGGCTTCCTTCCCTTGCCTGTCTCACTTTCCCTTTCCCACAGTGCTTCCTGGATTCACCTCTGCAATAAGCCACTTGGATCCAACTCTGTCTTAGGGTCTTCCTCTCAAGGAAGACAAAGCCACGGAGACATACAGTCATTGGGAGATAGCCAAAGGCTTAAGAAAATACAGGAAAGTTCCCTTGGAGCACAAGGTCTTCCAGAAGGAAACTGAAATTTGATCATGTGTCAAGGGAAGTTTTAGATATGCAATTTGTGCTGAGTTCCTTCTCTGTGGCCACCAAGATGAGAAAGACACAGTCCAGTCATAGATGGCCAAGGGTTTACAATTTGGTTCTTTCAGGACGGGCAAAAAGGCCTTTCAGCTAATAGACCTCTTTCAGGTCTAATAAAAAGGGATCTTCTGTAGAGTAGTCAGACTTATTTATGACTCAAGCTATTAGCCTCTCAGTTTCTAAGACTCCTCTAGCATGTTTCTGGATTTTTACATATGCTCGACTTTCTGCCCGGAATACTCATCTCCATTCATTTTGCCTGGTTCCCACTCCCACTTAAGGTTTTATGTTCCATGTCATTTTCTGTTGTTCCCTAGACCAAGGTAATTATGCTATTATCATGTTCCTGTGATTCTCTGTTCTTCCACCATCATTGCACATATCAAATCATGTGCTATTGATTATTTGATTATGAGAGGTCAGGGTCACAACTTATTGATCTTTATTTCCAGTGCCTAGCAAAGGGGCTAGGTTACTCAATAACTATTTGTTGAATAAATGAACAATATTCTTACTAGGTTGAGGACCCATCCTAGGACTCCATAGTAATTTATAGAACAGTTCTTGTGAGGATAAATAATACAGAAGTGACCACTGATAAAAGGTCCAGTTTCTTTCTACTCCTCACCTACCCATCTTAAAAGGTTCTAGGTCAAAGTTTCTAAGTACCAGAATAGCAAGGCCACACTTGGGTGGTAGGATTGTCAGCTTTCAAATATCTAAGAGGCATTATTATCCATCCATCCATCCATCCATCCATCCATCCATCCATCCAATCAGCCAGCCAGCCAGACAGACAGACATTTTCTCTCTCTTCCCATTCATCAAAAAATGATTGTGTTCCTATTCTCTCTCTCAGGTATTATGCTAATCACTGGGGACATGAAGTGGTTTTATTCCTGCCCTTCAGAAGTTAAAAATCAGGCCAACTGAACAAATAATTAAAAGCTATTGCAATAATTGGCTCAATAGAGATATTATGAATTATTTGGGTACATAGGGCATGAGGAGCTACTTCTCTAACAATATGTTCACAAATGTGGCTCCAGGAGTTGGGGTTACCTCTTCACCATGGCTAAATGCTCCCACATGGATTTCTTTTTTCTTCTTCACTTCCTCTCATCTTTATTAGGAGCTTAATCCTTGTGGCCCAGAGTATAATGAATGATTAAAGGTTAGAGCAGGATGGACGGAGTAGTGGGAGTTTATCTTGCCACCAACACAAAGGGGATCCAGTTGTGCCTCCATTAATCCTACCAAAATAATTAACTGCTTGCCTTGACTGTCAGCTACCCACCAATTTCTATTAAGCCTCCTTTTATTGGGCCAATAAAGTATGTATTATTAATAATCATGCTATCTGCATAGTGTTTTATACTTTTCTAAGAACTTCTTCATAGATTGAAAGGAGCATTAAAAGTCATCTTGTAGTCCAGCCACCCATATGATTTTAAATTCTTTCTGCAGCACATGCTGAAGGCCACCCACTGCCTTCTACAATAGCCTCCTCTACCTCCCTGATCTGGAGCCAGCCACTCTTTACTGCAAGGCCAACCAAGTTCTTTGTAAAGTAATTGTCTACTCACTGAATGCCCAGAATTCCTTTATTCTCATATTTATTTCTTGAATCCTCTGATCCCATCTGTTTCATACCTTGCTCTTTACGTTATTATTCCAACATCCTTGCCTATCTCTTGACACGTCATGACCCCATCCTTCCATTCCAACCCATTATTTAGTCATTCTTTTCCATCACCTGGTTAGGGGGACCACAATATCCTTTGGTAGGACCCATTTGTTACAGTTACTCTGGTTGCTATAACAAATTGTCTCAAAATATAGTACATAAAAAGACTATTACATGCTCATGGATTCTCTGGGTCAGGTATTCAAACAGGGCATAACAGAATTGGCTGAATTCTGCTCCATATTGTCTGGTGCATCATCTGAAAAGTCTTGAAGGATGAGAGATGGGATCATCTTAAGTTTCATCTACTCACATGTGTAGTGGTTTATGCTGGCTATTGACTAAGAAGACTTAAAGCTAGGGAGACTTAAACAGTAGCTAGAATGTTTACATGTGGCTTGTCTTCATCACAGTATGGTGACTGGGTTCCAAGGGCAAGAATACAAAAAGAGAGAGAACCAGGCATAAGATGGATACTTTTTATGACATATTCTCAGAGGTCACATAGGATCATTTTCTCTACTGGTCAAGACAGTTACAAAGATCTGCCCACATTCAAGGGGGAGAATATAGACCCTCATCCCAACCCCTGGAGTGGCAACATCACATTGTAAAAGAGGGATAGGATATACAGATGTCCCCCCAAAATGTATACACACTTTGAATGATTATAAAGGCAGTGTTTATTAAAAAACATTTAATTTTAAAAATCTACAGACATTGTGTGTATACATTTTTGGGGGACATCCTGTTTAATGGCATGGCTGTTTTTGAAAACTATAACCTGCTACATCCTTCTAGTGCCCAAAGGCTCTACTTCCATGCTCTGCCCCAAGGGAAGGACAACATCATGGACATAGGTCTGTAGTAGAGTCAATATTTTTTTGTCATAAATAAAATCTATGTCCCTGGGACTCTTACACTTTTGCCTTAATTCTCTGTACTTGAGGCAACACAGAACCAGCCTATTACTTCCAGTGCATTTAAGGAATCTATTTAGTACTCCAGGAGTTTTTGGTCCTATAGACTAACCATTCAAAGTTTGGGGTTCATATTCCATCTTGTATATTCTCTAAATGAGCTTTAGTTGTTTTCCTAACCCCTTTAATTAACAGGGATTTTCAAATGAATACATACTCCAGATGTGATTCCTCCATTTAGATTAGAAAAGGATGAGCATTCCTCTTCATCTCATTCTGGATTCACATTAATAAGCCCAAGGCTTCTTTGGCTTTTATTTTAGGAAGTCACATAGTACTGTTGACTCATACCCAGCCTACAGTCAACTAAAACTCCCAAGTCAAGTCACATGCGTTGCTACTAATTCCTGTTCCTTGTTCTAAGCTTGAGTTGGATTTCTTTTTAGGCCAAAGTTCAAAGTTTTTAATTTCTCTGTTAAACTTAATTTTATTAAATTTATCCTATAATTCCAGCCTATTAAATAATTTTTGGATATTGAGCATTATCTGGTATATGAGCTCTCCTTCCAAAGCTGCATATGGCCTAAAATTCTGTTATGCCGTCAGGGCTCACATCCAAGTCATTGATTAAAATGTTGGATAAACATATAAGTTTTCATTTGATGCATACATAAACCATCAGAAAATCAGGGAACATTATTCATGCTTTTGAAATGAGGGAATCAGGACTCAGAGAGGTCTAGGAATGTGCTCAAGGTCATGTTGCTGATAGGTGTGACAAAGAAGGAACTTGAACCTATGTTTTCTACTCCTTTTGCATTCAGCCCTGGACACTGGCTAAGAAGGGGTTAGGGGAAGAGCAAACAAAATGTAAGCCATGACTAAATATAATTAGAATAATAAAAATGATTTCTGACATTGACTTGTGGAAAAGATAACACGGGGCATTTCTTTCTTAATCTCCATTTTCTACCATTGTGCATTTTCCCTCTTTCTTGCAAATACCTTTATTTTCCAATCTCAATTTCAGAAAGACCTGTTTCCTGAGTTAATCCCCTTGAACCACAACCCACAAGCACACAAATCTCCTACAAGAAGACACTAGAATGCAAAAATGGGAAGAACCTACTGTGTCAAGGTCAAGGTGAGTCAAGAATAAGGCTGAGGAGGTAGGGTGACCAAAACAATTGTGTTTTCCTGGGATGGTTCCACTTTTAGTACTAAAAGTCCCAGGAAATCCTCCATTCTGGGAAAATCAGATGGTAGGTCACCCTATAAGTAGGATGCTGCAGCCTTCTGTTCTCTAGTCTCCTCTTTAATGTTAACACAGATTCTTTGACACTCTCCTTCTACTGAGCAGTGAGGTCTATATTCCCAACTCAGTGACTTTATAGAATACAGGGAAAGTGCCATTGTACCAGTTTCCAAGCTCAGGCCTTAAGACCCTGGCAGCTTCCACTTCCCATCTCTTATGCATTATCTTGGAGCCCCGAGTCACCATGTAAGAAGCCCAGTTACTCTGAGACTACCATCCTTGAGAGCTCACATATGGACACTCCTGTCAACAGCCTCAGCTGTCTTGGATCCTCCAGACCACCCCATGTACCAACTGAATACCACCACTGAAAGAACAGGAGAATTACCCAGCTGAGTCTTATTTAAATTCCTGGCCCACAAAATTATATGATATGATAATGAAATGGTCTCTTCCTTGAGCTGTTACATTTTGGGGTAGTTGGTTATGCAGCTAAAGATCTAGGGGGAATGCCAAACTCTATCTAAATAAACTATACCTAATCTTTTTACTCATTGTTATAAACAGTAACCATCTCCAAATAAATATTCTGCATAAGGTCTATGCCAGCCTTGCCTAACCTCACAAGCCTCTTTTGATGGGCAAAGTAAGGTGAACTGAGTACTGGCTTTGACTACCTATACATCCATTCTTCCTGCATCACCTTGCGTGCCATATTGGCTCACTTTCTTCCCAATGAGCTGGCTTGTCTATGTGCTGTATGTTCCAAAGAATCCTTATTGATGAAATTTACATCTTTCATTCTCATCTTTGGCACTTTGTTGGCAATAACAGACTGCACCGCTGTAGGCTACAGTCTCCACCAATTGAATTCTCCCTCAGCCTCACATTTATCTAGAGCAGCAAACACTTGGCTGCTCCTTCCCAATTTGGCTCCATGATTGAAAATCTGATTGAAGAAACTAGATTCCTGGAGGGCAAGGGCTGTGTTTTAAGTGTCCTTGGGTCCCAATAGCATCTCTTTAGATGGATGGATACATTCTCACAACCCTGGCAGAACCAGTTCGCTTTGCTTCTGCTCCTTCTCTTGCCTAATCTTTTCACTTAAGCCCTTTAAGTGTCTTTTAATTCCTAGAAAGGATAGGTCTTAAGAAAGAGCAGAGTGTACTGTTGTTGGCAGGGGATTTTAAAGTCAGAAAAGGGCAAAAAGATTCTGCATTATTTTGAGACTCCTTAGCCCTCAGTTCTCACTGAATAATTTGTGTCTGATTATTTTCCTGTTTGAAATCTCTGACTCGTTGATGGGTCTTGGACAATGGGAACAAGAAAGGTGACACATATGTCCATTTGTGATGCACTTGTGTAGCAGGAGGAAATGTCAGGGATAAGGATCACAGAGTCAGCTGGTGAGTGTCAGCTAAAATATTCTCTAAAGAGTCTCCAACTGTTGGAGCTGTAAGGGACCAATGAGAAAAAGGAGTAATAATATGGTGACATAGATGGTGATGGAATTAGGACAAGGACTCTAGCTTCCAATCTCTAGTCAAGTGCCCTTGACATCACTCTATCTATCTATCTATCTATCTATCTATCTATCTATCTATCTCTATCTATGATCCTAATATGCAAATAGATCAAATGGGGGAATAACTGAACAACTGAAAAACAAAACAACCGGTCGCTATGACGTGCGCTGACCACCATGGGGCGCGTGCGTGGAAAATGGCGGACGTCGGCCACAGCGGGATGGTGGAGCAGGTGAGCGGGGGCGCCAGACCAAGGAGGGGCGCTGGTCACTGTCATCGGGGCGAGCCTGTGGTGGTTACTGAAAATTCTTTGCTCCCATGCGCTGTGGTCCCGCCCGGCACTCGCACCCCCTGCTGGCGCCCAGTGCCATCCCCAATTGCTCTGCTCTGTCAGTGGGTGTGAGCAGTGGCTGCTGGCCCTGATTGCCCCTGAGGTCTTCTCCACCTCCCCCTGCTCCTGAGGGGCAATCAGGGCAGCAGCCACCACTCACAGCTGCTGCTTGCACCCGCTGACAGCGCCGGCCCCGGCTGGTGCAGGCCCCAATCGCTCAGTGAGTGCGAGTGGGGCTGGCGCCATCAGCGCGTGGGAGTGGTGGCAGTGAGAGCGGGACTGCAGGCAGAGAGGGGACCGGGGGGAGGGAGCCATGGCAGGAGGGGCTGGGCAGGAGCGCAGAGGATGGGCCGAGACCTGCCCCTGTGCCCACTGCAGCCTCGCGGCCCGCAGTTCCTTTCAAGGTGCACAAAACATGCCCTGGGCCCCTAGTGTTGTAATAATACAGATTTCCAGGTCAAGATAAGGGGACCACATGCAATTGTCTCCCCATTTTCTCTCCAAATCCCATTGAAATCATGACACAGAAGTTCCAGAGGAAATAAACCCCCGACAGTGTGGAGAGTGGGAGCAGGTTTATCATTCCATGCAAGTTATTAATGAATGTCTGGGTGGCAGACGGCAGAATGGGAACACACTGACAGGTAAACATATGGAGGAGCCCACCACTGCTAGAATGAAGACTGCAGCTCAACCTGGAGCTTCTCTCCCTTAGGAGCCCGGGAATGCTGGAAGCCTGGCGTCACCAGGTAGAGAGCCTTAGTGTGGGCGGTGGGACAGTAAACTGTGGAGGAACTGTTAGTTGGAAGGCTGCCTGTGGCAAAGCTGTGCCCATTCTCTCCCCCATCACATGCGTAAATGCTCCTCTTACCCACCCAGGGAACTGCAGGAGAGCTGGCAGCCTCGGGTTCATCCCTAGGCCAAACCTGGAGCACTGTCCGTTGCAGATGTCACAAGAGCTCCTTAGGGAGAGAGTGAGGCTTCCAAAGTGGAGGGCAAAACCCTCTTGATTCTGAAATTTTGAGGGGTTTCATAATAATGACCAGTTCCCAGCCTCACATCATTGCTGTGTCCTCACATGACCTTTTCTCTGAGTGCTCACATCTCTCTTATCTCTGCCTCTTCTTATAAGGACACCGGTCCCTTTGGATTATGACCTCATTTAATTATCACTTTCAAAGCCCTGTCTCCCGACACAGTCACATCCATCCTAAGGTACTGAGGGCTAAGGCATAGCATACGAATTTTGGGGAGACACAATTCAGTTCATAACACCCACCTATAGGAGAGTGATTGAATAGACCATGAAATAGCCACACAAGGGCATACCATGCAGCCATAGAAGAAAAAATACGGGGAAAATCTCTGAACTGATATGGAGTAATGTTCAAGATGTATTCTTAATGATAAAAAGATACAAAATACTCTGTTATCCAGGAAAAATGTACATGCTTATATATGTGTATATGTAGTGTAATCTTTGAATAGTCCCTGAAAATGGACTATTTGCAAATTGGGTTACTGACCACTTCTAGTAGCAGTCCTTCAACCATTAGGTTTTTTTTTTTTTTAATTAATGAGTCAACTACTAGTTTACTTTCTGTAGCTTAACTGAACTTTGATCTGGGGGAAGGTGGTCTTCTCAAAACTTAGTTAAATTCGAATTAACCAAGATTTTATTGATCTAATGATAGTTCTGATTAGTTGTCACTGTCACCAAATCTCATGTACTAGTAGTTTTTAATGGACTTGGGGACTGAACTTGACAGATAATATTTTTAGGATTTAGAAATGCTTTAGGCTACAAGTAGCAGAACACTCAACTATAAGTTGCTTAAAGAAATAGAGATTTCTTTTTCTCTGTAACAAATGTTGCCTAGACCAGTGGCGCAGGATAATGCTAATGCAGACAGGCTCTTTCTATTTTTTGTTTCTATCTCCTCATTCTTAGCAAGTTGATTTGGTTCTTCTTGATTGCAAGATGCCTGCTGCAGTTCCAGGCATCACATATGCATATGCAACTCACAGAAAAGGAAGGTAGAACAGTGTTAGCCTATTCTGTCTCTGTTTATCAGAAAAGCAAAAGACTTCCTATCTCCCCTACCTCTCCCACCCCGCTTTTCCCTTCACATCTCATTGGCTAGAACTAGTCACATTACAACTTCTAGCTGCAAAGTATGAGTAGTAAGGAAACAGGATTGTCACGGTTGACTTACATCAATCAAGATTCATCACTTCTGGCCCAGCTGGCGTGGCTCAGTGGTTGAGCATCTACCTATGAACCAGGAGGTCACAGTTTATTTACTGGTCAGGGCATATGCCTGGGTTTTGGGCTCGATCCCCAGTGTGGGGCCTGCAGGAGGCAGCCAATTAATGATTCTCTGTCATCATTGATGTTTCGCTCTTTTTCTCTCCTTCCTTCCTCTCTGAAAAACAATAAAAAAATCTATTTCTCTCTCTCTCTCTCTCTCTCTCTCTCTCTCTCTCTAATATATATTTTAGAGGCCCGGTGCACAAAATTCGTGCACGGGGGCTCCCCTCAGCCCAGCCTGCACCCTCTACAATCCGGGACATCCCTCTCACAATCTAGGACTGCTGGCTTCTAACTGCTCACCTGCCTGCCTGCCTAATTGCCCCTAACTGCCCCCCTGCCAGCCTGATCATCCCTAACCACCTCTGCCTGCTGGCCTGATCACCCCCAACTGCCCCCCTCTGCCAGCCTGGTTGCCCCTAACTGCCCCCCCCCACCAGCCTGGTTACCCCCAACTGCCCCCCCCCCCCCCCGCTGGCCTGGTCACCCCCAACTGCCCCCGCCCACCATCCTGGTCGCCCCCTCTGCCAGCCTGGTGACCCCTCACTGCCCCCTTCTGCCTGCTTGGTCATCCCTCACTGCCCCTCTGCTGCCAGCCTGGTTGCCCCCAACTGCCCCCCCCCCCGCTGGCCTGGTCGCCCCATCTGCCCCCCTGCTGGCCTGATTGCCCCAACTGCCCCCCCTTCTGTCCTGGTCACCCCCAACTGCCCCCCCTGCCGGCCTGGTTGCCCTCATGGCCCCCCCTGCCAGGCTGGTTGCCCCACGTAACCTGCTGTTCAGTCATTTGGTCACCCCTCACTAACCCTCTTGCCGGCCTGGTCGCCCCACGTAGCCTGCTGTTCAGTCGTTTGGTTGTCCCTCACTAACCCCCCCTGCTGGCCTGGTCACCCCACACAGCCTGCTGTTCAGTCGTTACTGTGAGGGTGTCCTGACAAATTTGCATATTACCCTTTTATTAGTATAAATGTTTTATAAAGATTCATCACTTCTGGCTGAACACATTACCACTTTAACAAAGATGAAGTTTTGTTAGTAAGGAAAGGTAACTAATATTTCTGCCATACTTCTAGAGAAGGAAAAAATGAGAGAATGTTCTTTTCTCGATGAAAACCCATCTTTATTTATCTCTGCCCGTCACCTTCGTTTTTTGTGTTTTTTTTTAAAATATATTTTATTGATTTTTTACAGAGAGGAAGGGAGAGGGATAGAGAGTTAGAAACATCGATGAGAGAGAAACATCGATCAGCTGCCTCCTGCACACCCCCTACTGGGGATGTGCCCGCAACCAAGGTACATGCCCTTGACCAGAATCGAACCTGGGACCTTTCAGTCCACAGGCTGACGCTCTATCCACTGAGCCAAACCGGCCAGGGCCACCTTCATTTTTTCTGCCATTTTTTGGTTAGCCAGTGAACCATTTCTAATTCGTTCTCAATCTGTTTTCCCAGTATGCACTTTGGGGGCTCTCTTCCCAATCAGTCCTGCAATAATGCTGCCTTTCTCACTCAACTCCACATATTTGGCATGTTCTTATTAGTACATAGGTAACTCTCTAGACTTTTTGTAAAACTGGGGGAAAAGGGAAAACTCAAACATAATCAATAAAATATCGAAATGATTTTGAAAAAATCTAACTAATATCCTCCCACCCAAAACAAAGTATTGTCAGAGCTGGCACTAATATGGGAAGACTGACTGATGAATATTGTCTAAGTTGGGTTCCCCAGGAGACTCTGGCACCAGGAATTGAGTACAAGTAGTTTACTTGGGAGATGATCCCAGACAACATTGGTAGGGGAGTGGGAAAGTGGGACATGGAAGGGAAGGTTCTGATGAAATGTAAATATGAAGCCAGTTATCACTCTGGGCAACCGGAGCTTACTCCTGCTGGGGACCCCATAAGAATCAGTGCAGAGCATGCACCTCTGAGTTGTCCCACCTGAAGGGAGAGGGAGCTGGGTATTTATCCTTCCACTTTTATTTGTTGTTGGCTGAGGACTGCTGCAGGGGCATGAACAATAATTTCCAGGATCTTGGGTTCTAGGTTAATAGTTCTGTGGTCTCTTAGGTTTTGGGCAGTGGGGGCTCCAACCACCCAAATAAGCCCTTCCACAGTCAGAAGTCAGGCAGGTGAGCCCTTATAATGGTAAGGCCAAGAGTATGTGAGCAGGGCATTGATGGCAGCTGCTATAGGTGTACTTTTTTTTTTTTTAAATATATTTTATTGATTTTTTACAGAGAGGAAGGTAGAGAGATAGAGCTAGAAACATCGATGAGAGAGAAACATCGATCAGCTGCCTCCTGCACACCCCCCACTGGGGACGTGTCCGCAACCAAGGTACATGCCCTTGACCGGAATCGAACCTGGGACCTTTCAGTCCGCAGGCCGACGCTCTAACCACTGAGCAAAACCGGTTTCAGCTATAGGTGTACTTTGTATAAGTTTCAAATCCTATTGCTCATTGGAAATGATAGTAGAACCATGAACAGCTACTAAAAGGAGTGGAAAAGCAGAACTTGAATAATCTGGAAACAGAATCATTGAGCATTGGCTGTTACTTTGGGATCTTCAGAGTTTCATAAGATCTCCACATTCCAGAGGTCCCTCAGGACTCCACGCCTTTGCCTCTTGGTGTTCCCCATTAAGGCCTTTTCATCTCCCCACCTGCTGGACTTCTGTCTTTCGATGCCTATCTCAAACATCACGTCTTTTCCATAGTTTCCTACTCCCATCTTCCTTCCCCATCTCCAATTTCTTAAAGTTTGCATGTCCTCAGAAACAAAACCTGTGACAAGGACTTGGGCACAGATAGTTTATTGGCACAAGTTGAGTGGAGAAAGGGAGATGGGGAAGGCCAATGACACGTGCATCAGTCAGTGGTTACTGCTGTGAGCAGCTGGGGCTCCTGCTGCTGGGCCCTCTAAGGGACCATATAGAATGTGCCTTGGGATTGGCTCACCATAGAATAGGAAACTGGATATTTATCTGCCAACTCTAGCCCTCATTGGTTGAGGGTTGCTTGTGGGGGTGTTAAACCCCCAGTACTTCCAAGCTGTTCTAAACACAGTGACCCATACTGTTGCCATAGAAAACTCTTCCTCAGGCATAGAAGTAGGGAGGCTCAGGGCTTGAGGAGGGAAGCTGCCGCTATACATAGACAATGTCCACAGGTGGACCTTCAGATGGACTCAGAGTGGACCAATGGGATATGGGAGTGATGGGATGTACAGTGCATGCTACACATGACGTCTCCTAGTTAGTTCCTCCCTTACCAGTGCTCACGTGATACTTTAATTTCTTCATAATAACCCTACGTGCTTCATATCTGTTTGTTTTGCCAGCAAATATTAAGCACACTTTGTTTCTGCTTTACATTCAACCTTCACAACAACTCAAGAGGCAGATACTGTAATTGTTCTCATTTAATAATGAGAAAACTGAGTCTCAAGGAGATTAACTAATTTTGTGTTTATGCACCTATCTCTGCTTCCAGACTGTGAGCACCTGAAGGCCACAGCCTTTGTGCTACTGCTCTCCGCATACTCACATCCAGCTCACTGGCTGACATATAGGAGGTACTCAATAAATGTCACTTGAATCAGATTATTCAGAAGATTCAAAATCACTATGGAAAGTGGAAAGAAATGCATGGCATTGAACAATGTCATTTTGAAAACAGCTTTTCAATAACCAGCAAGGCCCTGGGCACAGCTGGAATGATCGGATTGTACAAACTGAGTCTGTCAGGAAATCACCAGGAAGAAAAATAAATCATGTTGCATGACCACTCATATGCAAACCCGCTGCTTTCCCTTGTCTTGGGATTAGCCATGAGTTTTAGTAACTCTATTTACACCTGCATTTTTTAAATAATTGCAAACAGAATTAATCTTCAGTCTTACCCTTTGATGCAATGCCAAGGGACTATTTGGAACACAATCTATTCTCTGCCCAGCATATATTGGAAATAACCCAAAGTAGCTGTCAAGGCATAAACAACTCAGGGAAAAGCATTGCTGTGGTTTTACTGAACAGATGGTCTGATGACGTCGGTGTCTCCAGATTACCTGCAGCAAAAGCAGATGGAAAAATTAACATCACAGCCCAAGCTTGATGGCAGGCCAGGAGTCACGGAGAACGTCAGGGGAGAAAAGTCACATGGGATGCTTTCTTTGCTTTGTTTTCAAGTTCTACTGGGAATCTTGCCCTCTTCACAAATTCCTCAAATGAAACAGCAAGAATTATTTCAGCTGGTCCTACAAACAACCACCACCAAGGCAGGGCCGGAAGACATGGCATTCAGTAATGCCACTGCCACTAAAAAGTGAGATTGATTCTAAAAAGAGGTTATTAAATATGTAAAAGTGCCCTATCAATGAAAAGAAACATCTCAGAGCTGTGATTGAATATGATGTTTCTTTGAAAAAATCATCATACTGGCCGTGTACTTAGCCCTGGGCACATTGTAGTTTGTGGAATTTATATTCCATCTTGTTCCAAGAGGCTGCATCAGAATTAACATTTTTCACCCAGGGCTGACTGCACAGCCCTTTATCTCTGCCCATCTTGTTTCCTCGTTTGGTATTGTGCTTTCACTGTTTCCTGCCTGCTGGTGTCCCAGGCCTTTATTGCCTTTATGCATAGTTGTCAGCTGCGTGAAGTGATGCATTCCAGCATTAACCATGGACTAGCCAATCTGTGCCAGGCTACCTTGAATTCAAGATCTGAAATCTCAGAGTCAGAATCATAGGACTTCCTGTTTATAAATGAAGAAGCAGACCTCTGGAGGCTCCACCCTTGTCTGAGGACACAGAAGTGGCGGGAGACAAAACAAGAACCCAGAGGTCTACTCATGAAACCACATGGCCTTCACAGCTCTTCAAACCCCAAGTGCTCCTAACTCACCTCCCTCAAGAGTTACAGATCTTGAGATATATACTTCAAATTCAAAGGGAACTCAGTATGGTCAGCAAAACAATTTTGAAATCTATTTTTCTATAAAAATCCTGTCCAGTTTTTATGGCAGTAGAGCATCATGCAAGGATGTCTTGGTTTAAGTTCCAGGAAGCAAACCCTGAGGCAAGACTCTGAGTGCAAGTTTTCTTGGGGGAGCGGGTGTTGATCCCAGAAAGCAAAGATAGAGGAGAGAGAAAGTGAGACAAGAAAGTGGGGCGGGGGCGGGGAAGGAACTTGCCTCCAATATCCCAACCAAGAGGTGAGGGACTTGTGGTATGTATCCTCCAACTCCCAGCGTCATTACATAAGAGCTGCTTCCAGGGCTACTAATTGCCCTATATGTACTTCTGCAACCTCTGACCTGCCCCACGGGGCAAGAGAAAGCCCTCAAGTGAAGAGTGACTGATTCATGTAGTGGAATGATTAGAACAATGAGTGCTGTGGGGATATGGGCAGGACGTAGCAGCATTTGCTCCAGTCAGATTTGGGTTCAAATCTGTATCCATTGACTTGCTGGCTGACCTCAGACAAGTTCCTTCCCCTCTCTTATCCCCAGTTTCTTCATCTATACATGTGAAATGCTTGCACAATGCTTAGTACAGAGAAGGCCCTTAGTATGTGGCATTGCTGTCATCGTTGCCATTTTCCGTTCCTGTGTCACATGTCTAGAGAGAAATAGAATTTAGAATCACATTGTGTTAGTGCAGGCAGGGGCCTTTGCCAGCACAGAGGTCAACCTCCTGATTTCGCAGAAGAGGAAATTGGAAGATGAGGAAAGTGGCTGTCTCAAAAGGAAAACGTCTCTATTGACAGTGGCAGGGCCGGACCTGCACACTGACTTCCCTGGCTCCACGTGCAGTGCTCTTTTCACCACCCTGGACCATCTCCTTCAGAGTTATTCGTAGACTGTAGATCTAGGAGTTGTGAGTCCTCATCACATCCCGGGATGGCAAACAGGTTTGCTCTCACAACTTTGATAAGCTGGCAGTGGCTGCCTGTGCGGCTGTGTTGAGAGGGATTCATTCTGCTGATGAGGGGCACCAGGCCAATGGCTGTGATTGTTATCACTGTCCACCATTGACCCGCCATGTGGATGCTGATCCTGTTGGCGCTGAAGTGACTGAGTAAGTTTACTGCTGGACTTGGGACTTGACACCAAGGGAATGAGATAGCTATTTGGTTTGTTTTATCACAACAATGATGCATATTCACTGTAAAAAATTCTAAAGATATAAATAAGAAACTAAAAATTACCTCTAAGGAACAGCATAGAATGAGAATAGATCTTTGGAATAGATCTTAGTTTTCAAACTCAGAATCAGATGAGCTGGGAGTGAGAAAGGAGGCTGAAAACAGAAATTAATTGGTCTGGAAAAGGAGTCATTGATTTCCCTACATCTGGATGCCGAAATAGCAAGCAGTCAGGCATTTAATCCCAAGACAAAAAAAAAAAAAAAAAGTCATATCTCCCCAAGTTACACTCAATGCAAAAACCTCAACAGAGTTTTTCATAGAATTAGCAGGCTGATTCTAAAATTCATCTGGCAGAGTAATGGGCCACGGGTAGTGAAGACATTCCTGAAGGAGGATACGAAGGGGAGACTTACCTTACAGATAACGGAATTTCTTTTGAGGCTTTTGTAATTAAGACAGCGTGGTATTGGCACTGCAGTGAATAAATTGACTGATGGAATATAAGGCAGAGCTTCCAAACAGACCCATGTGCACATGGAACTTTGATGTGTGATAGGAGCAGCTTGGCAGTGGGGGAAGGAAGGACTCTATAATGAGTGGAGCTAAAAATATGCTCATCCATATGGATAAAAATGAAACTGGACTCCTACCTCACACCATATGCCAAAGCAACTCCAGATGAATTACAAAGCCTTTAATTATGAAAGCAAAACTTCCAACTCATTAGTAGAACATATAGGTTAATATTATTCTGACCTCCAGGGCAGAAAAGGATTTCTTAAACAAGACACGAAAAGTGCAGCTCTGAGAGACTCTCACCCAGGTCAACAGGGAATCCCAGCACAGTATCCCAACTCTGGTGCTCACCCCATGCTCACTCACTGCCTGGAGGCACCCTGAGGAGAGAATGGCCTCTGAGAACACTGTGGTGAATACCAAGCTTGTGGCAGGGGGAGGCTGTTCGCTAATTCCTCTCATCTCTGAACTTCTCTCCATGGGGTGATCTGGTGGCATGTTCCCGTGGCTGCCACATGCCAGGATGGAGATAACCTGGTTTCATCTGGACTCTGGTAACTATCCTGAGGATACCACTCTACTGACCAAACTACCTGGTTATACAAATGCACTAGGGAGGTTTTCACTGTAAACTACAGAGCCCTCTTTAACTAGAAAGTGGATTTATTCAAGAAGAATTAGGTGGCTCACACAACCCCTAGGAAGGCTAAAGAATCTAATGCAGGGGGCATGCAGCATGAACGGTTTTAAAGGTCCCCTCAGCAGTGTAACCTCCCTGGGCTCAGATACTGCAGGCCACACTGCTGATTTCTGGAATGGCCACCCCTGCAGGCTCTGGCAGCTGGAGCTCTCTGGCTCTACCAAAAAGGCTTCTACCTTCCTTTTATCACCAGCTTTCAACTTACAGTCTGCGACGGGAGCCTCTGATTGGTGAAGCCCGAGTCACAGGCCCTGGCCTTGCTTGAAGGGAGGCCTGGGAAAGCAATTTCTGCCTTACTTGTCTCCTCATCACTCCCTTTTTATTTCTAAAGACTTTTTTTTTTTTTTGCCAGATTAAAATCCTAAATTTATAGATGATTTTTAAAATAATTACATTTTATCCTGGTTACTCTTCATACTAGCAAAACTGCATGACTCCATAAGTGAAAACCTCCAAAGTCCTAAATTTGTATTATTCCAGGGAAAATAGATGGCTCCCATCACGGTATATGGGTTCTTGTTAGCTTTTTTCCTTGGATAATGGCTCTATAATTTGTCCCTAGATTTGCGTGCCTACCTTACTCTGGGGCATAAGCTCTTTGTTCATGGACTTACAGCATGATTCTCCAGCAGACACTGGCTACATGATAAAGTTATCTGTACTCCATGCAATGACTGGAAGATTTGTGAAGTGGACATGAGGACTGGGGAAGTACAGACTAAGAAGAGGTACAGGAGTCAAGTTGAAGGGATGTTGTGGTAGATTGTGATATGAGCACAAAGCCATCCCATTCTGGTGCGCAGGGCCTTTGCAATGTGACTTTGCCGTTCCTCTATCCACAGGTGGAGTCTACACCCTCTTAAAACTGGGCTGGCCCCGTGACTTGCTTAGTAGTGGAATGTAGTAGAAGTGATGTGCCAACTCCAGAGCCTAGACCCCAGGAGGCCTTGCAGGTCCTGCCTTGTGCATTTGGAGCTCTGTCCTGTGGCCACGCTGTCATGAAGAAGCCCAGATGAAAGACCACATGGAGAGGGAGGTCAGCAGCCTAGCTGTTCCCACTGGGTCTAGTCCCCAGCTGACCTACATCAATGAGCCCAGGTAAGATGAGCAGAACCACCAACTCAATCCCCAGAATCATAAAAAAAGGTACATTTTTATTGTTTTGTACTTTTGAGCCACTATGTTTTGGAGTAGGTTTTTATGCTGCCATAGACAAGTGCAAGGTATAATCAAGGTACTGAATGCACGCTGATGATAGAGGAGCAAGGTAACAACTTTATGGAGAGTTTATTTTTCTAACATATAGGGGGTATCTAATATATGCCAGACACCTTATATAATTCATTTAATCTTCCTAACAGCTTCATGAGATAGGCACTACTATATAGTTGGGGAAGCCAAGTTACAGAGAAGTGATGTAACTTGCCCAAGGTGACATGATTGGTAAGTGTCAGGTTTGAGCCTTGACTTTGTGTCTGCCTGATTCCAAAGTCCTTGCTCATGACCACACTCCTGCACTGCCATGGGCACTTGTAAATGAACCAACTTGAGTTCAAAAAGGATAGAGACGGGGAAATAACACAAGCTTTATAACTCTTGCTTTCTGTGTTTATTTCCCATCTAAAGATTACTTTCTTCAAGAAGGGAAGAATGAGTTTTGAGATGATGATCTGCATTCCTATTCAGGCTTCTGTTTCAATAGTTCCTTCCTTGAATTATTATTATATAAAAGATGGATGTTCTGAAACTGACTCGGGTTATAAGAAATATAAGGAGAGGGGAATTCAAACGCACTATGAAAAATAAGCAGACTTGCACTTACTCATAATTCCTACTGAGGCAGAATGCCTTCTAAAAGCAATCACTGACATTCATTTATTCCACACAAATACGCTGAGAAATTACTAAATGCCAGGCATTGTGCTAAGTGTCGGGAAGACAAATGTGATCTGTTTCTAACCTTAAGTGCTGTGTAGTCTAGTTAGCACAGAAAATTAAACAAAAGCCCAACACATGAATTTGCTAATCATCTTTCCAAAATTAAAGAAAAACATATCAATGATCTAAAGAAAAAATTTGCTTTGAGGTGATTGTCTAATTAAAGTGATAGAGTTGCAAAGATTAAGTTGTTCTCATCAGTCTCCTGTATGACCACATGTTTACTTCATTTCCAACAAATGTTAACTACTCTCTCTAATTTATAATCCAGAACTTGGTAGGAATTTACTTCTTCATGAAACCATAAAGAAGATTCAAATTATAGATGACTCTAGAAGAAAATAATTCAGAAAATCTTGTAAGGCAATAAATTTCCCTCCGTTTATTTTTTTGTCTCTTGGGTTGCACATAAACACTCTAGCTTAGAACTATATTCATATTTGATGACTTATCAGTTTTTAAATGAGAACCATATTAGAAAATTGGCTTCAGAAGAGTGTTCTATAGTAATGGGCAGGGAATGTTCTTCTAGCTTCTGCTTAGCAGACTTGCATATGCTCCTTGCCTTCTCTGTGCCCCAGTTTCCTCATCTGTCAAGTAAGGCCATCTGTGCGATAGTATCTGGAATCTTCTCCCAGATGTAAAAAATTGTGTGGTTCTTTAAAGAATTCTTGTTGGTTATTGGCTGTTTTTCTCTAGCTACCTATGACATCTTCTTCAGTATTCTTAGCATAAACTTGATTTCACTTTCTATGTTGATTTTCACCTGGAATTTGAAAAGTTTTTTAAAGCTGAATTGCCTATATGTTTTTAAGGATAAGGAATATAGAGTTTGTTTGTTTGTTTTTGGTGTGTGTGTGTGTGTGTGTGTGTGTGTGTGTGTGTTATATTATTTTATTGTGTTATATTATTTTATTGTGTTATAATCCTTTGAAGGTACAAGGAAGGATGGGCACAGTTCACCACAATGAGATTGATGTTTCTTAGAATTAGGGGAATTTTGAAAAACTTCAATGTTAGCCATGTTCTAGGCTTATATAACCCACCCAGCAAGAGAATACTGGGCTCTCCCATATACATATGCCCCTGGGCAAAGGAGTAATTAATAGGTTGGGAGTTCAGATATCTGTGTTTTAGTCCTGATTCTGCACTCAGCTAATTGTCTGATGAGGAACTGTTTCCTCTATCAGAACCTCCGTTTCTTCATCTGTAAAATGAGCTGCAGTAGAAGATCATGTTTACCTAGAATGTCTGGAACCTATTTAGGTATTTAACACTGTTTTTGGAAGTTATATAAACTTAGTTCAAAATAGCACAATTAGCCCTGGCCAGCATGGCTCAGCAGATAGCACATCGATTTCTGGTCAAGGGCACATACCTGGGTTATAGGTTTGATCCCAGCCCCGGTCAGGGCATTGTGGGGGAGGCAACCAATCAATGTTTCTTTCTCACATTGATGCTTCTCTCTCTTTCCCCCTCTCCCTTTCATTCTCTCTAAAAGTCAATGGATAAATATCCTCAGGTGAGGATTAATAACAACAACAAAAATAGCACAATTAGACCCCAAATGATTTCTGCATGTAACATGCATATGTTAATTACACTTGAGTGGTTAAAAGACAAGTTACTTACCCAGGAATCATTACAATGAGTACCTTGCCTGTAGGACCTCAATAGTATCCCTGCAGTTGTCAGTCATTCTCCATGCTATCCTAACTGAACACTAGTCCTGCCCCCTTTCACATTTGTAGCTGCAGGAGCCACAAATCACCCCAGAAAACAACTCTTCTATTATTTCAAGCCGCAGGGGAGCTGAGATTGCCTGGATGGTTCCTCCAGGAGTGGACCTTTGTACAGTTTTAACCCTTACACATTTTGCATTGAGCTGATGGTATGAGACATGTGGAACAGGTATTCTAAGGCAGGGTATTCCACCATGGACACTACTGACGTTTTGGCCAGGATGATTCATGGGGACCTTTCTTATGCATCATAGGATATTTAGCAGCATTCCTGGCCTTTACTCATTACTTGCCAATAGTATCCCTTCCCCCAGCTGTGAAAAACAAAATATATCCACATTTTGCCAAATGCCCTCTGGGAGCAAAATGAGCCCCAGTTGAGAACCAGGCCTCTAAGGGGAGTGCCTTTGAATGTATGGACTTCCACGTGGTCAAACACAGTCCTTAAAAATTGAGTGCAAATGATGCCGTTGTAATAGTCTTGTTATTATTTAACAGGAAAGGAGTAAAGAGAAGACTAGATCGTATGGGCATGCCATTTATACAGCTTTTCCAGGAAGCTACAGTTAACACTCTCCAAGTCTGTTCCCAGCTGCTGAGGGTTGGGAGAAGGGACCGGACAAAGGCAGTTTGGACACATGCCCAATAAGGTGTGAGTGATGTGGGAAGGTGCTTGACTGTCAGTCACACCTGGGAATAGGTAATTGGCCAAAATAGGTGTGGCCATTGCAAGGGCACAAAACCTGAATATTTAAACTTCTGAACAAAGGAATGTGCTCTCTTGGCTCATGGTCCTCGAGCTCTCTTGGGACTCCTGTTGCAGGGGGTGCATTCCCCTGCATTCACTCATGTGCCACACTGCCATGTGGACTCCCCACAATGGGCTAATGACCTTTAATTAACTGATGCTGAATTGGGCTCAGCTGCAACATGGAACAGAAACTCTGGACCAGGGGTCCTCAAACTACGGCCTGCGGGCCATATGCGGCCCACCGAGGACATTTATCTGCCCCGCCGGGTGTTTTTGCCTCCGCTGCCTGTCCTGCTTAGCAGCCGACTTAGCAGTGTGCATAGGAATTTGTTCATAGTTTTTTTTTTAAACTATAGGCCCTCCAACGGTCTGAGGGACAGTGAACTGGCCCCCTGTTTAAAAAGTTTGAGGACCCCTGATCTGGACACTGGCCTTGCTTTTGGCTTTACTGGAACCCAAACTGCACCTTTTCCATGGCTGGTATAAGAGACATGGGATTTTGGAACCCCAAGAATGTAACTCCATACAAATAGTCTTTTACCGCATCTCATTCTCCCATGGGGGTTCTGAAAATGCTTATTTCAGCAGTACCCCAAGAAACCCACTCCCACTCATGTCTGGGAAATCTGGCCCACTGCTTTCTCTGGTAACATGAGTAGTTGCTTTGGGAGGCCATCTCAGGAAGGATTAGGAGGGATTGGGAAGGGAGTCCGGGAAGGGAGGATAACAATAAAGGGTGTGTTAATGAGCTAGTTACTGTTGTGAGAGGCAAGAATTTAGCTTCACTAGGGGCTTTTGGGACTGTGCAGAACACACCTTAAAGTTGCCCCATTGAAGAGCATGGAAGCTGAGGTGTTATCCTCCATCAAACCAGTATGTCAACCTCCTGTCCTGATTCACCCCATCCCCAGACTTTTTTCATTGACTCAGATCCTTTTTGCCTATTGATGGCAATGCATTTTTAAAAATGCCTGATTAATAAAAATGTTTGTTTTGAACTATCCTATCATTTGGTTGTTCAGATTGTCTACTGTAGGTAGGCAAGAAAATTGTCACATTTCTCCCCAGCACTAACATTCAAGGACTCTACCTGGTGATTTGATGCCAACCCTGAGGGAGCTGATGAATAAATAGAAAGAGCACAGCCTGATCCAGAGGCATGAGGTGGGTGGAGAGGCACTCATCCTTTATCTTGCAAATTGAATACGGAAATAATTGCAGGAGAACAGGTATGACTTCCCACATTTTTAGTTTTCACTAAAGGCACTTTTGTAACCATGACTTCACTTCTGAATTGGCATTGCATTGACTCTTCTGACAGCCTTAAAAGATACCATCAAGACTTTGTCACATACCCTGAACAATTTAGACAGAGCCTAGGTGACAATAGAATGAACTTCAGCTGGAATGTGGTGGGGGTAGAGGGATGAATCCCCAGAAAATTAAGTCTGTGTGCCAATTCCATCTTCCTGCATCTCCTTCTCTCAGAACCTACTTTAAACCTATTATTGAACCATTTATCAGTTCGGAGTATAAGGAAGGCATGTTGGGAAAATCAGATGTTAGTATATAAGAGAGAAGTAGCTGCCAGGCATCTCAGCAAATGATAAACTGGCGAGTCTCTGTTATCTTTTTAATGGCACTTGTTTTCTTAACATTAAAACTGTTTAAGATAATCACTTGTGAATCATAAGATTGTATTGCTTTTTGGCAATGAAAGCTTTGATATGCAACCATGGGCTTGGCCATTGAAAGGTTAAAGTCGGTGATGCACGGGCAGGCTAAATAGCCATCTCAGATGGTGAATAAAGAAAAATTGAATTTATTTGAAGAAAATGGGATGGTGGATGGGGATATACAAAGGGAAGGGCTACACAGCACTGAGCCAAAGGGTATTAGGTCCCTGAGGGCAGCAATATATTTAGGACAGTAGGATAAGGAAGGGTATAGAAGAAGCAACAGGAGAGCCTAGGTTGGGCTGCTTTGGCTTACGGAGAAGTCAAAGAAACAGGTACAGGGGGTTAGCCTTAGAAACAGGTGCAGGGGGTTAGCCCGGGACTAGCTCCCACTGCCCATTGCTCCCCTGGTTTCAAGTACCATGGGGTCCCTTAGAGGGAAGAAGGGGGAAGGAAATGGTGCTAGCATACTCCTCAGGGGGAGAGCACGAGCTGGGTTCTTTGTCCTGAGCATATTGATCTCTTTCTTGCAGGTGTAAGTCTTAGGGGAGGTCTCAGGGGGGAGGGTCTTATTAGAATATTCATCAGCCTTCCAGGTGTGCTCTTTCAGGGTTGTGGTCTCCACTGATTGGTGGGTGCCAGGGCTGGAGGTCATTAGTCAATGTAGCTGGTCCTGAGGCAGCCACACAGTGTCACTTGCCTGGGTTTGCTGCTTTTCTGGGCTTGGAGCTGAAATACAACTGAGGCCTAGATGTTATCTTTAAGGAGGAAAAGGTCAAGGGTTCTAAACTGCCTGACCAGCGATATGAAAGATCAGGGGGCCAAAATGCATGACCAGTGATATGCTAGGGGAGGACAGGTTACCCTGGAGGTGAGGTTCTTGTTTTCCCAGTTTTGCTCCTTGCTGGACATCCGGAGCTTTCTGCCCTGGTGAGTTTCTGTACCTGGCCTATAATCCTTGCTCTGCTCATGTCTGTCTAACTGCCATTGTTCTTGATTTTCCTCCAAGGAGTTCAAAGCACTTTCACTTAAGCAGTATCATCCTCGTTAGCTTTGTATAACACAGGGAAAAGTGAAGAGGGAGAATGGACACGTAGGAGTCTGTATTTGACCAATGGAAATATTAAAGTGCAGAAGAGAAGTGGGTTGGCCAAAGTCTGAGCACTATGACAGGCATGTCCCAAATCTTAGGGCTGTATACATTCCTGGGGCCTGGATCATGGCCCTGGTGGGATTTTCTCCTTAGGAAACCTGCACATAGAAAAAAATATGTCCAAGACCCGAACCGAAAGCTCGCCTAGTAGTTTAAAAAATGAGCCCCTCAACTAGATTCTAGGTCGGTGGCATGATTCATATCCTGACCAGAACAAAGAGCAAAGATTTAACACCAACCAGCTGAGGCTTCTTTTTATTTTTAATATTAAGAAACAAAAAAATGATCATCCCCTTTCCTGCCAAGCAGGGCACAGACCAGCCCAGCCCACCTTTCTTGAAAACCCATGATCTGCTTTTCAAAGGGAAGATGAAAGCTCCAGGAATAGACAATGGTTTTGAAACACTGGCTGACTTTTGAATATTCATGACTATTCTGATGCAAATGAATATTTCAAACTGAGCCTTTTTTTTTTTTTTTTTTTTTTTTTTGGTAGAGGTGCTGTTTGAAATGTATAGGCTTGTGAAATTGCTTTTCTAGTGCTGCAGATTCACTAGCACAACTTTCTTTGCTTATTTATAATTCTAGAAGTTTCCCAGGTGTCAGCCTTGGGCTGGAGTTTCAGCTGGTTTCTTTTAACCCAAAACTAGGGCTATGGTTTAGCCTAACCCCCATAAGAAAGCCTGGCTTTGTTTAATTGGAACCAGGTCTGATAGGCCCTCCTTGTTCTGCCAGCAGCCAAAGAGGCTTCCTTATCACACATCAGATTGTCTTTCCTTTGAGGTAACCTCAAACCAAAGCTCACTGTTCCCTGAAGAACAAAGAGAGAGTGAGAACGTTGTGTCCGAGCTTGGGAGCGCTCAGATGGTCAGGAAGTCAGGACACTTGTTTGGGTTTTGCTGACTTTGCACCAGAAGGGTCTCACTGTGTTGGGCCTTGGGTATGGCATGTGGCTTTGCCAGGTCAAAAGACTTTAAAGAAGACACATAGACCCCACCGGCTGATGGAGACTTAGGGACCTCCAAAGCACAGTGAGTGTTCAGTTCCCCTTTGGGGGAGCTTTGAGACCTCCTTTCCTCTTCAGGCTGGTACAGGAACTGTGGCTGCTGGTCAGGCCCAGGAGGAAGACGGGGCATGGGTGAGGTGGTTATTTCTGGAGGGAAGAAATAGTACATTGTGGAGTCAAGGTCAGTCTCTGAAGAGAGAGTCAGTTACGGAGCTCTGTCCAAGGCCAATGAAGAGTGATGCCATGGAGTTTCCTATGTCTCTCAGGAGGTGTAGTGAGCCTCTGTTTCAGACAGGGCAGGGAAGCCCTCAATCTGGGCCAGTAGGGTTCCCTTGGCGGAGAGGATGCTCTCTCCTCAGGATGTGAATCCATCTGGGCTCTGTGCCCTACCCCCAGCACCCCTCCTGAAAGGCCATGAGTGTGACCTCTGGCTTAATTTTTTGAATAATCCTTGGAAGTATACTTCTCTCCTCCCAGTCTTCTCTCCGATCTGGCCCTCCACCCACAAATACTCCACAGGTTACTCTCTCCCTGTGACTCATGCTTATTCCGTAGGTACTGTACTTACTATGTGCCTGGCCTTGTGCTGGGCTGGGAACATGAGGTGAATCCAAATTGGTCTCTGTCTGTTCAGTGCTTCTGGTCTATGGATCCAAACTTACTTCCTACTCCCAACCTGTCTCTCTGTCCCATGATTATTCTCACCACCATATCTTTCCCTGGGGTGTTTTCTTTACCTATCGTGCCCTCTCCTCCCAGCGCCAATATTGTAAAACCTAGCTCAACTTCTGAGGCATGCAAGAGTTTCCTTTGCTATTCAGCCTCCCTCGTTTGTCCTTTTCCTCCCAATTTCTGTAACATATTTGTCTGTATAAAATGGCTTTACTTAGCCTAGTGACTATTTTGGGTATGTAAACTAGTCGTCTTTGAGAGCTCAAGTCATATTTTACCCTTATACTGAATCATTTCTTAACCTTTCATCTGGACCCCAGAATTCAGCACAAAACAGCACATAGCCCAATAAATATTATTGGTTATTAGTCAGAATGGCTCTTGTGAGAACAATGTACTAGTCCTGTTGGCCTTCTATCCCCAGGAGGAGTAGGAGATGGGTAAGGTGGTGGATGGGTGAAAAGCCTGTCTATACTCTAAGTTTCTGGTCAAGTAGAGAAGCTCTATCCCTGAAGTAGACCCTGAATATGATATAAGCAAAGATATCAGCAATTCGTAACTAAAAGGTAGAAAACATATTTATATAGAGAGTAGATCTTATTCATTTGCTTCCAGATCAAGGAAAGTTTCTACTCAACAACAAAAAAGTTGTAAGGGTCATAAAATGTGACCCTCAAGTGACCTTTGGCAAATAACCTTTCGAGTTTCATTTTCCTTGTCTATACAATAGAAATGATATCACCTACCTAATAGGGTTGTTGAGATAATGCATATAAACCATTTAGCCCAGAAACTAGAAAAGTACAGATATTCAATTAATAATTGCCATTATACATATTGTCATTGTTTTTGTCTGATTAAAACTGCATTTTCCAAAATCTGGTAGGTGGATTGTTTGGTGATACATAAGATAATTTAACATGGTACATTGACTTTTAAAACATTTTAAATTGTGCTAGGAAAAATAATCACATTTGTGATTTTATTGATAGAATTTCTATTTTAGTTATTTATTGCTGCATAACAAGTCATCCTTAAACCCAGTGGCTTTAAACAACAATGATTTATTTATTTATTTATTTATTTATTTATTTATTTATTTATTTATTTATTTATCTATCTACCTATCTTTTGATTGTGATCTGGGCTGGGCTCAGCAGGTCAGTTTGCTCTTCTTCACTCGCATGTCTGGCCCTGAGCTAGGATGGCTGGAACAGCTGAATAGCTGGGAATCTCTCTCACCTTCTAGGTAATCTCTTCTGCCAGGTAGCTGGGCTTCTTCACTTGGTAGCTCAGGGCTCTGAGAGCAAGCTTTCCAGGAGGACAGGTCCTATTATGCAAGTGCTTATCAAGTCTCTGCTTACATTATACTTACTAATGTCCCATTGGCCAAAGCAAGTCCTATGGCCAGGCCCAGTGTCAGTGTGGGAGGGACTGCACAAGGGCAGTGAATATTGGGAGGTGTGGTTCATTGGGGGCCATCGGTGCACCAATCTTCCACAGTCATAGTTTACCTCACCGGTGAGTCGTCTAGCTGAGACCTGGAACAGTCTGGCAGCAGAATCCATGTCAAAACCACCAGGCAAATCGCTTCAGACAGCATGTTTCAATTATTTATTTCCAAATGTAATGACTAAAGCAACAAACATTTTATTATTTTCATTGATTTTTGTGGCCATGTATTCAGATAGGTCCCAGGAAAGATTGCTTATCTGTATTTCACCATGTCTAGGGCCTTGTAGGGATGACTCATTGCTGAGAGCTGGCTGAGATGGTTCATCTGGTGGTGTAGTTCTCACTGTCGGCCAAGCTCCTCAGTTTCCCCCTACCTGACTCTCATGTGACTAACTTCCAGGCTCCTTCACAGTGTGGTGGTCTCAGTGTAGTCATATATCTTACATAGTTGCTGGCTTTTCATCAGAGAGCAGGGTAGAAGCTGCTATGCCTCTTACAGGCCACCCTCAGAACTGTCACCACTTCACCATGCCATGCCACACTGTATGACTCAAAGAAAGTCACAAGGCCAGTCTAGATTCGAGAAAAGGAATAATAGTCTCCCAGTGTGGCCACCAGCAACTCTTTCCCTCCATAAATGTACAGGGAGGGAAGAAATTAATGGCGGTCATATTTGGAGACTTTCTACTACAGTATGCTTATGGACCAGAATACTTATCACTAATTTAAGGTTTTGTTGTTCTTAGTTTTTCTAATAGCCTATTTTTAGAGCAATTTTATATTCATAGCAAAATTGAGAGAAAGGTAGAGAGATTTTCCGTGTAACTCTTGCCCCAAACATACATAGCCTCCCCCATTATCATTATCTCTCAGAAGAGGGGTGCATTTGTTACACTTAATAAAACTACATTGATATAAAAAAATCACTCAAAGTTCATAGTTTACCTTAGGGTCACTGTTGTACATTCTATGGGTTGGACAAATTAATAATGACATGTATCCATCATGATAGTATCACTGGATTTTCACTGCCCTATCGTTCCTCTGTCTTCTGCTTGTTCACCCCTTTCTCCCCCAACCACTGGCAATCACTGATCTTTTTACTGTCTTGATAGTTTTGTCTTTTATAAAATGTCATATCGTTGGAATTAAACAGTATGCAGCCTTTTCAGACTGGCTTTTGTCACTTAGTAATATCCATTTAAGTTTGATCCATATCTTTTCATGGCTTAATAGCTCATTTCTTTTTAGCAGTGACTAATATCTCATTGTCTGGATGCACCCAGTTTATTTATCCCTTCACCTACTGAAGGACATCTTGATTGCTTCCAAGTTTTGGCAATTCTGAATAGAGCTGTTATAACATCTGTGTGCAGGCTTTTGTGTAGATGTAAGTTTTCAACTCCATGGGATAAATCCTGAGGAGCACAATTGCTGGATGCAAGATCAAATTTTAAACGTAGTCAATCTGGAGAAAAACATAAAGCAAATAATAGTAGACCAAATCGTATGAAATTTCTTATTTTGTAGTGCATGCCCAGTTATTGGCAACTTTATATGGTTCTACCTAGTAGTACAGTGGTCCTAGAATATGGCAACGTTTTCCATGGTGATATACAAAAAAGTTTGGGAAACATTTTTCAATTGAAGTATTGTATCTTCTGGTGACTTTCATGTCTTTGTTTGACCAAAACATGGAAGATGCTGATTTGGACAGTTTGTTTTGTTGGTAGTGGTGGTTGTGGTTTGGAAAAGACCTGATATGAGCTCAATATGTCAGGTGCCTATTGAACATATTTATCAAAATGTCCTTGACCCAAGGGATTGCAAATTTTCCATGTTTGCTGCAAATCAGACAACTGAGACAGCTGGCAGCCATCTTCCGGGGGAGATTTTTTTGATCCCCAGAAGCAAAAGTATTTTCTACATTATTAGGTATATTGACAGACACCATATCAGTTTGGTAAGGCATTAAAACCATTTTCTGGCAGAATTTGGCACAAGAAATTGGAACATTTGGCTATATGGAGTATACATCTGAGGAAATTGTTCTTTAAAACAAACTGTCCAACAATTAAAGAGATGTTTTTGTCTTAGGCTGGATTCTGACGATGAATCAGAACTTCCGAGATGCTGAGGGTCTGTCTGATTTAGATACTTTACCGAATTTTATTTGTATTTAGTCTCTGCCAGAATAAAAAGAATTTCCCATCACCACTCTGGCTGTTTTTCAGCCTGGCAGTCCACTGTAGCGGAAAGATTGTAACCAAATTGGGTAATGTTGCCCTGTGGATCTCCAATATAAATATTTCAATGTTGTCTGAAGGTTTGGAATTGGGAAAATAATTTTAGGGCTCCTTTCTTTCATCTCAACTCTTTCTGAGTGAAATTTGTAGAAAATTTTTGTTCAAAAATAGTATCCAAAAAGTTTAAATGTTCCAAATGAAGTCAGCACCAAATCCAAAAAGCAAACAAAACAAAAAACCCCCAAACCATTTTCCAATAGGATATCCTGACCGCTTCAGAAGGTCTAGATAGATCCATGATGGCTTAAGTCACATGCCTCCCTTAAGCCCCAATAAATGTTCTTGCCTCACATTCTCAATAGCTTCTGAAGTTATTTTGGCTGCTCAACCCTGACAGTCAAATAAAAACTTGATGATAGGAGAGGTTTCATTATGTGTGTTGAACGTATTTTCTTCAGCTAATCAGTGAACAGCAGACCAGAAGGTATTCAGAGGCCCAGAACAATAACCTCAAAGCTAATTCAATGCCTCACAGGTCAAGACTTGTGATCATGGCTCTAGCCTTTGTCAGAGAAACAAATGCATAGCGCTTCTATGAGCATCTTTTCTACACAGGCAATCACACCTTCAAATAAGTGGGTACTTATTTCTTCTGCCCCCATCTGTGTTTATCTTAGGTTCTTTCTCTGGGGATAATGCAGAACCAGTGTTCCCCTTGCCTGACCAGCAACTCGAACACCCTTCTTTCTCCTACCACATTTCAGTAGCACATGCAGGATCACACCTTATTACACGCTTATTACTCAGTAGCGATGGCTGAATTTTAATATCACATTACATTTCTCTTATTTGAACACTCCAAAATATCAGTGTGTTCATTTAAGGATCATCTTGGCAGGAATATAAATTTATAATTAAACTTTGGATCCAGTTATTCTTTTTCTATTTTTTAATTTTTTAAATTAAATCTTTATTGTTGAAAATATTACATATGTCCCCTGGTTAGTTTTAATTGTTCTCATTCTTGATACAAGTTAAATAGAGATGACAGATTTTATAATTCTTTTGAATCATCTTAATGGTCTCAGTTTAACAATATCTTCATTGAGAAGGATGTCTACGTATACCTTTATTTATTATAACCAAAGCAAGAGTATGCAGAAAAATAATATTCCTCAGAAACTGCACATGACTAATGTTTTTCCAGTTAATGGCAAGTCGAGTGAAAATTGCTTTGTGAACAGTGGTTTTTCATCATAGCCTTAATCACCAAATCTTGAAAACCTAGTAAAGAAAAATATCTGTAATTTCTTATTATAAACATAGAAGGTGGAGTGACCTTGCATGCTAAATTTCCAATTAAGAGATGCAAATAAATAGTCACATCATGTTTCCCAATACCAGCCATCTGTTTTCAAAGCCTGCAGGTTCTCCCCTGCAAGAAACAGCTAAGCGAAAGACAGAGTCTAGAGCAAATTCCAGGTTTCATAGCGAGTATCGGATGAGAAGCCATCCTATATATATTTTAATGGATATAATTTTCTTGCATTAAAATTATTTTACTGCTTTTAAAAAAATGGTTGCAAAGAGTTTGTTCTTTAATATTCAGAAATCATAATGTAGAAAGTAAGAACATAATTTCTCCATCACCATGCCCATCTCATAGATAACCACTTTAGACTCCTTGGCTTATATATATACTTATTGTCCATTTGTGTTTTTTATGTGAATTTATTGTTTATCTCTTTTGTTCATTTGAAAAGATAAATTGCAATTTTTTCCTTATTGATTTCTAAGAGCTCTCTGTAGGTAATACTTAACTGCATTGGATTTGTAGGTCAGAATGAGACTACATGTTGTGAGCAGTAAATAAGTCTTCTGTAAATAGAAATAAGAATAAGCCCTCTACTCAGCAGCATCTTTTGTGTAGGATGCTTTATGTGTGCTACTTGTCTAGAGCAATTTGCCCTCATTGTTAAAGAATGCCCCTTTCAAAGACTGGATACAGTGATTACATTTCACCAACATTTTGGCTTAGTTGTTTTGGGGCAATAAGGTTTAGAGTTGGAATCTGTTCTCTAGCAGAAATTGCCTACATATTTGTACTTTATAAAAATGCATGCTCCCCCATCAAGGAGATAGAGCATATTCTCTAACATGTGGGTTGTACATAGAGGCTTACTTCCAAAGAGCACAGTATGGAAAGAAGGGCAATGATGTTTCTGGGAAACACTACCTAAGCCATGAGACAAGGTTTGTATCAGTAGTGATGTCATGTTGATAGTGAGCATCCTTGATATGATGCGATGAGAATGGCCCTTTATTCCTGTGGACTTCCTCCCCTGAAGTAATAAGTATTGTCTATCCATGAGAAAAAAAAACACAAAACAAACCCATATTGAGGGACATTCTACAAAATATCTGATCAGTACTCCTCAAAACTGTCAAGGTCATCAAAAACAAGAAAATCTGAAAAACTGTCATAGTTTAGAGTAGCCTAAAGATCCTGAATGCTAAATGTAATGTGGTCTCCTGGATGAGATCCTGGGACAGAAAAAGGGCATAGGTAAATGTGAAGGAAATATGAATAAAGTATGGTGTTTGGTTAATAACACTGAATCATTATTGGCTCATTAGTTGTGATAGATGTACCATAGTATTACAAGATGCTAATAGTGAAGGACTCTGGTGTAGGGTATACAGCCGTGCTCTGAACTGTCCTTGCAAATTTCCCTTAAATCTTAAACTATTCTGAAATTAAAAATTTGTTAAGAAAAAGTGAATGACAAATATTTGAATTGGACCATTTACCCAATGAAGCAATAAAATTCTCATCTGACTTAGGTTGTGAATATAGCATCACCCAATACCGACCCTGAACTTCATTAGTTTAAGAGAAGCCACAACAAAACAAAATCTAACTTGGAGTGATTTGTCCAAGGAGGCCGAGCTTAGCAGCCTTTAGAGCTGTATGACCAGACCAGCAAAAATACTGAGCTGGTTGAGACCATAGAGATGACTCCATTGAACCATTCCATTCCACGATGAAGAAACTGAGATCCAGAGAGAACAAGGTATTTACCTTAGGTCCTGCAAATACTGAACTTGAACCCATATCTGTTTCCTAATTCATTGTTCATTCTCTTTCTTCTGCTTCTTCCTTAACTTTTCTGCTTACCACAAAAGCCCCTCCAGTTATTGCCATCCTTTTGTTTTCCTTGTCTTGCCCAAAGATCTATGGGAGTGCCATATATCCTAAGCATTGTATAAAAGAGCAGAACACATGAAATCTGGGATCAAGTTGAGTTGGGTCTGAATCCCAATTCCTTATTGTCTCTGGACCTCAGTTTTCCCTAGCTGCAAAATGGCTCCAATAATACCTGTCTCTCAGGATTAATGGAATCCTGTACATATAACCTAGTACTGAGTCCAGCCATTGTTAGCTCTCAATAATTGACAGTTTCCTGTCATAAGAATATGCCTTTGTGTATTCCAACAGCAGCAGCCAGAATGCCATGGGTCCTTAAATAGCACATATGAAGTGGGTAATAATTATACTTTTAGAAGCTTTTCCTGACCAGGGCTCTTCCATAAAGCCAGCCATTTCTGCAGGCCTTCCTTCTCACCAAGTTGTTCTCCATCAGAGTCAAGGCTAGCAACTGGGGAGAGATTGTACTTTTACAAGGCAAATTAGCTCAGGGGGTTCAAGAGACAATTGCCTCCTGTAGGGGCCTGGGAGACACAGCCTGAATGTATCATCATTAGAAGAAATTTTACAAAATGCAGACTGGGTAGAATGGAATTTAGAGCCTTGAAATGTTTAGCTCAGTCTCTAAATGTTATATTTGGATTAAAGTGTCTCTTTTCCCCAAAAAACGGATAAAACTGGGATTCGTGTTTCAGATGGCATTTAATAAGTATAGTACCTGTCTTTCATTTGCATTTTAATATATATTTTAAATATTTATTAATTTTTAGAGAGAGAGAGAAACACTGAGATGTTGTTCCACTTATTTATGCATTCATTGGTTGATTTTTGTTTGTGCCCTGACCAGAGACCTAACCCACATCCTTAGCTTATCTGGATGATGCTTTACCCAACTGACCTACCTGGCCAGGGCTCATTTGCATTTTAAAGCAAAAAGTAGATCATGCAGTCTGTAAGTGCTCTTGTCCTTCCTTTGATAGCTCACCTTCACCTATCACAGAGGCAGGCTAAAAATAATGTGGAAAGACAAATCATTATTGGATAGTTAGTCAAAGTTTAAAATATATTTTTTTAAAGTAATGAATTAGCAGCCTTCATTATGGGGTTCTTAGGAAAGTAGAACCATTTTCTCTTAGTTTGGATTTCTTCTAAAGCATCTTGCCACCAGGGGCACTTGGGCGCAAGTAGCTTATTTGGGAGGTGATTATCTGAGAGCAGAACCGAGGGAGTAGGGAAAGTGAAAAAGACTAATAAAAGGTATGTGAATAAACGGGTTATGTTCTGTAGGTCTTTCGCTAGGGACTCTCCAAGAAACAGTGTCAAACCCATGTTAAGCGTGCTCAGAATCTTCCTACCAGAGAACAGGGAGGTGGAGCATTTGATCACTGACTTCTCCACTGTTGAAGATTGCCTCCGGGGACACCAACTCTCCATCACATCTATGTACTTTTGCATTTGGCTCTATGCCTTTTACAGTCTCCAGAAAGGCAGACCAGAGAGATACACTATAAAGTATACTTGATGTGGGTCTCAGGTTGTGGGCATGGAATGTCCACCACAGTTGCCCTGAAATCAGATGGAGTTAGGGGCTGTGGCATAGTGTGTTACAGCATCTACCACTATGGTACATTCTAGAACTATGCTATCTAATACAATAAGCACTAGCCATATTTAAATTAAAATTAAAAATTCCGATTATCAGTCACACTAGCCACATTTCAAGTGCTTAATAACCACATATGCCTAGTGGCTATTGTATTGGACAGAGTAGATATAGAACATTTCCATAATTGCAGAAAGTTGTATTGAGCTATTCTAGAAGGTAGCTTCCTAGGGAGTCTCTTTAGTTCTGTAGGCCCTGACAAACTTATATGGACTTAATGTCTATCAGTCAGGATAGACTAGGCTTTGCTATAGTAACAAAAAACAACAACAAACCCAAGTCTTGATGGCTTCAAACAGCAAAGGTTTATTTCTCACTCATACTACATGCCCAACATAGGATCCAGGTTGAGAGAAAACCTACCATTGGAAAACTGTCGATAGCCAGGGTGAAGGGAAAGAGAACTCTGTGGGTCTCATACCAACAATTGAAGCCCCAGACCAGAAATGACATGCCATTTCCATTCACGACTCATTGGCCAGAACAAGCCAGGTGATCCCACCAACCACTATGGAACTAAGAACTTCAGAGAGGAACACCGGATATTTGTGAGCAGGTCTGTTGACATGATTGTGTATTCATTTACTGGCTCATGAATTTATTCAATAGGTATTTGCATACCTGCTGGGTAGGATAGTGAACCTGTGGATATAGAGATAAGCAAGCAGGCAAGAATCCTCCCTGTATGGAGCTTACTTACTGTTTGCTGGTAAATGACCGTTAAAAGAGCAATTGCAGTGAAGGGGAATAAGTACTGTGATAAGGGAAGAACAAGATGTTTCAGCATCAGCAAAGCAAGCAGTTTTCATGCATACCAATGAGCTAACTAGAACTGAGAGTATTTGTCCCAGCTGAGGAGTCCAGAACAAGCACTTGGATAGGAAAGTAAGAACCTCTGCTTATACCTCCCTCCCCCTCCATCTTCACCTTTGCCCCCTTCCTGAATGAAACCCAAGATAGGTGTTTAGTTAACCCTTGTCAAGGGACCTTGACTCCATGTACCTTGGGCAGGTGCGTGGAGGTTGTATGGGAACGTGCCTATGTGGACACACTGGCTCACGCTAGCAGAATTCACCATGGCACTCAGCACCATGTTCCCAGCACAGAGCCTGAGCTGGCCAGCAGGTGTGGGAGCCAGCAGGCCCTTCTTGATTTTTTCCCTGAGGAGATAAAATAAGATCAGCTAAGAGCCCAGGGCCACCCAAATGAGTGTTCATGGCTTTGAGGCTGGAAGAAGCAGGGAGCTGTGGCAGGAGGTGCTGCCTGGGCCTCTTGCTCTCTTCCGGGCTCTCTGTGGTCTTGGCACCGTGTCCTTAAATTCTGACCTGCCCGTCTCCAGATTTGGACGTGTGGCTGAATGTGATAGTTCAGTTCCTGTCATTTGGTTTAGGGGATGTCTACAAAGTGGAAGTTTATGAAATTCTATTTTTCGATGATATTTCTTTTTCTTTATTTTTTTCCTCATTTAAATCCATTTGTGCAAAATAGAGGTGCTAGGAGATAGCATATTAGTTAGATGCATGGACTTTGGGGCCAAACTTCCTGGGTTTGTGTCTCAGCTTCCTCACCTATAAAATGAGGACAATAAGTATGTCTACTTCAAATGGTTGTTGTGAGGATTGCATTGATGAATAAATGTAAGGTGTTTAGAAAGGTGCCAGGCACATAGGAAGCACTCAAGTTAGTTGTTCTGTTATGATCATCAGTGTTGTTATTATTACTAAGAAGCTGATGACGCGCTAGGCAGCACACTTTTTTATATTAAGGCTGGAGAAATACAAAGACAGTCAAGCAGCTATGGAGTATGAGGGTTAAAGTAACAAGCTCTGTGGTCTGGCTTTAAGTCTGGGCTCCGTCACTTGCTGGCTCAGTGACTTTGGGTAAGTTACGAAGCTGTCCAGGCTTCATCTATAAAATGTGGATGACTTCCACTATTGTTTGTAGGGATTGGCTGAGAGAATGCATGCACTTCAGGGGTTAACACCTGTGAACACTCAATGTGATCTGGCTGTGGAAGTAATGATAGGGGGAGAAGAAACTTAATGGATGGTAGATGAGAGAAAGCACCTCTACCATGTACTTGAGAAGCGCTGGAAAGTGGTAGAAACCAAGCGTCCCAGTAAGGAAGCAGTGATCTTAGAAGGTCTCCTGTAGGAGGCATCATGGAACCTGGGCCTTGAAGAATGGGTCGGGGTTGATCAGGCAGGGAAGGAGGGAAGAAGCATTTCACACAGAAGAAGGGGCAGGCCTTGTATACCAAGCTATCTTATCTTATTGTGTAGACAATGGGGAGCCATTGGAGGATTTTGATTTGAAGAGTTACCTGGACACTGGGATCAAAGAAGGAAGTGGGAAGGTATCTTCCCAGAGCAGTGGGGCCAAGTAAAATGTATCTCCAGTAAAGGAGATAAAAAATAATACAGTCACATTTAGAACACTTACCATGTGCCTGGCCCTGTCCTAAGCACGTTGTCTAATTGATTTTAGTCTTCACAGCCATCCAATTGGATGGCTAGTCTTGTTTTCCACAGTTTATAGATGGCACTTGGGTTGAGTTATTTGCCCAAGATGACACGGGTCCAGGATTCAAACCCAAACAACTGGCTCTGAGCCAGCGCTGTGTACCTGGAGTTTTTGAGATGCTTGCGCTTTTGTGGGCATCAGGGAAGGAGAGGGAGAAACAGAGTATATAGAACTTTAAGAAATGTTGCTGCTCCAAGGAGGAATGCTTCAAGGAGTGATTTAAAGCACAGCAGGGGTGTTTGTCTTGTGAGGGGTGAACCCTTGTTCTCTGAAACCTGAGAGAAAGAGGAACTATGAGTAGAAGAGGTCAGGGTGGGATGAGAGCAGCTGAGGGACCTCCTGGGAAATAGCTTAGATGTTCTCGCTCATGGAAGAGTTGAGAGGAAGGTGGCAGAACGGTGCTACTTGTTAGGGGCTTATAAAGCAGAAGTGGGTTTTTGAAAGCGTCCCTCCATGACCACATAATCTAACAAAGGTTTTGTTGTACCAGGCCAGGTACTCTCTGGGAAGGCAATTAGCTAATAAAATTGTCATATTTTCCTGCAACTTCAGAAATCTTAACAGCCCAGAAAGAGAATGATCTAGGCCTCTCAGGACAAGCCCCATAGGCTGGACTACAGGGATGTTAATGATGCTTCAAGTTGGAGATGTGTAAAGAATGAATCGACCTTTGGTCAACCAACTTGCTCTTTTTCTAGTGGCAAATTCCAGAATCACCATGGAAGGCTTTGTATTCAAATTCCTGCCATGAGGACAAATGTGTTCAATAGAGTGCTTACTAATAAGAAACCAAGCTCAGGGGAAACATGGAGTCTTATAAAAACTACCAGAGGCACTAACAAAGGAACTTGGTTGTTCTGTGCTTCCAACCACAGATGCTGCCACCCCCTCATCAAGGTTTCAGTTGGTTTAAAAGCCTTCCCCCCAAATTTCCCATTTCAGGCCAGACATTCTGTCACATCAAGTCTTACCCTTCTCTGTTCCTATCTCCCCAACCCAGTTTCATTAGAGTTTGTGATCACCACCAAAACTGAAGATGTTGAGATAGTAACTTACAAACTCCAGCCCACAGTTAAGCCTCCTGTGATAAAGTGAAATCATAATCATTCCATTTTAATTTGAGAGCATACTGTGTTGCATTTTTAGGATGGAACACACTGGATTGATAATAATTCCCTGTATCAGCAATGTTTCTGACTCAATCAGTCAGCATCTCAGAGGTACCATCTTTTGATGCTGGGGCGGGGGCATATTCAGGCCCCTGCTCCCCTATTGGCCTGGGTCATTGGAATTGGTAAGATTCAGGGATGTGGAGAAGACATGCCCCCAACCCTTCAGTGCTCATCCCCACTCCCCCATGCCTCCACAGGCTTATTCCACTCATCAAAGATTGTTTGGATTTACTACAGATCCCTCTTTTAAACACACATACTTATTCAGAGAATTCTCGCCAGTTCTTCCACCACCCAGCTGAGTCAGAACCTCCAAGGGCTGCCTGAATACCTGGAGCTGGGGCAGAAGCGTGGAAGGAGAGCAGAGGGCATAGGGAGGCTCTGAGAACTGTCTCACCTTCTTTGCAAACTTACCCAAGACCTTGTGGCCCCCCATGCTAAAAGCTGCTGAAATACAATCACCTGGAGAACTTCATGGAGAGGCTGCAAAATATGTGCTCAAATGAAGAAAAGAGCATTTTAGATTCTTTAAAAATCAATTACTCAGAGATGCAGCTGCAAAGCAAGGAACCATAAGGCTTGACAGCCACCATCATAAGCTAGGTTAGCCAGGGCAGGGTTCTTCCCCAGGGTTTCAGAGGAAGCATGATTCTGCTGACACTTGATTTTGGACTTCTAGCCTCTAGAACTGTGAGACAATAAATTTATATAGTTTTACCCCTACCCCCAAATCAATTACTTAGAAGACCATCATCCTACCTAATAATCCAACCTAATAATAGACAAATATGCAAATTGACCATACCTCTGACACACCCACAAGCCACGCCCACAAGCCACGCCCACCATCCAATCAGAGTGAGCATGCAAATTAACCCAAACCAAGATGGCTACAGCCACAGAGAGGAAGGTTTCCTAGGTAACAGAGGAAGCCAAGCTTTCCGCCTGCCCTTGCCAGGCCTAAGCCTCCACTCAAGCTACAAAGTTTCAATTATAGAAGGTAAACAAATTCAAACAAATGGCGGCAGAATGCAGCTTGAGAGAGCAGGCCAGGGTTGCCGGCGGCAACAGGGGAAGCAAAGCTTTCCGCACACCCTGGCCGGGCCCACCCGCTTAAGGCAACAAAGTTTCAATTATAACCCCAACAGAAATGGCTGCCAGCCTCGGAGGGAGCCCCAGGCTTGGCTCCGCTCCAGGCTACAAAGTTTCAATTGTAGAAGGAAAATAAATTCCAGATACCAGGGCCTCCGCTTGGGTTGCCAGGGGGCGTGGCCGGCCTGCAAAACACCACAGGCCCCTCGCTCAGGCCGCCCCATGCCCCAAGGGAACCCCCACCTGATCCGGGACACCCTTCAGGGCAAACCAGCTGGCCCCCACCCCTGTACCAGGCCTCTATCCTATCTAATAAAAGAGTACTATGCAGATTGATCATCACTGCAACACACAATATAGCTGCCCCCATGTGATCAAAGATCCTGCCCCCATGTGGACACAAGATGGCCACCACAAGATGGCCAGCAGGAGAGGGCAGTTGGGAGGCACCCAGCCTGCAAGGGAGGGCAGTTGAGAAGGACTAGGCCTGCAAGGGAGGGCAGTTGGAGGTGATCAACCCTGCAGGAGAGGGCAGTTAGGGGTGACCAGGCCGGCAGAGGAGGGAAGTTGGGGGCAATCAGGCTGGCAGCAGAGTGGTTAGGGGGTGATCAGGCTGGCAGGCAGAAGTGGTTAGGGGCAATCAGGAAGGCAGGCAGGCAAGCAGTTGGGAGCCAGCAGTCCTGGATTGTGAGAGGGATGTCCGACTGCCCGTCAGGGATTGGGCCTAAACGGGCAGTCGGACATCCCTTGAGGGGTCCCATATTGGAGAGGGTACAGGCTGGGCTGAGGGACAACCCCCCTCCATGCACGAGTTTTGTGCACCGGGCCTCTAGTTTATTTGATAAACACTTATACCAGACCACACACATCTCAGAATAGTTAAAACAATCTTTGAGGAGTGAGACCCAAGTATCAGTATTTTTTTGGAAGCTCTCCAGGTGCTTCCCTGGTGTGGCTGACATACATGGTGCTTGCCATATGCCTTATGCATATTAACACATCTAATCTTTGCTACTACCATGGTATAGAGGTGCAGACATTGTTCCCATAGTACAGAGGAAGGGATAGAGGCATAGCAGAGTCCCATGCTTTGTCAAAGATCATACAGCTGGTAATTTCCAGGGTGTGGATTTGAACCCAGGCCATCTGGCTCCAAAGACCATGCTCTTAAGACAACAGGTTCATTTTCTCTCATAACATGGGAAACACAAGTTCTTGGCAAAGCCCCACACTGTAAAGTTCCCGTGGAACAGGGATGGAGACTCTATCTGCTTTCTGGGAAGCTGAGTAAAAGATCTTCCCAAGCAGTGCCACCTTTATAATTAGTGATTTTTAAAAACTTCTACAAGAAAATGAGACTTTCCCATTCCTCCCACGGACTTGTCTAAGGGTAAAATTTCAGCCCTTTCTTCCCCATATTTCCCCAAAAGGTCAAGAGCTAGACTCCAGCCAGAATTAAGTGGCCGGTGGGTGGAGCTTGTCATATGGGTCTTCTCTTTGTGATTATGGTCTAGCCCATCAAGTTGAAGGCTTACTGACAAGTGTTAGCGTGGAGGACCTGTCGTGCTTGTCTACAATTAGTCTGAGCTTTATTAGATGGGCTGAAAGGCTGAGGGATTGGAAGGCACACTGGGTCTGGTGCTGGTTCCTTCCCCAAACCACCTCAGGGATCCTACGCCAGTGACTTCACTTCCCTCTGAGCCTCTTCCCTACAATGAAGAGTTGGATTCCATTTGAGATAACATTTCAGTTCAGCCAAGAGACATGTTTTGTTGGGCCCACACAGTGCTTTCGAATTAATTGCCAATATTTAAAAATGGGAATCATTTGCATACAAATCTAGATTTTAAGCTTTCCTGGAAGAATCAAAAGTGACATTCTTGCCACCCTGGGTCCTATAGCACAACCATGAGCTGGAGTTTAGAGACAGCACTCTTTTGACGGGGCACTCGCTCCCTAAGTTTCCTCATTCCCCACCTGGCCAGTGTCTCTGTTTATTTACCTTCTGGCCCCTGCAGGAACTGGAAACCAGATGATCTCCACAGTCTCTTCCAGAAGTTGAGATTTCTTTACTCACGAGATCCTGAAGCCTGTAGGCGGGGATGAAATCTTAGAGACTCAAGCTCAGCCAATATTTTCACACCAAGATAGGGACAAAGTAAAACTAATAAATGTTAATGTTCTCTGTTAGATACTTGCCTATGGTTCAACAATTTACAATGTTTGGCCTACACCCTGTACATTTTTATATTCTGGTTCACTGTTTGAAGTCATAAACAGGGGCAAAACAAAAGCCATAAAAGGTTATGAAGAAATTGCAGGTCAAGAAGAGGGAGGACCCCAGGATAATGTGTTCTCAGGACAGTCTGAAGTGACAGTGGAACTACCTGTTCTTCAAAACAAGATAATCTGAAATAAATTCTAGGGAAATATGTCAGGTGGGTGCTGAGGCGAATGTTGTTTTTACACAGACCACATTCAACAACTCTCTTCTCTTAATGGGATGTGAAGCTTAGAGGGAGTTTATTTAGGAACTTTCAGATGACCGCATAGGCACTTGAAATCGCACATAAATTTAACTATTGTTGACTCTTAGAGCTCTTCGCATGGGACACTAATGAAAATACAGCTGGAGGCTTCTAGTAAGTGATTTTAAGCCCCACTAACCACTCAAACATTCTTTTATGCACTTCCTTTATTTTTTATTGAAGTATTTATGAAAATAAATGTAATATGTACAAATATCAAAGAGAGTAGAGAGATATGAAATGAGAAGTATATGTCTCTTCTCTCTTACTTATTTTTTATGGTAGTAAAATACATGTAACATAACATTTACCATCTTGATCACTTTTAAGTGTACAGTTCAATAGTGTTAAGTATATTTACATTGCTATGTTTTTTTCCCTTGCCTTAACTTCAATATTAACCGTTAGATTTTTCTACGTCCTTTCAGAAAATTATATGTACATTCTTTATTATTTAGACAGATTTGTTTTTCCGTATTTTCCAAAGTTTCTGCATCATCATAGACCAGTCTTGCATGTTCTTTTTAGTGGCTACAGAATATTACATTTTTATGGATAGATCACAATTTACTTAAGCAATTTTTTAAATGGATGCTTAGGTTCTCTTGAGAGTTTGGCTATTAACAAAAGGAAAAAAAATTCTATAATGAGCATATTTGGTGCATATATCTTGGTCTTTGGCATACATCTAAGAATATCTTCTTGGTAACTCTGGTTGGTGTGGCTCAGTTGGTTGGAGCATCATCCCCTCCACCAAAAAGGTGGCAGGTTCGATCCCTGGTCAGGGCCTTTGGGGGAGACAACTGACTGATGTTTCTTTCTCACACTAATGTTTCTCTCTCTCTCCCTTCCTCTTTAAAATCAATCAAAAATATTTTAAAAACATTAATAAAAAAGAATATCCTATGGGTAAATTCTCAGCAGCCTATAAGCTGATATTACTTTGGTTGACACTTTTCTATCTGAAAATGTATACAGTTTGAATACTAAGAATTTTTAGATTGACAGAGTACTTATCATAAACTATAATGGCATAGAAAATAAATTGCTGCAGTAACCCAGGCTCTGCAATTAAATGATCTTAATTCAAATGGAAGCCCTGCCATGCTAACTTCGAGGCCTTGGGCAACGTGCTCATAACATCACTTGCCTCAATTTCCTCATCTGGAAAGTGGGATTAATGACAGTACTTGCCTCTGAGGGCTGCTGGGAGAACTAAATGAACAGAACCTGTCACATATTAAGCATTACATACATTATTTATTAATTTAGTTCTCTTCTCTTAATCATAATATTTGAACCTGACATTTTAAGTATAATAGCCTTCAAGATATATTCAATTTCAATATTTTAAGATTCCAACATTTTATTCTATAACTCAATTGTCAAAGTATCAGTAAAATAGACAAAACTCATCAACATAGAAAAACTACACTATGAAAAACCTCACACATATCCAGTCAATTCTTGTTTTCTTCCATTTCCTTAGGAATACTTTGGATTTCCCTTTCTTTTCCCTTACATTTGGTATGGAAATTGCATTTACTTTTCCTGAACAGACTCTGGGTCAGATGAAGCCAGAACCCAGGACAGCCTTTTGAGAGAACAGTTTTTTGCACACTCTAACATCTAAAAGTCTCTCCTGTACGTTTCCCCACAGTCTTCACTTTGCTTTATTGGGTTACCTGAAATGACTCGTTTTCTTAGTAAATGAAGTGGAGTCAGAAGGATCCCTATACCATCTTCTCCCCCAGTTGCCCTGGCTTGGATGGGTGGAAGAAGAGGGGGGCAGTTTCACCAACATCCCACCTCCCTGGGGAGCTGCTGCTGCCTGCCTGAATTTCAGAAATCTTAACCTGTGTCATAGAGCCCAAATTATCCACTCTTTGTTCCAGACTAGCTCTTCCTCTATTTAGCCTTACAGAAACCTCCTCCTATCATTCCTCATTGCTCTGATTAATGATTTTTTTTTCAATACTGATAAAGGATGGTTCAAGTGAAAGCAACAAAAACAATGGCCAGGAGATGTTGTTGGCAGGAGAAATGATGGGGTTGCAGGTTCAGGTGGAATCTGTCCAATGCAGTGACTGTAGCAGCTCTTGAATGAGACCTCATCCTGGGGACTTACCACAGTGTAATAGTCAAAAGACCCCTTAGCTCCTGCTACTGTTTTGCGGCCACAAGAGGTCCCTCTGCCCTAGGTTGTCAGGTGATAAGAAAAGACGCAATCACTGTGGAGATGGAAGCTGGAAGGGATCCTGTAGACCCCCCATCTTGGAGCCCGAGATGCAAGTTGATTATCTGCCAGTAGTTACAGTTGGAAAGTGATTTTGTTGTTTGTTGTTTTTGCAATGCCTTCTGCTGGTATCTGAAAAGGTGTGTGTGTCCTGGTACAGTGGTCCTGGATGCTTTGAACTGCTCCCACTCAAGTATGGCCTCAACTGCAGGCAATGCTGGGTCTTGAGAGCATGCTAAGATTAGGAAGATGTCCCTTTGGTAGATTCACCTTGAAAACTAACAGAGAACCTAAATATTTATTGAGCACCTACTATGTGCCAGGCTCTGTTCCAGAAAACCTGGGAAGTCAGTGAACCGAATAGAGAAAGAACCTGCCTCCCAGAAGCTTAAATACTAGTGAAGGCATTTATAAACAGATAAGCATCCAATACAATTGTAATGGCAAGGTCCATAAAAAAATAAAGTGAAATAAGAAAAGCCAAGAGTAATAGGAGCAAGAAAGTAAAATAAAAGGCATCATATTGAAAATAAATAAATAAAACTATCTCTATTTGCACATGGCATAGTCTTGTATATATAAAATCCTAAAGAATCTATTAAAGCATGATAAGAACTAATAAAGGAGTTTAGCAAGGTTACAGAATACAAGATACAAAAAAATAAGTTGTATTTCCACACAAGTGCAATGAACAGTCTGAAAAAGAAATTAAGAAAACAGTTCCATTTATAATAACATCAAATGGAATAAAATGCTTAGGAATAAATTTTAACAAAAAAGAATTGTAAAACATATACTCCGAAAACTACAAAACATTGTTAAAAGAAATTAAAGAAGATTTAAATAAATGGAAAGACATCCCTATGTTCATGGATTGAAAGGTTTACTTTTGTTGAGATAGCAATACTCCCCAAATTGATCTACAGACTCAGTTCAATCCCTACCAGAATCCCAATTGGCTTCTTTGTAGAAATTTGCAAGCTAATCCTAAAATTCATATGCAATTGCAAGAGCATTGAATTGTCAAAATAACCTTGAAAAAGAAGAAAGTTGGAGGACTCACTTCCCAATTTCAAAACTTACTATAAAGAAACAGTATCCAAGACAGTGTGGTACTAGCAAAGGATAAACTTACAAGTCAACTGGATAGATATATGCAAGAAAATGAATTTGAATATTTACCTCCCAACATATTAAAAAATTAACTCAAAATAGATCAAAGACTTAAATGTAAAGCCAAAACTATAAAATGCTTCAAAGAAAACATTAAATCTTCTTGACCTGGGATTTAGCAATGGATTCTTAGATATGACATCAAGCGTATACACACACACACACACACACACACACACACACACACTCACACACACACACACAGAGCACAAAATAAAAATAAAACAAACTCTACTTCATTAAAATAAAAAATTGGGGGGCTTCAAAGGACACCATTAAGAAAGTGAAAAGACATCCATAAAGTGGGAGAAAATATTTTAAAATTATATATCTGATGAGGGACTTATATCTAAAATATATAAAGAACTTTTACAGCTGAATAATAATAAGGCAAATAATCCAATTAAAAATGGGCAAAGGATGAATATATAGTTCTCCAAAAAATTTATATAAGTGGACAATATTATTCACTATTAGGGAAATATAAATCAATAGTACAAAAATCTACCCCTTCACACCCATCAGGATAGTTATAATAAAAATGTCAGATAAGGGTGTGAAAAAATTGGCAGCTTTGCATATTATGAGTGGGAGTATAAATGGTGCAGCTACTTTGGAAAACAGTCTGGGAGGTCCTCGAATGATTAAACATAGGGTTAGCCATTTGATTTTCAATTTCACTCCAAGATGTATACACAAGAGAAATGAAAACATGTACATACAAAAACTTATATATGAATGTTCATAGCAGTATTATTCATAATAGTCAAATCATGGAAGCAACCCAATGTCCATCAATTGATAATTAGATAAATAAAATATAGAATATCCATAGAGTGTAATATTTATTCAGGTATTAAAAAAAAGAATGAAGTATTGATGCATGCTACAACATGGAGGAGCCTTGAAAACATTATGCTAAGTAAATGAAGCCAGTAACAGAAGACCACATATTATATGATTTCATTTATATAAAATGTCCAGAATGAGGAATTATATAGAGACATAAAGTAGATTGGTAGTGGCTTAGGACTGGGCTTAGAGCTGGAGTGGATGGGAGGATTTGAGAGTGATAGCTAAAAGGAACAGGGCTTCCTTTTGAGGTCATGAAAATGTGCTGTAATTGGTTGTGGTGATAATTGCACAACTCTGAATATATTTTTAAAAACCCATGGAATTATGCATTTTAAATGGGTGAAGCTGTTACAAAGAAAGAGAAAGAAAAGCAAGGAAGAAAGGCTGAGAGGAGGAGAGAAGGTAGGAATGGAGGAAGGAAGGGAGAGAGGGAGGTAGGGAAGGAGAGAAGGAGGGTGGGAAAATTCCAGCATCAAATTTTGCAGGAAGTGCTGGCAGCTTGGAGAAAAAAGTGAGAAGGTGGAGAAGACAGGGCTATTTTATAGGGGAGGGATGCACCCTTGAAGGCCTCTCTAATAGAGTGACATTCACTTCAACTGAGACCTTCAGGAAGGGAAGGCGTGAACCATTTGGGTGTCTGGAGAAAGAAAGTCAAGGCAGTGGAAATAGCAAGTTCAAAGTCCCCAAGGCAGGTGTCTGCTCCATGCATCTGAAGAGCCGCAGGGAGGCCCAAGTCAGGAAAGCAGAGTGAATGAGAGGTAGGGGAGTAAAGGGACAAGGTCTAAGGAGCAGGCAGGGGCCAGATCCTGTAAGGCCTTGGAGACCACCATGGTGAGGACTTGGGGATTTTTTACTGAGTGAAATGAAGAGTTGTTTTGAACAGATGACATGCTCCTAATTCCATTTTAGAGAGATCATTCTAGCTGCTGTGTGATGAACATACTGTAAGGGTTATAGTGCAAAGGAAGTGGCGAGGTCAGGGAAGATGCCATTGATGCAGTCCAAGTGGGATGCCTTTGCCTCTATACAGTGTGCTTTAGTTTCTCTCTCACAGTTATAGGGACTGGACTCGTAGTGTGAAAACTGCACAGACCAATTTAGGCAAAATTGACTGGAAAAAGTGTGGACAACCACCCAGGGTGCTAAAGCTGCTTGCTTTGAATTTCACTTTCCAGATCCACATGATAGTAATTGTGTAAGCATGTGTTTGATGTCTGTCTCATTAGACTGGGAACTTCATGGAGGTCAGAGCCATCTTCATTGTGTTCTCTGCTATATCCCTGGTATCTAGAAGAGGGTCCAATGCAAAGTAAGTCCTCAAAATGAATTAATGAATGAGCAGTTGTCTTCAATCATCTTGCGGTTTTTATAGGTAGTAAAGACATTAGGTGACCACCTAACATCTGTGCCTTCCCCTACATTTCCCAGCTTCCCTTGCAATTACTTGTGGCCATATGACGATTGTTGGCCAGTGAAAAGTGAGCAGAAATAACATGTACCAAGGCAGTTAATAGCTGGAATGTATTTTCCATCACTCTATTCTTGGGCTAAAATGCTCTTTAAGAACCACAGGTTCCAGATGGAATAGGACCATCTGGCCTATGTAAGACTTTAACTGTGCTGAGTTAAGCCAACAAGATTTATCTTCTGCATCAGTAAGTATTTTGCTCTAACCTATTATGTTTTCCCCCCATTCCACAAGTATGTACAGAGCTTCACCACACACAACACAGTGTTAGATTATTTTGGATAATGACAGTTGGGAATTGACCATTGCCTCTCAAGTTCAATTTTCCTTGCCATGTCTCCTTACAGAGTGGGACAGTTTATGCTTTTTCCAATATTCCTATCGCAGTTGGGATCATGATGGAAGAAGAGTGGCGCATTTCATCATTTCTGGAAGGTGCTCAGAGTAGTTGGGCCAAAGACCCTCCTGATAATAATGGAGCCAATCTAGTCAAGTTCTAACAAATGGGGCTGGACCTTCTCCCATATTTTTTCCAATAACTGGAGGCCAAAATATGAAATCTTCATTCAGCTGGGAAAAGGGTTTGGCAGCTGTTTGGAAGAGATGAGCACTGACTGAGCTTCATTTTCAATGTTCCTGGCTTGATTAGTTCATTTCATCTCTTCCCTCTGCCCACTCTGCTCCATTCTCAGTTTCTTGCTAGCCAGAAACTAGTCTGTGGGTTCTAGAAATAAAATGGGAAGAAAGATGGTTAGGATAATCAAGACAATTTTTATTTTTAACATTAAGCCAGCAAACCCACTACTTTTACCTATTCTATCCTAATTAAAAGAATTCACTTTGAAGAGCAATAAAAATAGCTCCCTTTACTAGGAAAATGACTACCCAGGCAGGACAGAATTCAGCTCCTGAGAGCATCTGTAGAGTTCGACATTAGTCTTAGCATCTACTATTTACCTTGTACTGACTCAAATACTGTGTTAAGGCTTTCCTATCTAATAAAAGGGTAATATGCAAATTAACCATCACTCTGTCACAAAGATGGCGGCGCCCATAGCCACAAGATGGCGGCGCCCAGTCCTCTCAGCCCCGCCGGAGTCCCCCAGTCCTGGGGGGTGGCTGCTGAGAGCAGGCAGCATGAGCGGCCCGGCAGAATGCTTGCTTCATTGCTGCGACGAGGCAAGCGTTCTGTGCCCGGCTGCGGATGGGCCTCTGGCTATGCCAGCTGCGGATGGGCCTCTGGGCCGCGGAGAGCCTCTGGGCAGCGGGCGCAGAGCGGCCAGGCCCCGCAGAGAGCTACTGGTGCACGGATTTGTGCGCGGGGCTACTAGTTTAATAATAACAGTACCTAACATTTTTGAAAACTTGTGTGCCTTCCCCTCCCCGCACTGCAAGTCACCCAATTAGTTCCTAAGGGGCAAGTGGTTGCTGGGCCAGATGGACATGGAGGTGGTGCTGGCTGCCCCAGGACTATCACTGGGACACAGAGGGTAACCACACGCTGCAGAAGCACTCCATACGCTGGCACACTGTAGTGGGCTGCTATTTCCTCTCATCCTTGGGGATACTCTGAGCCTTGGAGGGGCCCATGCAAGTGAGATACCTGAAGCTTATGCTTCATTAGCTTCAAGGTAAATCCACCACCACCCTCAACACATGTCATAATCCTCTCATGGTTCAGAGAGTTGGATTTTATTAAGACCATTTCTCAAGCTAGGAAACTAAGGACCATGGAGGAAAATACCTTTGCCCAAATCCTACAGATAGCCAATGGGTGGGAGAGCCATGCCCCTCACCAGCCCTGCCCCTCACATTAGGGTTCACAGCCACTAGTTTCATTGCTTTGATTTTTCTGGCTGGGAGAGGACATGGGTCAGCAGAGGAAAAGCTTAGGTAAAGGAGGCCATGGAGAACCTAATAGCCTTCCTTCTTCCCTGATTTTCCCTGCATAGAAGAGTGTCTAGCTTTTTCCATAGGCATATTTATTTTCCCTTTATGAATTTTCCCCTTTCGATAAGGTCCTTGGTGCAATGTTTACATCTTCTGCTCATATAAAATTGTTGGAGAGATGTTCCTCAATCCTAAGCCCTATAATCACACATGCTTCTGGGGCTCCACCTGGGTCCTGGACCTATTGTCTACCCCCACTATCCCTGCGCCCCCAATATAGGCTTAGATCTCCACACCTCTATATTCTGTCATGATGTCATTAATTCATTCTACAGATATTTGTTGTCAGTTTTGTGCCTGACACAACTGGGGACACTGTGAGTGTCCTTCAATATGGAAATATTTTGTAGGGAATGCAGAATAGCACCCCCTCTGTGATGATGGCCAGTGTTGTGTCAGCTTGACCGTAGTCAAGCCATAGTCCCAGTGTTCAATCAAACATTAATCTAGGTATTGCTATGAAGATATTTGGTAGATTAAAGTCCATAATCAGATGCTTTAAGTAAAGAGGATATCTTTAAGAACCTGGGTGGGTGTAAAAGCAGAACTGAGGTTTCCCTGTAGAAGAAGAAATTTCACCTGTGAATTGCAGATGCAGCTCATGCCAGCCCCTCCTACAGCCTGCCCTGCAAATTTCACACTTGCCTAGCCAGCTCTCACAATTGCCTAAGCCACTTCCTTGCAATACACCTTTTAATATCTATCTCCTACTGGTTCTAATTCTCTGGTTAACTCTGACTGATACACACTCCTATACGCCTATGAAGTAATCTGTTTCAATCATACTCATTTTTGTCAGCTCCCAGCTTGCAGAGTTAGATAAGATTGAAGTCAGGATTAGCAAAGCAATTTGGCGGGCCTCATTGGTGATCCCGCCCACAGTAAAATTTGAGCTGAGAGTTGCCATTTTAGGTGGCTTCAAAGTTTCTGGGGATGTGTAGAAAATGGGATGGAGCTCAAAATGTGAAAATCAGAGCCATGTCATGGTTTGATAAGCCACCCAGAGGCCTGGGGCCTTGAATAGCAGTACCAGCAAAGTCATTACTCCCCATCAACAAAGCACAGTATGTGTGACACAATGTATGGATTATACCCAAGAAGGCCCATGTTAATTGCTTTTGGGTAACCAGTGTTTCTGCATTTTAGATATTAAACACAGTGCCTGGCTCATCTACGGTTAAGGCCTTCACGGAGAACAGCTGAGAAATGATATTGTCAGTATGTGTTCTGGGTTTTAAAAACTCAGGTTCCCATTTCCTGGTTTATAACATTTGAGGAGTGGACTTTCCCAAGGTTTTTTTCTTTCTTTCTTTCTTTTTTTTTTCATTCTATGATTTTCTTTGATCAGCCTAACAATTTGCATTATGAATCAGAATGGTCTCCAAAGTAAAAAAAATATATATTTGGTCATGGGTTTGGGTGGGCTTTTCTCAGATAATCTGAATTGTGGAAAACTAGCCTTATTAGGAGGTCTACCCCAGTGTGTGTGTGTGTGTGTGTGTTTGGGGGGGGGGGGGGGTGGCGGGTGGCTGCTGCAGCCTCCTGACACTTTACAAGTCTACCTTCTGAGAGACATTTGCACAATTATGAGAATTCTTCTGAAACCGAAACTCTGCCAATTATTGTTTATCACAGTTTCTCGATTTGTTTTTCAAGCAACAGATTGTGACAGAATATACCTTCATTGCTGAGATAACACTGGTTCTCAGATTCTTAATGAGCAAACAGGAACCTAAGACCTGGGGCCCATATGTTCTGGAAGGTTCTATGTGAGAGCAAAGTGAAAGAGACCCTCCAAATTTGGATAGAGATGAGTTTGATTGAGTAATGAAAAGCAAATAAGAAAACTGATAAACGAATTCTTTTTAAAATCCAACCATGGATCAAAAATCAACAACATATCGAAAAAGGAGGTCAGTGTACCTAGAATTAGGGAAAGGGCCACCACAGAAAGTGCTTTCAGGCCTCCAATGCTACAATCCCAGAGAGGCATCAATAATGCCATTTTTCATCAGTGGTCAGTCAGATCACATGATCAAATGTTCTGTCTGAGCTTCAGAAAGGCCAGGGGACTTCTAATCCATCTGTAGACTGAAAAAAATAATTTCTTTCACAGATTTCATATGACTCGTCCCCAAATCTATATAGATTGTATGATGAGGAACAAAACACATTATTTTTAAAAAGCCTTATGAATTCCTAATGGCTTTCAGTCTTTTGACCACTCAGAGCATAGCCACGTGCACACGGGCCCCTTAGCACTGTTTTTGACTTTGAAAGAGGGTCCTCTGAGCGCCAAGGTTGGACCCACTGCTCTGGTCTCCACAGGCCTGTGCCCTTGGCAGAAGGAGGGAAAAGAGACTCTTTAATGCCAGCCTCTGCCCAGCCGGCCCGCCCTCCGCTTCATGGAGTCCCGCCAAGCCCGCAGTTGCTGGTTGTGTCCACACACTCCTCCGCCCCAGTTGTCAGCTGTGAAAGACATCCCCAGCTGCTCCGGGTGAGAGGGGACGCAGAGTGGCGCCTGGGCCTGCCTGCCTGTGAGCCTCAACCTTTAAGCACAGCCCCATGTAATGGCATAGCCATTACACAGTTTAATGAACATCTCTCTGGAGCTCAAACTCAGCTAGTTTCTTTTTTCTTTTCTTTTTTTTATTCCACTTTGCTGCTTTTTCCTTTTGGCTCAGCTGTGTTTTCATTTCCTTCAGAATGTGTGGTTCCCATCTCATCCAGCAGATCTAAGGTAATCTCAGTTTTTGTTTCTAAAAATGTCATTTTCTGCTTTTTTTCCCCATCTCTGTCTTTTGTCTATGGAAAATAATGGATATTTAGTCACATAACATATGGAGATTCTTTTCACAATACTTTTTTTTTTTTTTTTGAGAATTACTCAGTCCCAATCTGATTCCATAAAACACTCAGTCTCTCAGTCTTTAGCTCTAATCTGAAATTGGGTAAATGGGTTAAGATACATGACATGAAGCAGAATGGTGAACTTGCAGGGTTTTTTTTGTTTGTTTGTTTGTTTGTTTTTTTGCCTGTGTATCATTTGGTAGAGGAAAAGCATGACAATGAATTTTGGATATGCTTTCCTCTTTCTTAAGCAAACTCTATCAGTTGATAACTGTTGAATCCAGGGGGACTTCAAGCACTGATACATCATGTTTTCAATGTGACTACACATGTATTTGGGAATATCCTACTCCTCATGTTATAAAAGAATCCACCTCTTCTTGCTGCAGGAATTTGATCCATTATTTGACATGATATTTTCCCATTCTCAAGTATTTCAGAAACTAGCTCAATACACTAAGCTGGTTATGTTGCTTTCAGATGGATTTCCTGAATTGCTGGTGTTAAGTACTTTGCTCTCTTTTCTTGATACCCAGTTTCTATTTATAGCCAAAAGATAGTAAAAAACCAGGGTCAAGGGCAGTTGTTGTTTGGTCAAGCCCAGCTGTTGCATGCTGATTGGTAACTGGCAAGGTGTGGCGCCTGCCATCTGGCCATGCCAGGTCCTGATAGCACTGCCAGCGTTTGTTTAATTTAGGCAAAAGCAGTTAACTTCAGCTTGCTTTGCAGAAGCAAACCTGGTTAACTGTTTTTGGGCACTTGGGGGTGTCCGACTGGTTCCTGCGTGTAGATGCAAGTTGAAAATTAGAAATCTCACTCTCTGAACGCATGAGGCCTACCACAACACACTTTTCGCCTTTCCCTCCTGTTTAGGATTCAGAGATGGAAGTGTATGTATCTCAGTTCCTTCCTGACAGGTAGCATTGAGTACTTTTACAGAACATAAATGACAAAACTGATTTCTGGAGCTCAGAGGGACGACTATTTTCATAACTCTCCAAGTGCCGAAAAAGAGATATATATTACACCAATCATATGAATTAACATGGCATCATGGATCAGTATGCCTCAGAAATTGTCAGCCCTAAAGGAAATCAGGCTATGAATAAGTTAGATATATGTTTTGGGGGAAAATGGAGCTTGTCATTAACTGGTGGATTATAGGTAACACTGTATTTCATGTTCCTGAACTGTAGGTATTGAGGCTGGTGGTTCTGGAGGCTAAAGCTTTGCTGGGATGGGTATAATGAACTCTTGGCGAGACTTATGCAGATCCTGCGGTGTTTTGGCAAAGGACTTTCACAATAATTTTGACCATTATTGTTCAGGCATTGTATGAATGGCAGATGCTATTCAATATCTGTGAAACAGTCCTCAGTATCTGATATTCTATAGTCATTTTCCCCACCCAAGGAGTGGTTCTCCTTTCTTAGGAGAGGAAACTGAGTCCCAATGCAAATAAGCCCCTCCTTGGGAGCCGGGATTGACGTCAGTTTCTCAATAGGAAGTGAAGGACCCAGGTGGCTGATGGACTCAGGAAGTTACCAGGGAAATGGGCTGCTTTGCAGGATAAAAATCAGTAAGTATTTTTGGAACTAAAAGGTTTTATTTGAGGATCCCAGAAGATAAACATTTGATAGTCTTGTGTTTGGATACCCCGTGTTTAAGGGAGGCTATGTCGTTTGGCGGTGGACAGTACCCACATTGGGGTTCACTAGCCCCAAGACTGAATTCTAGCTCTGCCACTTACTCCATGGCCTTCTTCAAGCTGTGGCTTTCTTATTCATAAAATGGGGACAGTGAGATATGGAGGTGTGGAGTGGCAGCCTGTGCCTACGCTATGTGCTCCATCATGTCACCTCTCACTCTTACGGATCAGCCAAATCTCAGGGTGCCAGCTGGAGGAGCTGGGTGAGTCACCTGAGTTCTGAGTGTCTCTTTGTCTGGCATAGGCTCAGACACTCAGTGGGGGCTGAATATAGATGGGCTGCCAAAGGCATCTAACTGCCTAGACTCTGGCTGTTGCCTACCCCTTTCTCTCCCACTAATTAATTTTGGGTAGAATCTGTGTTAAACTCTACTGAATGAGTATATTCACTGGGTTTTGCCAGATATTTATTAGTTATGTGAGTAAATTTAAATACATCCTATATAATAAAGAGGTAATATGCAAATTGACCATCACTCCAACACACAAGATGGTCACCCCCATGTGGTCAAAGATGGCTGCCCCCATGTGGACACAAGATGGCCACCACAAGATGGCCGGCAGGGGAGGGCAGTTGTGGGCTATCAGGCCTGCAGGGGAGGATAGTTAGGGTGACAAGGCCAGTGGGATTGGGCCTAAATGGGCAGTCGGACATCCCTCGAGGGGTCCCAGATTGGAGAGGGTGCAGGCTGGGCTGAGGGACACCCCTTTACCCCCCCCCCCCCCCCCGTGCACGAATTTCATGCACCGGGCCTCTAGTCTCTAATAAAATCCCAAATTATGTCACTGTTAAACTTTCCAGTTATGTGAAAAATGACTGTGTTTTTGATGAATTTTGATATGAGAAACACCTCACACAAAAAGGAAAATCCAAGTCATTTAATATTTTACTAGAAGGATATTTAAGAGATAACTCATAGAAGAGGCAATACAAATGGTTAATACATATGGAACAATATTTCAATTCCATTGGTAATTTTAAAAAATGCAAAATTAAGGAACAATGACATCCAATTTTCACCTATTAAATTGGCAAATTTTAAAACAAAAAATTTACTGCTAGTGATGATGTAGAAAGACAGGTAATCCCACTCATGTCTGGTGGGAAATTTGGTACAATCACTAGAAAGTTATTTGTCAATCCTATGTAATAAAAGGTTAATATGTAAATTGTCCCCTAGACTGGGAGTTCTACTGGGAGTTTGACCAGAGGGCGGAGCTTGTCAGCCAACTGCCCGCGGCCCCTCCCCCCTGGCTGGCCCAGCCCGATGGTGCACCAGGCCTCTAGCCCAGTGGTGGGCAAACCGAGGCTCGCGAGCCACATGCGGCTCTTTGGCCCCTTGCATGTTCTAACGCCACTTCTTCAAAATAGACTCGCCCAAGCCGAAAACCGACTTCTGTGCATGGGCTACGAAGTTTCAATCGCACTGTATTTGCACGCCCACACGTGGTATTTTGTGGAAGAGCCACACTCAAGGGGCCAAAGAGCCGCATGTGGCTCGCGAGCCGTGGTTTGCTGACCACTGCTCTAGCCCTATATAATAAAAGCCTAATATGCAAATTGGCCAAACAGCAGAACTACTGGTGGAACGACCAGTTGCTATGATGTGCACTGACCACCAGGGGGCAGATGCTCAATTCAGGAGCTTCCCCTAGCACACAGGCCCCAGGCCAGCCAAGGGGGGTGCCAGCAGGGCCCCCCCCGATTGCCCTGCTGATCGCCCCACAGAGGGAGGCGACTGGTGGTGGCAGCGGGGGTTGGGGGATGGGGCCGGCAAGCAGGCAGCACCAGGCCAGCCAAGGTAGGTGCCAGTGGGGGCCTCCCAATCGCCCTGCTGGTCACCCCACAGATGGGACCCTACCCATGCACGAATTTTGTGCACCAGGTTTCTACTATATAATAAGAGCCTTCAGAGTGTTTATATCATCCAATATAGTTATTCATTTTAATGAACTAATATATTTAAACTAGAAGCCCGATACAGGAAATTTGTGCAAGAGTAGGCCTTCCTTCTCCCGGCTGCTGGCAACCCAGGACCGCCGGCAAGCACCCAGGATCCGGGCCTCCCTCACAGCCCCAGCTTTGTCCAAAAGGTTGTCTGGAAGGATGTCCGGTCTAATTAGCATATTATGCTTTTATTATTATAGATTATATTCAATGATATCTGTTGCAGTGCTACAATTTTAAATGGGAAGAATTAGAAATCAGATCAGGATAATAAAAAGATAGTTAAATATGCTATTTAGGATGAAACAGTATGCTGTCACTAAAATGAGATTTTAGAAATAATTTGTAGCCACACCTACCACTTATGAAAAGATTTCTGTATGCTAGGCTAATAACTTTGAATATGCATTATCTCACTTAAACCTTATTATGACAGATTAGTAATCTCCTAATTTCTAACAATGTATCATCTCATTTAAACCTATCTGACAAATTAGAAAATTGAAAAAATATTAACATGGGAGAATACTCTTGATATCCTTTTAAGCAAATGAAATAATGATTAGTATAATAAAATTGAATATAGTTTTAGCTCAACTATCTAAACACAATAAGCCCACCCATAATGGGACCAAAACTCTATACTGCATAAAATGTAGGTTTATGTTGTTGTGAAATTCTTGAAGTGAAAGTGGGAACTGTGAGATGGATGACATCCCTAGTCTCTTTCCATCTAAACACATTACACCAGGGCTATGGATAGTGAGAAATTTACCCAAATAGTAAGAATGATTTTTCTCTGTATTGCGGCATTATGGGTAATTTATGATTCCCTGCATTTTGCAATTCTTCTACAATAAGCATGTAGAAGTATTGCATAAAAAATAAAGTGCTCCTAACAGTTTAAACAATGAGAAAGCAATTTGTTTTTACTACTTTTTTAAATCAGTGGACAATTATTTCTTCTTTTCTACACTCCCGTTACTTCTGACAGCTCAGAAATTTAAGCAGGAAAAGGAAGAGGCGAAGCCCAGGGGTCAGAGGGAAAGGAGAGGTGTGTCTCCCTCCCAGCTCCGGGGAGTGAGCCACGTGATGCTTGCGGTAGCATCTGTGGTCACATATGTTACAAGTGAAAAAGATATCACAATGAGGTTGGCAAAGCCTTGGGCATTACCCAACTTCATGTAGCTACCAAAAATGCTTTTTTTTTTTTTGTAAAAAAAGAAACCCACTTACAAAAGAAAGACATTATTAAGGGGTAAAGCCCTTTTTTCTTGTTCTCTAAGACTAGAGACACTCCCCCAAGTCAGCACGTTCATTAAGCTAATTAGGGGACAGTCTCTCTCTGAGAAGAAACTAGAAGCAGGCTCAGAGCCCCTTTCTGCTTTTGCAGCATCTTTGAGGACTATCCGGAGTTAACCTGGAGGTGGCCCAGCCTTTGTTGACGCTGAGAGGTTCTGCAGAAACCCAAGCATCAGGGGAAAGGCCTTGGCTTCCTAAGCACTGGGGAACCCCCTGAGGGGTGGGATGCCAGAGCGGGTTGGGCCCCACAGGAAGCAGCAACCTGCTTTTATTGAGGTGGCTGTGCTTAGCAACCGAGGGCCCGCCCTTGTTTGCTGGGGCTTTCCTGCTGGGTCCTGTGACTAGGTGGCTACAAGCAGAAGGCTCAGAGAACCCTGAGCCCTGCCTCAGGCCTGAAGGCTGAAGCTGGGTGAGCTCAGAGAAGGGGATCTCCTATTCAAGGGCCGAACAGCTGGGAGGGAGAAATGCTAAGGACACAGTTCCAGATGGGCTCCAGGGAACAAGATGCTAGCTTGTCAGAGAGAGGCTTCACATTTTTTCAGAGCCATTCAGTTATTTTTGTTCAACTGAGATGCTTTCTCCTTTCTCGGTTTCTCGGTATTGTTATAGACACTGGAGAAACCAAGAGAAATAAGACACCATAGCTGCCCTCCAGGAATCCAGGGGGGAGGCTGGGACTCAATAAACCTCAGGGGTAGACCAAGATCCAGGGGATTGTGGGCACTCCCTGGAGAAGAATCTTATTCAAGTCAGGGGCTTAAGGACGTGACATTGTTGAGCTGTGTTTTAACTTGGCATTTCTCAGACTTCCATGGGCATAAGAATCACCTGAGGACCTTGCTGAAATTCATGTTTTTATTTAGTGGGTGTGGAGTGCAGCCTGCAATTCTGCATTTTTAACAAGATCCCAGGTGATGCCAATGTTGCTGGTCCAAGGTCCACATTTTGAGTATCAAAATCCTAAGTGATGTCTAAGAAGGAGCTAGCCAGGTAGAGAAGTGGGAAAGGATATTCCCATGAGAGGCAACATCCCAGGTGGGCGGTGTCAGCAGTGGGGAGGGTGTGTCAGCAGTGGGGAGGGTTGAATCTTGAGAGAAGTTGAAGTTTTGTTGGAGCCTTGAAATGGTGTTGGGCCTGCTTTTTAATTCTACTAGGGGCTTAATTCATTCTTTAAGACTCAGCCCCAAACCGGATATTCTCAGAAACATAGTCCTAACACTCACCTGATATGTGTCCCTCTGCTTAATGGTCTTGTTAACTTAGTAATATTTTTCCCCCATTTAGGACATAAGGTCCTCAGAGCAAACCTGGTGGTAGATAACAAGTCACTGTGATAGAGCTCTTAGTCCTAGGCTATAGCTCCTGAGGGAGGTCATGGCTTTTTCACTCCACAGATAGCACAATGTCTGATTACTTACTGAGTTTGAAATGAATGAATGAGTGAATGAATGAATGAATGAATGAATATTAATACCTCAAATTGGGCTCAGCAGGAGAATAGCAGAGTGGTTAAGAGCACAGGCACTGGAGTTAGAATGCTTGGGTGCAAGCTCTGGCTCTGCTATGGGCTCGCTGCATGAATCTGGGCATATCCTGTGACCTCTCTGTGCCTCAACTTCCTCATCTGTAAAATGGGGATTACACGAGTGCCTGCTTCAAAGAGTTGTTGTGAGTCTTACATAATACGTATAAATGCTTCCAGAAATTATAAACAGTCAATAAATATTTTCTGTTATTTTTATTAAGAGCTGAAGTTGTTATTAGCCAACTTGACCACATATTGACTGATATAGTTTACTGAGGATGGGCAGATTTGTCTAAGGTAGGGCTTACGAGTATATGTTATTTATTTTTGCCATGTCTGCCCTTCACTAACATATATAATGACAGGTAATTGTTTTTTGTTTTCTTTTTACAAATTTTTTTTCTTGAAACTAAAATAGGAAAACATGCATCATGACAGAAATGGGGGTCTTGGCAGAATATTTTAAGTGAGACCTTTAGGTATGAGCTGGTTTTTAGTTGATGAGGAGTTATCATGTGAGAGAATTTTATTCTGTCTCCCTATGAGATCACTTGAGCTGGGTGTCTGGAATTTCAGTGGACCATAAAAACAGAACTGTTAGATCAGCAGACAGCCAGTAGGTATAAACCTTGCTGAAACTGTGTACTGTACTGGTGAAAGGGGTCGGGAAGCTCATGACATTATTGCTCAAACTTACAGTTTAGAGTGGGTTATTGAAAAGTTCTGGGGCTAATACCATCTATCTTCTTTTCTCTTAGGCCTGTACTGTTTACATTAGTTACATGTATCTGTTTTATTTATATTAATGAAAATGAAATAAAATTAAAATTCAGTTGCACTAGAACCATTTCAAGTGGTCAGTAGGCACATGTGGCTAGGGGTTAACAAATAGGACAGCACAGATACAGATATAGAGCATTTCATTGGACAGCACTGACTTAAAGTGTAAATTTTTTTTTTTTACTTTAAGAGTTGCCAGTTGTAATTGAGATACCCACAGATGACAAAATCCAGAACTCATGCAATGAGGATGTTGCAGAATTTAATACAAAAATTAGGAAATGTAAAGGGTAAGTTTAGTTCTAGACAATAAAGTTTGACTCTACTTTTTTTTCAACAGCTGTTCAGTAACGAGGTACTTATTCTCTCTATAGCAGTAAACTAGGGGCTCTGAGGAAGAAAGCCAAGTCTGGCAGATGCAGTCACTGATCCCAAATTGCTTGCCATTGAGTTGGATAGATACTGAGTACACAGAAGAACATCCAGTAGCAGTCCAAGGAGGTGTGTGAGAAAAACCCAGCGAAACCAGAGTGGGTTTGATAAAAAACACAATGCTGGCAGTTGACACAACAGGAGATACAAGTGGAAATGAGTCAAGGAGACAGACATTGGTACAGCATACTGGGAAAACAGGCAACAGGTATTTGAGATGAAAAGAAAAATATTTGTAGGCAGTCGGACTGAAAATGTGCTGGGGTTGGATTTTGGAAGGATGAAAATGCCAATCTAAGATAATTAAATTTTACTCTGAAGACAGTGGGAGCCACAGAAGGGTTGTGAGCAGAAGAGCACAATCATGCAGGTAGTATTTTGCCTAGGTCAGTCTGGCCAGGGTTAAATAGCTGGTCTGGAGGAAACAGCCATCTTTGCTGGGATAGCAGCCCAGAGGTTGTGGGGAAAATCCAGGCAAGAGAAGAGAAGGACATGAAATAGGTCATTAAAGGGGAAATGGAAAGAGAGGTGATAAAAAGGAAAACTTAATTGGTTTTGATTGAGCAGGAAAGAGAAATGGCAGAAATGTAGACAAAGATGGTTTACCTGCTTTGGATGTTTGGGATTTAGGGAATACCTGTTGATTTAGAATTTGGAAGATGGCTCCTGTAACTTCATTGGATCCTATCACACACCTTCTTGAACTGATATTTAATGTTCTTCTATGCATTGAGTGTAGAAGAAACTCCAAAGCAAGCAATTTGGGTCAGTGATTGCATCTTCAGACTTTGTGCTTTTCCACAGAGCCCCAAGTTTAATACCATCTATGGAAAAAGTGACCATTTAGTGAACTGGTAGAGTCAAGCCTGTTGTCTAAATGTACCCCTTAAATTTACTGAGGTAGAGAGAAGAAGAAATTCCTTGTTTGTTTTAAAAGAAAAATCCTGATGAAATGTTTATTTTGGTGAATAGAAATGAATGGCAACAAAATGCCAGTTGTTTACAAAATGGTGGTGCAAACACCTACCTCATAGAGTGCCAAGGATTAAAGGAAATGCATGCAAACTACCTAGCAATTAGTAAATTGTCAGTAAATGTCGTTTGATTCTAATCTAATGAACAGATCAAATCTTCCTGGGATTAGAAAACCCCTTGCATAATTTTATGGCACCCACTATGTTTCCACTCACTCATTTGCTAGGTGCGGTAAAATGAGGCAAATTCTAGGTTTATTCCAGATCACTCTGGGCAGAATTGTTAAATGTCTTGTTTACTCAATGGGGCAGAAGCCAAGGAGGCAGAACCCAGCCCCAGAGATAATCACACACTTAGGTCTCTGGTTCACCCTCACTTGTTTTTTCCTCTATTACTCTTTGGCAATCTGAAAGTTGTCATTGGAGCATTGGAAAGTAAGACAGATAACGATATTAAAGAAAAATTTCCAGAAAGGAATGACAGATATTTGTATGTCATGTGATTAATTTTCATAAGCATGAGAAAAGAAGTGTCATCACACTTAAATTCAGCATGTCAACTACTGCTAGAACCCAACTCAGGCTGGGCCATAGAACCTTGGGGTGAAGGCCAGAGCTTCTTCCCTGGGTGACTTCCTCCTAGTTCTCCCTTCTGTGCCTCACCCTGTGTATCATGGTCAGACAAAGCTACTTAATAGATCACCTCCAGCTTCTCAAGAACCCTCAAGAACCCCTTTTACCTGATCAGGAAGACTAAATTCCACTGCCTGGTTTCCCTCCCCAAATCTCATCCACCATGTTGACTCAACCATATTTTCTCATTTTCCAAGTATCCTTAGCTCCAATAGGAAGAAGTGCATCTTTATTGGACTGATAGATCCAATACTCACTTTCCTTCTCTGCTTTGGCCACTGCCCTTATCCAGTATGGCCTCACTCTTGCCCTCTGTTTTGCTAAATTTTACTCATTTTTCAAGACACAGCCAAAGTCTATTTCCTCTATAAAGCCCTTTCTGACTAGTATTCTAGCTTATAGGCATGTCACCTTTTTCTAGACTCCTACGGCACTTATTTACAATGACAAAAGATTTACCACTGTCTAAGTGTCTCTTGTTTCTTACTTGTGTTTCTCCAAGCACAATGAAGTCAGGGTTTATGTCTTGCCTTTCAAATTGCATCATTAAGATTGAAGGTATGGTTAATAAAATTATATAGGTTTCAGGTGTATGATTCAATAATACATCATCTGTATTGTGTACTCACCACCCAAAGTCAAGTCTCCTTCCATCACCATTTATCCCCCTTTACCATCTTATACCTCCCCAACCCCCCTTTCCTTCTGGTAATCACCGTACTGGTTGTCTATGAAGTGTTGTTTTTATTTAATCCCTTCACCGTTTCCTCAATTATAATTTTATGATTTTGAATAAAAGGCATCCTTGTCTTATTTCTGATCTTAGGAGGGAAAGCATTCTGTGTTTCACCATTAAACATTATTTTAGTTGTGGACTTTTCATAGATGCCCTTTATCAGGTTGAGAAGATTCCCTTCAATTCCTAGTTTGTTGGATGTTTTTATCATGAAAGGATGTTGGATTTTGTCAAATGAGTCTATTGAGATGATAGTGAGTTTTTTAATTCTGTCTATATGGTGTATTATATTAATTAATTTTTAGATACCAAACCAACCTTTCGTTTATGGGAAAAATTCCACTTTGTCATTATGTGTCGTTTTTTTGTTTGTTTGTTTTTTAATATATATGTTGCTAGATGGCTAGTATTTTGTTAGGACTTTTGTATCCATATTCATAAAAGATACTGGCCTATAGTGATTGTCTCGTTTTCACATCAGGATAACACTGGCCTCATACTGAGTTGGAACGTGTTCTCTCCTCTTCCATTTTTTGGTAGAGTTTGTGAAAAATTGATATTAATTCTTCTTTAGATGTTTGGTGGAATTCAGCATTGAAGCCATCTGAGCCTGGACTTCTACTGTGGATAAGCTTTTGATTTCCAATTCAGTCTCTTGCTATAGTTCTATTCAGGTTGTTTATTTTTAAGTCAGTTTTGGTAGTTTGTGTCTTTCTAAGAATTTGTCTATTTCATCTGTGTTATCCTGTATTGGCATAGTATTTGTCAATTTCATCTATGTCATCTAATGTACTGTTCACAGTATTCCTTTATAATTATTATTTTTTTCTTTCTGTAAACTCTTATGTTTCAGATCAGCAAAGCTATCCTGATTGCTAAGTAGTATTAAAGGACATGTCAGTGATGTTTACTCATCCCTTTTGGGCCAATAATGATAGTTACTAGACTTTTTCTTGAGGAAATGTAAGTAAGAATTTATGTATAAAAACATTTGGAATATAATTAATTATACTATCAAGAATAGAATTGATAAGCTGATTTTAAAATTTGTATGAGAATTCAAGCAATTCAGAATATGCAAAACAGTATTGAAAAAAAGAAAGATACAAGTGGGAGAATTCACATTTCTCAATTTCAAAATTTACTACAAAGTAACATTAATCAAGCCAGTGTGGGGCTGGCATAAGGAGAGACATATAGATCAAATGAATAGAATAGAGAGTCCATAAATAAACCCATGTGTCTATGGTCAATTGATTTTCAGCAAGGGTCCCAAGACCAATCAGTGGGGAAAAATAGTTGTGTCAACAGATGGTATTGGGACAATTTGATAGCCACATGTAAAACAAATGAAGTTGGGCTCTTACCTCACAACATACAAAAAAAAGTGAATTCAAAATGGATCAGAGACCTAAATGTAAGAGCTTAAACTATAAAACTCTTAGAGAAAAAACCATAGAGATAAATCTTCATGATACAAGATTTGGCATTGATTTCTTAGATATGATACTAAAAGCATGAATGACAAAAAATAGATAATTTGGACTTCATAAAAATTTAATACTTTTGTGCTTCAAGGACACTATCAAGAAAGAAAAAGATAACTCACAGAATGGGCGAAAATAACTGCAAATTATATATGTGATAAGGGACTCATATCCACAACATACAAAAAACTCACACAACTCAATAACAGAAAGACAAATAACCCTATTTAAAAATGGGCACAGGATACACAGTTCTCCAAAGAAGGTATACTACAAATGGCTAGTAAGCATAAGAAAAGAGGCTTGTCATCTTTAGCCATCAGGAAAATGCAAATCAAAACCACAGTGAGATACTGCATCCCCTCTAGAAAGGCTAAAATAAAAAAAATCAGGTAATAACAAGTGTTAACAATTGAGGATATGGAAAAATTGGAACTGTCCTGCATTACTGATGGGAATGTAAAATGGTGAGACCACTTTGGAAAACACTCTGGCAGCTCTTCAAACGGTTAAACCTGAATCCTTATATGACTCAACAGACTTCAGCTATATTCTCAAGGGAAACAAAGACTTGTACAGAGTGTTTATAGTAGCATTACTTATACTAGCTAAAACGTGGAAAGAACCCAAATTTCCACCAGCTGAGGAATGGGTAAACACAGTGTGGCATATCCATACAATGGGATATTATTTGGCCATAAAAATGAGTGAAACATTGATACATGCTACAACATTGATGAACCCTGAAAATATTATGTTAAACTAGAAGCCCGTTGCACGAAGATTCATGCAATAGACCTTCCTTCACCTGGCTGCCGGCACCAGTTTTCCTCTGGGACCCAGACCTTGGCTCTGGCCACCTGCCGATCGGAGTGCCTCCAGCCGGCGCGATCGGCCACCCCGAGTCCTGCTGCCCACGCCCTCCACCAGCCCCATCAGACCCCGCTCAGCAGCGTGGCGGCCGATCGTGCCAGTGGGAGGAGCAGGGGGAAGAGGACTCGCGAGTCCCTGCCCCCCGCCGGCCCAATCGTGGGTGTAGTGGAGTGATGGTTAATTTGCATACTATCCTTTTATTATGTAGGATGAAAGAAGCCAGTCACAAAATACTACATATCACATAATTCCATTTAAATGAAATGTCCAAAATAGGCAAATCTCTAGAGACAGAAAGTAGATTCGTAGTTGCTTAGGGCTGGGAGGCCTAGGGGCCTAGAGAGGTGATAGTTAAATGATAGATGGTTTCTTTTTGAAGTGATGAAAACATTGTAAACCTGTGGTGGTCTTTGCATATGTTTGTGAATATACAAAAAAATCATTGATGTGTACACTTTAAAGGTGTGAACTGTATAGGTTAATTATAGCTCAATAAAGCTATAAAAACATCTACTTTTCAACATATTGGTTGTAGAATTGACCAATATTTAGAACATTTGAAATAACATATGGCCAAATATTTTTCCCTTTGAAGCTTCGTGTTAATAATAACCTCTGTTTATGATTCATTTACATGTAATCATCAACATGGTTTCTAGAATTTCATGACTAAGGTGATTGATAAAACTTTTATTTGGTGAACCTCAAAAAAAAAAAAAAAGATTGAAGATATGGGCTCTGGGAGTTTAGAAATCCCGTTTCTGGTTCAGGGCTTTCAAAGTGATATCTTAAAGACCTGACCCAGGGACAGAGGCTTCCATCTTCTCCCTCCTCCCCCTACTTAGTCCCAGTCTTGGCTTCTATCATACAAGTCCTAATTTTAGATGCTTTCTGTATGGAGTACTTGAGTAAACTTGTGTTTGAAAAAAAATTCCTTAGCTAAAACTTGAAAATTACTGGTCCCTGTCATTGGGAACATGAGGGTGAGCTGACTAGTTATGGTGGTGAGGAGTATTCTAAATACTTCTCATTCATGAATATCTGAAAGCTGAACTATTTATGGGAACTAATGTAGAAGATGGGGCTCAGACCTTGGGAGATCCATCCCCCCCTACAGAAAAGTAATTTGTTCCTTGTAGGAAACTTGGAAAGCACAGAAGAGTATAAAGAAAATAATCCTACCACCCAGAAAGAAACATTGTTAATCTTGGTGAATTTTTCAGTTTTCCAATTATACATGCTCATATAAATATAATTTGCCATAGTTGAGATCATCCCATATGTTGAGTTGGGTAACCCCCTCTTTTCACATACAATTATACCATGATCACTTAGAATCCTCTTAAATGTATTTGTGTTGGTTCACTGTTGTAGGTTGGCTCCCCAGGAAGCAGACTCTGAGGTGCAGCTTGGCATGCAGGATGTTTATTAAGGGTGTGCCCTTGGGATCGACAGCTGCAAAAAGGGAAAGAAGGAAGCAGGACTAGACAGAGGGAGAGGTTGGGCTGGATATAGGCCGGGTGAAAGCCTTAGCCAACTCTGTGGGGAACTCTGGAGCGTAGGTGGCCCTCCTGAGCTGTCATTGGTTGGAGTGAAGGGGCTGGACCTTTATATCCCAGGTGGAACACTGATTGGTTTTAGGCTGCCCCTGGAAGGTTGCATGGTCTTAGGCCAGGCAGTGTTCCCTAGCCAAGGTAGTCAGTCCTCCAAGAGGGCTCACAGTTGAAGGCTGTCTTGGCAAAGCATTCCCAGAAACCAGGAGAATAACGCCTTCATTCCCAAAGGAGGATCAGTAGCACGTCACAACCTTCACTACACTGATAATGCTATACTGAATGGCCAATAATAACAATGGCTGAAATTGAGTATTTACTACAATACAGCATTGTGCTAGGAGATTCCACTTAGCCCACAATTGCCCAAAGAGATGGTTATTAATGGTGTCTTTATTTACCAATGAGGAAATAAGAACAGGCCCCACTTGGTCCCACAGCTGATAAGTCTGGGAGCCAGAATTTGAACCCTAAGTCCTTGCTTTGTTTGTTTTGGCGAGTACTTAAAAGAATGTTTCCAAGGAAGAAGTTAAGTTTCCTGCTAAACTGATTGTGGTAATCATTTCACAATCTAAATCAAACCATTATGCTGTCTGTACACCTTAAACTGATACAGTGGTATATGCCAATTATAGCTCATTAAAATCGGGGGCGGGGGAGTTAATTACAGATATTGCATAAAAAATAACTTAAAAGGCAAAATATTATCACATATTAAAGTGATAAGAGGTTTATTGCACTCCCCTTTCATTTTCAGGAAAAACTAGAAAGAATGGTAAAAATGATCATTGCACCCAGCTAGCATGGCTCAGTGGTTGAGCGTCCACCTATGAACCAGGAGGTCACGGTTTGATTCCTGGTCAGGGCACATGCCCGGGTTGCAAGCTTGATCTCCAGTGTGGGGTGTGCAAGAGGCAGTCAATCAATGATTCTCTCTTATCATTGATATCTCTCTCTCTCTCTCTCTCTCTCTCTCTCTCTCTATCCCTTCCTCTCTGAAATTAATTTAAAAACATTTAAGAAAATGATCATTCCTAGCCCCCAAAGTAGCAATGAGGCCAGATTTTAAAAAGTTGTGAATAAAGGACAATAAAGACTGTGAGGAGTTATTTATACATGTTCAATTCAAACTCTTTTATTCAAAACACAAAGCAGCAACCACACATTAATGTGAAACCTCCAATTCAACCTGCCCCCGCTTTTTTATGCATGTAAATTATTATTGTGAAAAGGGAGGGTAATGCTAGGGTTGTGTGTGGCCGTTCCAGAACCTTTAATGCATACCACATTTTGTGTTATTTTTTATTTTTGAAAAGCTATCCCAATTAAGGGATTATAAAAGTTAACATTTTATTCTTTATATTACTATAGATGTTAGAATTTTTTTGGTTAAGTTCCTCTCCCAAATTTACATTCATACAATCATTTAATTAAAATTTTTTCCAAGCTTACCCATATTTTTCATGTTGTGTTTTTTGTTGTTGTTGTTTGTTGTTTTGTTTTTTTTGAAACAGAGAATTTATCAGTTTTTTGCATGGTTCTATTTGCCATCCTATAATCTGCTACACATGCTGATTATTAGTCAGAATGAATACTGTTTCAGGGAGATTGCATTTATTTTATTTATTTATTTACTTATTTACTTATTTATTTAATTATTTATCCATCCCACTTAAACATCAGCAGGAAAATTAAAATTCAGGGTCAGTTATTGCTGGGGAGTATTCTCAGCAATGTAATTTGGTTGCCAGGCAACCTGTGGGCGGGCATTAGAGAGAGGAAGAGAAAGCTTCATCAGCCAGCCAGAGCTTCAAGAGCAGTATTGGCTTTCATTTCAAACACGCTAAAGAATAGGGCTATGCAATTTGCTGTTTTAGTCCAAGTTGCTTACTTTTCTTCTTGAATGGAAAATTAATCTGGTTTAGTGCCGGGTAATGTTTGCAATCATAGTTCTTCTGTCAGGCATTTTTCAGAAAAAGAAGGGGGGGAAAAAAGGTTTTTCTCACTTTGGGAAATAAGGAAATTCTGTTTCTTCATGTTTCAAATCTCTCTCTCTTTCTCTCTCTCTCTCTTCCCCCACCCCAGTCCATCCATCCATCCATCCATCCATCCATCCATCCATCCATCCATCCATTCCTTCCCTTCTCTCTTTCTTTCTTTCTTTTTTTGTTTGTTAAGAAAACACATTATTTACAGCCTGTTCAGGAAAGAGATAGAAAAGGTCAAGAAAAAGAGAGAGTTCAGGAAATCACCTTCTGTGCCATAAACACCCTCACAAATTTTCTAGGAAGCCATGTCTAGTAGTCTTAATTTGTTGCTTCCTATTCTTTAGCTTCTAAAACACACACACACTCACACACTGGTGAGTCAGAATGCTGCCCTAGGTAAAAGACGGTGGTTTTGGGGTGTACAGTAGAGTTGGGGGTTGAAAGAACCCTCCTAGGAGCTGAGGAGGAGATGTGAGAACTGATCTAGGCAACAGGCAGTGCTCTGGAAATTTGGCAGGGGTCAAAGGGGACAACGGCATTTCTACTGTGGCTCTGCTGGACACCTGCTCACACATTAGACTAAACACAGACCTAACAATGTACCTTGCACAGAGTAGATGCTCAACAAACGTGTTGGCAACGCACACATCTTCATGTATGGAGTCTGGTTTTAGAACATTCTGTCAGAACAGCTGTATTCAGTCATAGAGTTGCAGGAGAGAGTATTTGGGGCCTCACATAATGTCCCATCTTAGGGATGAAGAAAATGGACTAGCAGCCAAGGCTGGCAAGCTGTTCCTGCCTGAATGTGAACTAGACTTCAGCTCTGCATCATCAAAAACGCTCCTATGCTTTTCCCCCTTTTGAGTAATTTAATTTTCATCTGCCTGCTCTAAATATGCAAGAGCTATCATGAGAAGGTTCAGGGGAACCTTCAGAATAACTTTAACAGGATTCTCATGACTTTGCAGATTTATAAAACTGGGCCCAGGCTGAGGATGCCAAGACACTAACTTGAGGTTCTTCTTTGGGAACACCTCTCATCTTTTCCCTTCCTTTCTGTTGCCATGGGGAATTGACATCCTTACTGTCCCAGGGCTGGGCACCAATCCAGCCTGCTAACTGGGTTTCCTGCTGGCAGACTTCTACTTCCACCGTCTATCCACTGTATCCCCCTATCCTCTTCCTTCCATAGGCTTTCGTTTGCAGCATCTTCTCCACATGTGTCTATTATTGGCTTCACAGGATCATGTCAGCTCTTTCACAGTCACATACAACAGAACTTCCAGGTAAGTATGTCTTAAAATAGAAGCCAAGCCACCTTTTTGGTCTTTGGTGGTTTCTCCTAAGTCTAGGAGCTCTGAACGTTTAAGCAACAATGACCTGCACTTTTTCACTTGAACAGCTGACCCTCCATAGTGCTTATGCAGTTGAGTTTTTTAACCCATCATAGTGCTTTACATTGATCTTGTACTGGGCAGTTATAGGGGAGAGGCACAAACAGGAGAGAGGGGGAGAGAGAGAGAGGGAAAGAGGGAGAGAGAGAGAGAGAAAGAGAGAGAGAGAGAGAGAGAGAGAGAGAGAGAGAGATTTTGAATTAAGAATGAATTAATAAAAAAAGAGGAAAAATGAATTAATGAGATCCCAGAGTCTTAAGAGAAGGGATTTGATTTCATCTTAACTGGGTGAAATTCTACATCCTCATATGTGCCCAGACAGAAGGACTCAGACTTTAATAACTTGCTTTTGTAAAACAAATATTCTGGTTGTTTCTGAGTGATAGAGTGATACAGGTTTTATTTTTGGAAAGCACATAAGTATTTTTAAAATTTGTTATTAATAAATTTTGAGACCTAATTAACTTACAATAAAATGTATGGATTTAAAGTATATTGTTTGATGAATGTTGACAAATGTATACACCTGCATATCACTGCACAATCATGATGTTGAATATTTTTTTAACCCAGTATAGTTCCATACTGCCTTTTTGCCATCGAGCACACCTCCCACATTTTCCCTTCATCCCCTCCCCAGGCTACTACTGTTCTGATTTCTATCACCATTGATAAGTTTTTCAGGTTTTAGAACTTTATATAAATGGAATTATACAGTGTATACTTTTTTGTGTCATTCATATAATGGTTTTGAGAGTCATCCATATTGTTTTGGTATTGATATGTTACTTCTTTTTATTTCTGAGTAGTATTCCATTGCTTCACTTACTCATGCTTAAAATACTCAATTCATTTACCATTGAATGATGGCCCCCTGAAAAATAACTCAAAACCGTGAGTCAAAAACTTTGGGGTACCAGTTCTTTCACTTGCCTCGTGTTTACCCATAAATGAAAGGAAAAATATCAAGTGACACGCAGGATTGTTGTAAGGATCTAATAAAAACACTGTGCAAACTGTCATCAAATGATATTCAAGGTATTTTTTCTTCAGTAGTCCCCAAAGCTGCTCAAATCGGAGTCATTATTTAAATAGGCTCTTTTGAGATCAAGTGCATAATGACTTTTAGTTGTTTGCTGGATATACTCTCTATAAAAGCTCATCAGCAAACATTTGCTTGCTAGATGATTCCCCGTAGCTGTGAAATACATTAGAGTTGGTTCTTCAGAAGGATAGTGGCTAGGAGCCTGGGTCAGAGTCTACTTCTCATTGGCTAAGGATTAATACTTTTGCTGCAGAAGCATTGAAAATGCTGGCAAGACAAAGGGCTGAAATAGTGTAGCTTTGTCTACGGCATGTAAACAAAAACAAAACCTTTTCCCAAAAGGCTACATAAATACTTTATGTCTAGTATTATGAAATAGATATTATTATAACTTTCCCTGACTTGAGCTAATTTCAACAAATATTGTGTTGGTAACTATTTTCCAATTGTAGTACTAATGCAAACTCATAATAGAACACTTGGAAACTACAGACATGTGTAAAGTTGAGACTGAAAATCACCTACAACCTTTGCACCTAGAGATAACTGCTAACATTTTAATGAATATTTTCCAGTCATTTGTCCTCAGATATGTATGTATTTTTAAGGAAAATTTGTAAAGTATTCTTAATATAGTTTTTACATGTTGATTTCCCCCTAGTTAATAACATAAGAAAATTCTAGTGTCAATGAATATTTTTAAAAAATAACTTTGAAGAGTGCCTCATATTTTATCTGAATTTAGAATATTGAGCATATTTTATCTAAATTTATAAAAATTAAATTTTATTTACCTAAATTTGTAAATGTTAAATTTGAGTTACTGAAAGCATTCTGAAACCAATATAAAGTAAGGAAAATAAAATATGTACACGCAAACACACTCATGAATTTTAAAGGTACACCAGGCATTCTTAACAGGGGCTGTATCACTCTAAAGGGAGTGAAAATTGGTTTCATTGGTGAAAAAATCTTACCTTTTTATGGATACAGCATAGATAAATGGTACATGGAATACATACATAGATATACAGTATACCTGTAGTATTAAAATTTCATGAGGGAGAGGGGCAATTAGGAAAAGAAGTGTCTAAAAGGTTTCTTAGGAGGGGCAATAATGAAAAGTAGGTTGAGACACAGTGAAAAAATCTGGTAGAGCATTGAATCCTGCAGGGCAGTTCAATTGCTTTAAACCTAAGCTAATGTGAAAGAAATAAGATTTCTCTCCAACATATAGAATCTTTTGATGTAATTCTGTAAGTTCTTCCTGACGCTAGACTGTCATTTTGGAGTATAAGATGCAGAGGAAAGACAATATGCAAATTAAATTAAGGTTGAAATTCCTTATGTTGTAAATTATGTTACATAGTATCACTACATTATAAAACTATTGTCAAAGGGAAAATTCATTTTTTTAGCTTAAAAACCTAGAATTAATCCTTTATCTCTTGAAAGAAAATGTTATTTTCTTTGTATTTTAATTTGAGAAACATCAGTGGTTTTCCAAGAGTATGAATTCTCATTCCATACACAAGTCTAATAATTGGAAAGCCACCATCATCACAAGAACAAAAATAGCAAGATGCACTGACTTAGGTATTTTTAAAATAATATATTTATTGAGCTATAGTTCACATATAAAATTCACACTTTAGAACTACACACTTTTAAAATGTACAGCGGCTTTTAATACATATACAGAATTGTACAATCATCACCACTACCTAATTTCAGAAACTTTTCATCACACCAAACAAACCTTCTACCTAGTATCAGTCACTCCCCCTTCCCTTTCTGCACAGCCCCTACAACCACTAATCTATTTTCTATCTCTACCAACTTTCCTATTCTGGATATTTCATGTAAATTGAATCATACAAGATGTTTCCCTTTGTGACTGCTTCTTTCACTTGGCATAATGTTTTCAAGGTTCATCCATATTGTAGCATGTATCAGTATTGCATTCCTTTTCATGGCTGAACAATACCATTGCATGGACATACTACATTTTGCTTATCCATTTGTCAGTTGGAAACTTGAGGTTTCCACTTTTTGGCTATTATAAATAATGCTGCCATAAACATTTGTGTATAAATTTTTAAGTAGACATGTTTTCAGTGTCCTATGGGTATATACATAGGAGTGGAATTGCTGGGTCATATGTTAACTCTATGATTAACATTTTGAGAAACTATCAAACTATTTACCAAAGCAGCTGTGCCATGTTGCAATCCCACCAGCAATGTGTGAGGGTTCCAATTTTTCCACATCCTCACCAATTTTTGTTATTATCTAGCTTTTTTTGTTTTAGTCATCTTGGTGGGGGTGATACAGTATCTCATTGTGGTTTTGATTTGCATTTCCCCAGTGGATAATCATGTTGAGCATCTTCTTTGGAGAAATGTCTATTCAAACCCTTTTCCCATTTTTAAATTGGGTTATTTGTCTTTTTATTGTTGGGTTGTGAGAGTATTTTACGTATTCTAGATTCAAGTCCCTTATTGAATATACAATTTGCAAACATGGTCTCCTATTCCCTGGATTGTGTTTTCATTTTCTTGATGGTGTTGTTTGAAGCACAAAAGTTAAAAATGTTGATAAAGTTCTATTTATCTTTTCTTGTGTTATTTGTGCTTTTGGTGTCAGATCTAAGAAAATATTACTAAATCCAAGGTCACAAAGATATACTCCTATGTTTTTGTTTTGTTTTATTCTAATGGTTTGCTCTTGTATTTATGTCCTTGATCCACTGTGACTGATTTTTTTATTTTTTATTTTCTTGTGTGTGGATGTTGCAGGGCCATTTGCTGAATGACTTGGGTTTTGAGTCAAGGTACAATAATGATTGATCAACAGGTCAAGATCTTTGTCTGGAACATCCTTTCTTTTTTCTTTTTTACCACCCTAATTTCTTCCTTTCCCTATTTGTAAAATACCGTTTATCAGATTGATAATATTTTGGAGTCGTATTTTTTACTGAAGACGCTTTATTATTATCAATGATAGGGGAGTGGAGTGTTCTAGCTGTTATTTCCCCATCTATAAAATATAGTATTTGGACCTAGATTTCTCTGAGATGCCTGGAGTCCTGGTTAATACAATTTACATACACCTCATCCACAAATTGTCACTTTTCAAATAGGTAGCATGTCATAAAATTCCCATAGCATTAAAATTCCTCTCAGGAAATATAATGTTTCTTTAAAAGGGCTAGATTGGAAACTGGAGGGACCACCTAACTTGGAATACTTGACTTGTAATAGGATGGCCTGTGTTCTGGTGAGAGAGAGGTTTAAAAAGAACAGTGGTATCACCTCACACCTGGCAGAATGGTTGCCATCAACAAATGACAAGGGCTGACGAGGGAACCCTAGTACACTGCTGGTGCATGGGAATGCATACTGATGCAGCCACTATAGAAAACAGTATGGAGTTTCCTCAAAAAAAAATTAAATATGGAATTTCCATTTGACCCAGTGATCCCACTTCTAGGAATATATCCTAAGAAACCTGTAAAACCAATCAAAAAGAATATATGCACCCCTATGTCATAGCAGGATAATTTACAGTAGCTAAGATCTGGAAAAAGCCCATGTGCCCATCAATAGGTGAGTGGATAAAAAAGCTGTGGTGAATTTACACCATGGAATATTATGCAGCAGTAAAAAAGAAGGATCTCTTACCCTTTGAGGCAGCATGGAGGGGCATGCAGAGTATTATGCTAAGCAAAATAAGTCAGAGAAAGACAAGTCTCCTTCAATTTTAAATGATAGTCTTGCTGGCTAAAGTAGTCTTGGTTATAGGTCCTTGCTTTTCATCACTTTGTATATTTCATGTTATTCCTTTCTGGCCTGAAATTTTTCTGTTGAGAAATCAGTTAATAGTCTTATGGAAGCTCCCTTGTAGCTAACTAATTCTCTTTCTCTTGTGGCTTTTAAGATTCTCTCTGTCTTTAACCTTTTCAATTTTAATTATGATGTGTCTTGGTGTGTGCCTCTTTGGGTCCATCTTGTTTGGGAGTCTCTGCACTTCCTGGACTTGTGTGTCTTTTCCTTCACCAGATTAGGGAAGTTTTTGGTCATCAATTCTTCAAATGGGGTTCTCAATCCCTGCACTCGCTCTTTTCCTTCCGGTACCCCTATGATACAGATGTTGTTATGCTTCATGTTGTCTGGAAGGTCCCTTAAACTATCCTCATTCTTTTAAATTCCTTTTTCTTTCTGCTGCACTGATTGGGTGGTGTGTGTGGGGGTTTTTTACCTTGTCTTCCAAATTGCTGATTCTATCCTCTGCTTCATCCAACCTACTATTTATTCCTTCCAGTGTATTCTTGATGTCATATATTTTATTCTTCATTTCTGACTGGTCATTTTTTATATTGTGGTACATTTACACAATAGAATATTACTCATCTGTAAAAAAGAAGGAAATATTACCTTTTACAACAGCATGGATAGACTTGGAGATTATTATTATAAGTGAAATAAGCCAGTCAGAGAAAGACAAGTACCATATGATTTCTCTTATATATGGATTCTAATGAACAAAATGCACTAACAAAGTGGAGATAAATTCATAGATACAGAGAAGAGACTGACAGCTGTCAGAGGGGAGAGGGTTGGGGGCTGAGTGAGATGGGTGAAGGGACTATGCAAAGAAAAAAGAGAAAGACTCATGGACACAGATAATAGTATGCTGATTACCAGAGGGAAGGAGGAATGGGAGGAGTAGAAGAGGGTAAAGGGGGGATAAATGATGATGGAGGGAAACTTTACTTGGGGTGATGAACACATAATACAATATACAGATATTGTATTATAAAATTGTATACCCGAAACCTATATAATGTTACTAACCAGTGTTACCCTAATACATGCAAATAAAAAAGAGAAAAAAGGAAGAAAAACACAAAACAGTAATCAACAAAATCACAAAAGGCCAAGATTAAGGACCAAGATGAGTAAAACAACATTAAGTTTCCATTGAACTTCAGAGGAGGCAGCAGTCACAGCAGACCAGAGTTGTTTACAAATGTTTCTCAGAAATAGATATCCTTGGCTAGACTGAGAGAAACAGTTTTCTCTTTTTCACTATCATTGGGAAGATATGTCCTAAAAGCATCCTATATAATAATAAAACCCTAATATGCAAATTGACCAAACTGTAGAACGACCGGTCACTATGATGCTCACTGACCACCAGGGGGCAGATGCTCAACGCAGGAGCTGTCCCTGGTGGTTAGTTCGCTCCCAAAGGAGGAGCGCCACTCAGCCAGAAGCTGGGCTCACGCTGGTGAGCGCAGCTATGGTGGCGGGAGCCTCTCCCACCTCTGTAGCAGCACTAAGGATATCCGACTGCCGGCTTAGGGCCTAAGCTGGTAGTTGGACATCTCCCAAGGGGTCCTGTATTGTGGGAAGGTGCAGGCAAGGCTGAGGACCCCCACCCCCAAGTGCACGAATGTTGTGCACCGGGCCTCTAGTTGAAATATACTGTATAAATCCATTTTCCCTTTTTATTTCCAAAAGTAAAGTTAACTATATGTAAACATTTACTTATCAACTTTTTCTTTTGCATAACTATAACATCATATTCTTAAATAAACAGTATTATAATATATTATGTGAAATTTAATGACATTAAGTATTTTCATGGTGGAAAGTAATAGATTACTATAAAAATTTCTGTGAGTAGCTGTATAGAGAATTTTTAAATCATAGGAGGTGTCATAGCATGTCTATTTCTAATGTATATAGAGATGTTGTGTGTGCAAATATATCATCCAGAATGCACAAAATCAAAAGCGTGAAACTAAACACAGTACATAACTCAACAAAACAAGAGTGAAGTTGTGCCAAAACAACTTTGCTCTTCATGTTTTCCATTGCAGAAACATTCAAAGGAGGATTATTTCTGAAAATGTGCATGAGTCAGAAGTGGGGAATGAGTAATACTGTGCTGTGGACTCTTATGAATGTTTTACTGCTGAAGGAACATCATCTAGTTTTTTCAGTAAGGCGATGAGTTGCTACCTCACCCTCAGATTCCAAATAGAAAAAAACTTGAATATAATTTGAACAACTGGTGTCTTCTAAATTTAGCACTGAGTTTTCTTAAAATGTTCTAATTCAGTGAATAATACTTTAATCTCATTTCAACTGGGTAGAAATGACTATTGGAGGCCGAGGGCTACAATAACCTTAGAATAGGTCAACAAGATTCTTTAGCAAATAGTAAACAAGGTTAGATTGACTTATTCATAGTCAGAATATGCATGAAAATATATTAGATGGTTTGTTGACATTTCAACTTTATTTGTGTATTTCAAAACTTTATCGTGATGAGAATGTTAATGAAAAATATTCACAAGATCCATGATGGTGGTGAATTTTATGTCTTAATTTACACATTCTAATGGGATTTGGAAATCTCTAAATTTAATTCCTTTCTGTATTCATCCTCATTCCCACTTTTCCCCTACTTTGTATAACACTTTAGGCTCTCATTATGAATTAGTCAAGGAATTTTTTAAAAGGCCCAAGATTGTGTTGAGTTTTCATGTTTTCAGCCAATAGAGTCATACTATCTTAATTCCTCAGTCATTTTTTTACAGAGAATCATCTGTGTTTCCAGCACTGGAGTTAGAAAGTGAGCCAAATCATCTATCTTTTTGTCCCTATTAACTCTTAGATCTTACAAATGAACCTTGACTTCCCATCTGACACTCCCAGACTTTAGTACAGTGGTCCTGGTATACACTTAACAATGAAAAGAATAATCAGAATCTTTTCCGAGGGACCCCACTATTAAGCTGCTAAAAGACAACAAGATTTTACATGTTAGAGTAAGAGACACACTCTAAATTGCATAATAGGGCAAGATTTAATCTATAACATAACTATATCATTTTGTTAAAGGGAGAGACTAAATGACACAAAGATCTATATAAAGTAACATTAAGGACAAAGTGTTTTCCTCCAAATGCATAGCTTATTAATGCTAAAATGGGACCGGGGCTGTATTTTGGTTTTAGGAAAGAATCAGTAAAACATTAATAAATTATAGTTTTCTCTTCCTTTCACTCGTTTAAGATATGACTCACATCACCTGTGTGGCTTTAACATGGGATCAAGAATAAAGATAAGATTTTGAAGTATACTTTTTGAAAATCCAAGAAAATTCTCCCTGATTTATATTTCTAATCACCTTAGAACCTCTTCTTTATAACAAATACAGACCTTTAATCAAAGACCCACTGTTCTATCATGAAGAAAGAATGCATGGATTGGCTAGGTTTTCAGTGATGCCAAGATGAGATCATTGGATTTTCTACAACAGCACCACAGAGATGTAGTTTGTTGTTCTGGTGTCTGGAAGGAGACTGGCAGAGGAAAGTTATGAATTGTTAGCCCAACTCTGGTTATCAATTTTGTCAGTAATTTATTTGAAGACATAACATGGATCCCTTTTCTGGTATAAAATGGTACAAAATGGTACAAAACTGAGATAGGGCTAGCTAGCATAACAGGTAATGGAATTAAGATTAGACTTCATTATGACAGACAAGAAATCTACAGATAGAACTTTATAGGGAGAAATGTAAATCTCTGTCTTCAGGTTCAAAAACTTAATTGCACACTCAAAGGGAGAAGCTGTCCTAGGTTGGTCAAGATAAATATAAGCAATTTAATGGGGTATCATTATGCTGATGAAGGTTTTAAAAAGTAATTTTTTTATACACTCACTCTTTCATTCATTATTTTACTCAGGTACTTGATTTTAGTATGCCAAGAATAGACCAGAATTCCTGGCTCTCTTACATTCTAATTGAGAAGGTAGGCTCACAACTGATAATTACTGAACAATGTGATAAAGGTAAAAGAGAGGGTTGAGCAGTTCTGCATAAGTCTAGAGATGGAAACAACCTCTCTGGGATTACCTTCACAGAGGGGCTGACTTTTGAACTAGATTTTGAGGATTAAATAGGAGTTGGCTAGAAAGACAGAAGAGAACAACCACAGCAAGGAGGGAGAAAATTATGTGCAAAGAGGAGAGGGTGTTTTAATCATAGGGTGCACACTGGAGGTAGTGGGAGTTGAGGCCCAAACCATCTTGAAGGGCCTTCTGTGCTGTGTTAGAGATTGGGATCTTGGCTTCAAACAAACTGTAGTGTGTGTGGGGGGGAGTGACTAGTAGATTTGTGTTTTAAAAAATATGGTTTTGGCCTGTAATATAATGGATTCTTGGGAGGGCAATTTAGGGCCTGTTGGAATCAACAATGTAAGGCTAAGTCCTGAAATAAAGCAAGCCATCTTAGGGAAATGGACACAGGGGGAAAAACTAGGAAAATACCTAAAAGATATAATTTAATGAAATACCATCATAGGAACTGGGTACTTTTAACCTGGAGTAGAGAAGAGTAAGATGAGTGGGTGTCTCCTGATACCTGAAGGAATATCGATATTTTATGTTGCTCAGGATAACAAATCTAGAATCAATGGGTAGAGGTCATTAATAACAACTGAAGTTATCCAACAATGGAACAGGCTTCCTCTCTGGATAGGGAGTTTTCTATCCTTGGGGGTATCTACGGGGAGCTGAATCATGTGTCTGAGATGTTATAGGAAGGATGGCTCTAATTTTTGGAGGCAGGTTACAGCTCGTGACCTCTAATATCTCATCTAGATCTAAAATTCCATGATTCTTTGATCCCAATACAGAGTCAAGCCAACTAAATGAACTTTTAAAGGAACTCTTGAAATTCTGCTCCAAAATGGAGAAAGGAAAAAACAAACTGGTTTTGCTGTCAAACAAAAACAGGCTCGCTCCTACTGCCTTCTAAGTCAAAGATTTTCAATTTACCCTCATTATGGAATGAAGATTTCTTATTTTGGACAAGGGAAAATCCTCAAGAAAAATAACTACACATGTCTTTTTCCTAGTCATGTCTCCACAGACCCCTAGCCTAGTGCCTGGTGCTCAACAAATACTTGTTAAAGGAATGTAGTAGCTGCTGTCATGTATCACCCAGATCTACCTTCAGGGCTGAAGGACCCATTTCCCTAGCTGTTGGGAGCGCTATCTGCAGAAGGCCCTCATCCTTCTTCAGAATTGCCCATGGCTGGAAAGAGTTTCCTCACGCAAGGTCATGCCCTCTTTCCAGGGCAGCCCACATCTAAAACTGTTTAGTGGAAGGGTACAAAGACTAGTATCCTAGCTTGACCAACACACATCAACTCTGAACAGCCATCCCAGCTTCAGAACTTCCCATGGGGGTGGCTGAAATCTCTGCTGTGACTACAGCACAACCCAACCTCTCCCTCTGCCCAATTCTGCTTTCTTTCACTTCCTCTTTATAGGTGTTGTTCCTGACAGTACTCCTGATAATCCTTCTATACATTCAATCACTGTTGAGAGTCAGTTTCCCTAGGGAATGACCATATGAGTGAGAATTCATTTTCTTTCTGATAGAATTTCGTAGAACCTAGAATGAGGGGTCCTCAGCTATCAACAGCTTTGATAAATACTTCTGCACTCAACTTTGTAGTGGGCATTTCCATTTCACTTGAGCTTGATGGGAATGAAATCCTTTCCATCAAGTGATGCTGTCAATCCTCCCACCCTCCTAGTTTTCTTATGTTTTTCAAAACGCTGAATACTGTTTGATGTAAGATCCAAGGCTGCATTTTCGGTGTGTTCATTTGCGTCTTGATTTCCTGCTCGCTGGCCATGGTTTGTTTCCATTTGATTTTGGATGATCATTAATTTTCCTGGGAAAGCCTTCAGGGCTGATGGTGCCTTGGCCCATTCACTGATATAAGCAGAATTTTTCAGAAGTTCTTGTATCATCCCGTCTTCTGACAACCTTTATCCTGTTAAAGCCCCCAGAGGTGCCATATTTAGAGGGAGAAAAAGAATATCAGAAGGCAGAGGCATAATTGAGCTTTATCAAACAATTGTAGTGCCATAAATGGACTACTACTGGTTTGTTGGCGCGATGACTGAGGGTGATGAGCAAACACTATTCCAGATATAAGCAAATCCATTACTTACTATGAATGAATGTCCTAGGACATTGGGACTTACTTCTCTCCTGGAACCTCAGGTGAGAAAGGAAAAACATAATTTGGCAGCATTTTAAGTTACATGGGCCCTGGCTGGGTGGCTCATTTGGTTAGAGCATCATCCCATACACAAAAAGAAAAGGTTGCAGGGTTGATCCCTGGTCAGGGCACAGACCTGGGTTGCAGGTTTGATCCTTGGTCGGGCATGTACTGGAGGTGGCCGATCGATGTTTTTCTCTCACGTGGATGTTTCTCTTTCTCTTCCTCTCTCTGTCTCTAAAAATCAATTTTACAAAAGCATCTTTGGTGAGGATTTTAAAAAATTAGATGGAAGAGAGATGTGAGTATATAGAATATCCCCAGTCAAACATGTGGTGCAATTGCACTGTGTAACCACAATTTGGTAACTATTGTGGTCATGTTGCAATATGCATAGCATTTCCTTGCTTTCCTGTATAAGGAAAGAGGCCTTACATCCATTGAAATATGATTAATGTAAAACTGCTTTGAATATGGTCACACTATACTATTATGGCAGTATTAATATTGCATTCCTTACAATTCAGGTATTTTCTTTGTCATTGCATAAAATTGCTTTTTAATATTGGTGCTTTGTTTGGCCATTGCTCACTTCACACAATATTACAATCCCATTTTTGTATGCGTTGACAGAATTTATAAACTTGTTAGAGAATGTTTTATTTTGTTGTTTTCGCACTGTTTTCTTAGCCTGGCACCTAGTTAGTGCCATTTGGATGTTTCCAATGTGCTGATATAAATAATGCTACGATGGTAATACTCATTGCTTAGGATTGAATGTTTATACCTCCCCCAAACTGGCATGTGGAAATTCTAATGTTTCGAGTAATGTGTTAGGGAGCAGGGCCTTTGGGAAGTAATTAAGTCATGAGAGTGTAGAGGCCTCATGATTGGGATTAATCTATAATAATAAAAGCATAATATGCAAATCGACTGAACAGCCATCCGGATGTCCTTCCTGACATCCTTCTGGATGACCTCCCAGACGAAGCCAGGGCTGCAGGATCGAGGCAGCTGCCACGGCTGTGAGGGAGGGATCGAGGCAGCTGCCGTGGCTACAAAGGCCTACTCTTGCACTAATTTCATGCATCAGGTCTCTAGTATTCTTATAAAAGAAACCCCAGAGATCTCCCTATCCGCTTCTACCGTGGGAAGTGCTGGTTATGAATCAGGAAGAGGGTTCTCACCAGAAAGTGTCCATGCTGGCACTTTGACCTTGGACTTCCCAGCCTCCAGAACTGTGTAATGTAAATTTCTATTGTTTATAAGCTACCCAATCTGTGCTCTTTTGTTATAGCATCTTGAATGGAGTAAGGAACTTGCATTCATTTTTTTTCCATTAGAGCCATTCATATATATTAAAAAGATATAATAAATATTTATAGATAAACATTTAATCAAATATTATTATCTGTTATTTTGTCCAACGTGATAGCCACTAACCACATGAATTATGGATAGTCTGAATCGATATGTGCTCTAGGTGTAAAATATACACTGTATCTCAAAGATTACTGTGAACAAAAAATGTAAAGTATATCATTAATACTTTTCATATTAATTACATGTTGAACAATGTTTTTGACATACTGGATTTAACATTATTAAAATTAACTTCACCTGTCTCTTAGTACTTTTAAAAATATGGCTATTAGAAAACTTTAAATTACATATACAGCTTACATTGTATTTCTTTTGAACAGTCCTGGTCTAATGCCAATGCCTTGGATTAATGTCTAGATTTTCAAAATAACTAATTATGGTTCACACCTAATTCCTGTGTTTTTGATAATTATTTAAATTGTTAAAAATATACTTGAAATATATCATGAGTATAACATATTTCTAAATAGTATTTGGTATGCCCTAGTATAAAATGTATCCAGAAGATGTGCACCATCAATTTATAAAGATCTATATATTATACTAGAGGCCGGTGCACAAATTCGTGCACTGGTTGGGTTCCTTGGCTTGGCCTGCATCCTCTCACAATCCAGGACCCTGTGGGGGATGTTGGACTGCCAGTTTTGGCCCAATACCCACAGGCCAGGCCAAGGGACCCCACCAGTGCACAAATCTGTGCATCGGTTCCCTCTGAGATTCATCAGTCTGTTCCATGTTTCCATGCCTGTGTGTTGAGCGTCTTACCCCTGGTGGTCAGTGCGTGTCATAGCTACTGGTCAAATGGTCAAATGGTTAAATGATCGCTTAGGCTTTTATATATATAGATTATGGCAACTTTGATTTGTAAGGCACTAAATCTTTTTATTAATTATTAAAAATATTGCCATTTTTTTCCAGTTTTAGGCTTCCCAACTGCCTGATTTTTGCTTTATGTATCATATATTCCTTTATTTTTCCATCTGGGTTTTACAATTTTTTTAAACCAATGTAATCTGAGCTGACATCATTAACCTTTTTTTAATTTTTGTATAGGAACTCTGTATATTCTAGTGGTGCATCATCTGTAAAAGGGAATGCCATTGAATTTTGTGACACTTAATGCCTTTGATCTTTTCTTAATTATCTTTAATGAGAGGCCTGGTGCACAAAATTTGTGCACTCAGGAGGGGTCCCTCAGCCCAGCCTGTGCCCTCTTGGAGTCCAGGAGCCCTCAGGGGATGTTTGACTGACAGCGTAGGCCTGCTCCCCGCAGTCGGACATCATTAGCACTGCCGTGGAGGCAGGATAGACTCCTGCCACCATCACTGCGTTTGCCAGCTGTGAGCCCAGCTTCTGGCACACTGACCACCAGGGGGCAGCTCCTGCGTTGAGCATCTGCCCCTTGGTGGTCAGTGCATGTCATAGCGACTGGTCGTTCCACCTTTTGGTTGATTTGCATATTAGACTTTTATTATATAGGACTAGAGGCCCGGTGCACGAAATTCATGCATGGCGGGGGCCCTCAGCCCAGCCTGCACCCTCTCCAATCTGGGACCCCTCGGGGGATGTCTGACTGCCAGTTTAGGTCCCTCTCACAATCTGGGACCACTGGCTCCTAACCGCTCACATGCCTGCCTGATCGTCCCTAACTGCCCCCCCCCGCCTGCCGGCCTGGTCGCCCCATGCAGCCTGTTCAGTCGATGGTCGCTTTGGCTTTTATATATATAGATACTTTGTGGCTTATTTCTAGTTTCTGGATATAGCTGCATTAACTTGCAAAACCAGAATTTTAAAATTCATTCTTCCCTGCATATATCTGTTTTTTCTCCTTGAATACGTTGTACTAGCATTTGTATTTAGCTTTTACTATTAAAGTATCTATGCTTTATTATAATAAGTCAGTGATTCAGTGGTAGTTTATTTTTTATGATTAATTTTATTAAGCATTTTGCAATAATATATCAACTTTACATTCTTGGAGTAAATCCTGCTTTTTTCATATTGGACAAATTTTTCATTTATTACTTTTTTTGGCTAAGATTTTGCTTAAGGTTTTGTATCTTTGTTTCATTAATGTGATTTTTCTAGCCCAACAACAAAGGCTCAAAAATTTACTTAAGAAGTATTATCCCCTAAGGAAATATTTTATACTTTAAAGAATATATTTTGGAAGCAACTCAAGTAGCATGAGGGGGTTATTTATTCTTTAAAAGCTTGGAAAATTCTCCAGTTAAGTCACCAGGGCCATAATATCTAATTTTTCCTATTTATATACCATGAATTAATAATGTTTTCTATTTCTTGTTGCATATGTTTTTATTACATATTTGTGAGAAATAATATAAGTATGATTGTTAAATAAATTTGCCATACACTTATAGCTAAGAGCAATGCTCTTTAAAATTTAACAAAATCTGTGCTTTTTTGTCTTTCCCTGATTATATTAATTTGTAATTTCTTCTGTTTGTTGGGTCAATGGTTTATTAATTTTGTCTATTTTGTTAAAATGTAAATAACTGTCCTGTTAGTTTATTTCTATTATAATTCCTTTACTTTAAATATTTTGTTGTATTTCCTACTCTGTTTGGTCCATTACATTATTCAACTTTGAAGTTCTTTAGATATAGAATTAATTCATGGTGTTTCTATTCTCATTTAATTATTAATATATACCTAGAGAGATAAATTTTCTTCTCAGTACACTTCTTTCAACATCTCATTAATTTTTATGTGTTGTACTTATATGCTTGTTTTAAAAAATATTTTACTGTAGCTTTCCTCTATGCAAGTTACTATGGTATTTTTAATTTTAATTTTTATGTGACTTGCTTTTGTGGAATTCTGTTTTCCCTATTATTATTGTATCATGCTGTGATGTGAGAATATGGTTTCACAGGTTTCATGCTATTATTTTTTGCATTAAATAAGTACATTTTTCTGTCCCAGTATATGATTAATTTGTATAATTAGAATCTTTATAATCCCTTGTTGGTGATCCAATACTTTCCATATGTCTGTTAGCTCTATTTTTTTCCCTTATATATTTCAGCTATATTGTTTCTCTTCTATTTGTCCACAGATCCTGCCATATTTCTTTAGTCCTGAGGTCTTCTATTATAATTATCTTTCTATGAATTTCTTTTTGCACTTGGCCAACTTCTCTCTATGCCTTCATCAAAGACTGGCTTCCATCGGTATTTCAACCCATGGGGCCACACAGGGTCCTGCTCTCAGAGGGGCCCTGTGCTTGGTTTATGCTCTCCTGTCACTGTCTTGAAATTGTTAATAAATTCTGAGCAAAAAAAGCTCTGCATTTTCATTTTGCAAAGGGCTGCCTCAAATTGTGTAGCTGGTGCTGCTTGTTCCTTATATTCTGCAATTTTGTTGAACTCATTTTTTTTTTTAAATTGGGGATGATTTGTTGGATTTTCTAGTAAAGCCATGGCGTCATCTAAATGAGATGCTCTTTCGGCCAGGCAGCTTTGGGGAAGTCCTCTGGTTAGCTCTTACTCTCCCCGAGGGTGAAATCACTGTGAAACTCCTCTCCTTGTGTCGCCTTCACTTAATGTCGAGTGTTCTCTTATTACTTCCAGAGGAGCTTGTGGTCAGGTGTCCAACAGATGGGACTCAGCTCTGCCCCACCTGGGCTTTCACTGGGAGCAGCAGCAGGAGAAAAGTGAGTTCTGCCTCTAACCTCCCTTCCGCACAGGCACAGAATCCTCATCTTCTGCAAATGCCTAACACAAAGAAGACTGGTCTTGCCCCCTTGCATTTGGGGTTTCAGGCCCGTGATTGTTTCTGGCCATGCTCTCTGCCTTAGCGTACAACATCCTGGAGGTGCAAAGTCACCAGCCTTCCAACACAGCCCTTCTGTTTAGCAGTGAAGGAGGAAGCTTAACTGTCGGCGTCCTGGGGAAACAGCTGCCACAGGGCCGGGCAGGGTTAAAAGCCATCGGAGCGTTCCTGAAGATTTGAATTTGACATCGGCTTGACTCTCACCTGTGGTTTGACCTTAAGCAGGATGCTTCACCTTTCTGAGCCTTCTGCGGTCCTCCCGTTTGTGAAGTGGATAAAACAACAGTAGCTACTTGTGAGAGTTTCTGGAGGGCTAAGTGAGGTGAGGCATGAGAAGCCCTTGAAATGGTGCCCGGTACATAATAGCTGCTCACTGATTCTCCACTGAGCTGCATGGTTGGCCCTCCAGGCTACACCAAGATGGTGGTTCTGGTTGGACATGCTAAGGTGTTCTTTGTCTCTTTGTACAGTGACCTCAGGAAGGATGGGGGCATGGGAATTCTCCAGGTGTGTGGGACCCTAGTAAAGGAATAGCCAATCAGGATGATAGAACTGGGTCTCAATCTGTTGAAATGATACAAAATATAGTGTGTCCCCATAGCTACATATTCCTCTTGGGCTGGACTGTGCTTTTTCCTCTCCCTCAGAATTGCATACTGGTGAAGTTGATAGACTTTTTAAAGCCATACTTGGTCCTGGACAAGTTACCAACTTTGGAAGTGTCTCTATAGCCACATCTGTATTGTGGGAATAAATGTGTCCAACCGGCTCCACTCCCTGGTCTCACCATGGCATTCCCTCTTCCCTCTCACTCACTGAGGGAGGCCATTGGCTCAGAAGGAGAAAAACATGCTCTGCGTTGCTTATAGACCCTGATTCGCTCTGCCTCCCTCCGTTCTTTCCTCAAATTTACATCCTATTTATTTATTTATGTGTTTGTTTGTTTGTTTATTTTTTAGTGTAGCTGTTGCCCCAGGCTGCAATCCACTCTCGCCTCCAGGTTCCAGAGTCCTGATGAAATAAATCCATGAAGCTTGACTCTGAAAGCAGGGCTCCTGTGTACTCATCCGTGCAGGGCCTGCATTCAGGCCTGAATAGGGATGTGAGGCCACTTCTCAGATGCTCGTTCCAAGATGCCCCCATGCCCTGCCCTGTGGCCGGGTATGATAGGGACTTGCCCAGAGAAGCTAACTGATGAGTACTTGGTTCCTGCCCCCTACTCCACGCATGCCGGAAACAAGCAGGGCTCTTGAACCGGCCGCAGAAGGAACGCTCCAATTACACTAATGCTTTCTTTCACTTTGATACTTAGGCATAGTCCTGTTCCCAACCGGTAAGCCCCATTCCTCGTCCACCTTTCTGGATTGGTGAATTGTTTTCCCCATTGCAGTCTCTGGCCGCTGGGCTAGCCTCTCTCTTTTGATGAATCACAATTTTGAGGGACACGGTTTCTATCCTCTCATTGTTTTATGTTTCTTTCTCTTCCTCTCATTGCTTTATATCTGAGGGACACGGTTTCTATCCTCTCACTGTTTCATGTTTCTTTCTCTTTCAGAATTATTAGCTCACGCGATGCACTAGAAAGACTAAAAAGGTTGATGATGTGCTGTGTGAGTTAGTAGGCAGTCAGGCAAACCCCAAGTCAACATTATGTACAGGAATCAGTTGCCAACAGTATTACAAAGGGAATGTAGCCTGTATGCTCCAACAAATACGCATTTTCTGGGATTGAACATTTTGTTTTACTCAAAATGAATATATGGGGGCCACTGATTGGGGCTCTGGAATTTGAGGGCTTGGAAATTTTTACTGTGAAATATTTGTTAAGCCCTAAAATCACCTTCACGGTGACCAATGAGAAGGGCAGTATGTTAAACAGACAGGAGGCCGAGACTTCCTGTGGGTCTAATTGACCTTTTGGGGCAATTACTTGTGAGCTCAAGTTGCTACCTTTTCAATCAACATTTATACCATTTTTTAATGTCTGCAGATGTTGGTCTGCATCCATCTGGGGAGGCAGGTCCGTGTTTTTATCCCCGTGTGACTAAGGAGGAAAATGAAATCCCCAAGGTTTAAAGGATTTGTCTTCTGTCAGGCAAGCGTTCTGATCTATACTCCCAGCCAGAGCATCTCAGGTCTGGGGCGGAGTCACATAGCCACGCTGCTTCCAAATACCCCAAATTAGACAGAAGACTTGAATTTCCCTCCAAGTAAGAGTGAGAAGAGTAGCCTTTGGAAAAAAAGTGTTTACACACCACAGCAGAGAAAGGGCTTAAAATAAAGACTACCAAGAACTGGAAAACAAAATAAAACCCTAACATCTTATTTGACTTTTTTAAAAAAAAAAAGTTTTTAAAAATCTGCGCCTAAACCACTGGAATCAGCAGGTCAAAAGAGTGATTCATTATGAACTTTGCCTCCAGGCTGGAACGGCTGAGACCATCCTGGTAGATAATTGCCTGTCCTGTTCTTAAGGTTCCTGTGAAAAGGAAATTCCAAGGCCCCTTGGATAATGCATACCAGTGCCTGAAAGGCAGCACAAGGAAGATTTCCTCTCTGTGGAGCCTAAAATCCCCTGGTCGCAGCCTATCTACTTCCTCTTGTTCTTCTGCTAGTCCCACTTCAGCTCAAGATCCTCTATTTATATGATCACATGATTTTAAAAGATCATTTAAGGCTCGCTCCACAAGGAGAGGCACTTGGATGTATCTTGGCTTGGGCTCTCTGGCTTCCCCAGAATGACCTTCTGACCGTGTTCAGCAAGCCACCTCCATGGCTTCCTTCAAAGCCTAAGTTCACTCCCTTCCCAAGCCCCCATCTTAGGTGTTACTCTATACCAGAGGCAGACCCAGAGCCAGATTATAAAACCACAACACATGGTTCCCAGTCTCTCTTCACTTGCCCCCAGCCGTGTGTGTGTGTGTGTGTGTGTGTGTGTGTGTGTGTGTGTGTGTGTAGGGAGGGGTGGCTAGTGTCCTGAGCCTTGTCCTCCAACTTCTAGGTAATGAGATTAACCTGTCCTCTGTCTCATGTGGCCCCCATATGTCTCTGCCAAAAGGGACAAGGTGACATTTGGCTAATGTTTTGCTAATGTGCATAATTGAGAGCTATCTAGGGAAGCTTCCTTTTTCTAGGTAATTTGTACATCTTAACAGCAGCCTTCTGGAGATGTCGTCCTCTTGTGTTGTGTATTGCTACTTGTGGGAATTTCTAACTAATTAAGAAAGGGATGGGCTGTGGGCCAAGCTGGAGGGGTAATGTTTTTGGTCTGGTCGGGTTTCACTACATCCTACCTCTAAAAGCTAAGTCAGGATTTTTACTGACCCATGGCAGGGCTGGAATTGCTCCTTGTTATTTTTAATTACAAAATTGGAACGGCAATGCATGCACAATGTAAAATAAACCTCTCTCCAACCTCAGACTCCCAGTCACCGTCCCCCATGGCATCAAATATAGTCTTTCCCACAAAGTACGCATATACTTAATAGATGCTAGCTATATGAATGAATTTATTTGTATCAGATAATAAGGAAAAATAGGGAGAAAATTGGAAGGCATGGAATAAAACATATTCAGCATTTCAAAGAAAGAGGCCTTATGAAATAAGAAAGCATTTTATAAGTATATGAGGGACAATGATTGATTTTCAAAAAGGCTTATTAATTAAAATTAAAAACGTTATTAAGGATCTATTATATGTCAGGTCCTGGTCTGGTGAAGTTTGAAGGTGAATCCTGTGTAGTGTCAAACTCTGATAAGTTCAATTATTATGGAGAAAGGGCTTATAAATTTTACTAAGTGCCTTAAGAGCCTAGGAGCAACTCATTATGTTTTCTGGAGTCAGGAACAGCTTATCAAAGGAGGGAACATTTGTGGTTTCTTGAAGGATGCTTCTTCGTTCTTGCAAAGGAGAGAGGGAGACAGGAATTCCACACCTAGCAAATACCATGAGGGTGAGCGTGCACAACCTTTTCGGGGAAACAGGTGTGACTGGCATGTAGGAAGCATATCTGGGTAGGAGATGATGCTAGAAGGGAAGCTGGAGCCCAGGTTATGATGGACTGTGTGTGTCTTTAAGGAGCATGAATGTTGTCCTGAAGTGGAACTGTTAGAGACTTAGGTTGAGAAATGATCCCCCACCCCTTTTGCCGGGACAATTCTAATGGTGGTTTGAGATATAGATTGAAGCAGGGAGGGACTAGAGTTAGGCAGGATAATCCAACAATCCAATAACCCATGCCAAGTGATGAGACAGTAATCCAGGCCACTCTGGTGGGAAGGGGTTTGAGAGAAGTTCCTAGGTTGATTTACAAGATTAACCATGCTTTAATCATTGACTGGAACAGGAAGGGGTGCAGGGAATGAAGGCTGATGCCGAAGTCTTCAGTAAGGCTACTTTGTGGGTACAGTACTGCTAAAATAATTACGGAGTGTAGGAGAATAGACATATGGAGCACATATTTGGTGAATTAAACCTACGGCTTGTTAGTTTGAGATTTCTGTGGCACAATCAGGCCAAGAATCTCCACAGGGAATGAGTTTCAATGATGCAAGTAGAATTAGTAATATCCAATATTCCAAAAAGGTCAAGGAAGATGACGATGAAAACGTAGCCATTGGGTTTGTTAATGAGGATGCCAACCATGACCTCTGGGAGGGTAGTTTCAGTAGAAGAGGAAGGAAACCAGCTACAATAAGCTGGTAACTGAAAAATCTTTTAGCAAAGCATGTCTAGAATACATTTATGTGTGGAAGGAAAGCAGCTAATAGAGAGAGAAGTGAAGAGATGTGACTAGCAAGGAGAACTGCCCCAGTTCTGCCAGGTTTGCAAAGGAAAGGGACAGTCCCTGTGGCAACACCTCGGGGATATACTTGCCCCCAAAATCTTGCTGGCTGTGGCAGTGGAGAAAGGGGCTCCTTTTTCCTTCACAGATCACGTATCCCCTTATCCACAATGGTGCACCTGAGAGGTCTAGAATACCTAACTCCTCCTTCATTCTCCTGACAGCTTGGGTAAAGAGCAACTTTAAAATGGCCACCTGAGCCCGGCCAGTATGGCTCAGTTGGTTGAATGTCATCTCATGCACCAAGAGGTTACCACCAGTTCGATTCCCAGTCAAGGCACATGCCCAGGTTGCAGGCTTAATCCCCAGTGAGAGGGGCATGCAGGAGGCAGACAATCAATAGTTCTTTCTCATCAATGTTTCTATCTCTCTCTCCCTCTACCTTCCTCTCTCTCTCTCTAAATCAATAAAAACAACAACAAAAGAACATATACTGGCCACATAAATGTTCCTATCCTTAGAGCGCACAGGCCTCGCCTTACGGGGTTTCTAATGAAGGCAGCTCCTTCCAGTCCTGGCTCCTGGAGGCCCTGCTCTTCTCCTCACTGCTCTGGAGCGCCCCCGGGGACCTGAGAGGCCAGGCCCAAAAGAAGGCGGCCGGGGAGGAGGAAAGCACTTCTCTCTTTGATGTAAGGCTGCCTTTCAAACTCTTTATTCTTGTCCCTGTAGGACTGGCATTGATACCGACCACTACTTCAGGGAAGACTCCACTCTACCTTCTACCCAAATAGGATGACAGAACCCTGTGGTCCCCAAAGAAAGAGTAATCACATCAGGACAGAAGAGTTTCATAATCATATGAGACATTCATAGAGGGTTTCTGATGTTGGATTCGCTTAGGATTCGCAGGGGTGGTGGGTGAGGTAAGGATCAATAAGATGCAGGAAAAGTTGAAGCAGTTTATTTCTTTAAAAAATATATTTTTATTAATTTCAGAGAGGAGGGGATAGGGAGAGACAGAAACATCAATGATGAGAGAGAATCATCCATCAGCCACCCCCTGCACGGCCCCCACTGGGGATCAAGCCCCTCTCATGGACATGTGTCCTGACTGGGAATTGAACCATGACTTCCTGATTCAGAGATCGACACTCAACCACCAAGCCACACTGGCCAGGCAAACAGTTTATTTCTTGATATGCTTTATTGTCTGTGTGAAGTAGAGTCCTAGGACTACTGATGAGAAGAAGGGCAGTGAGTAAGTTGGGATTTGGATTTGGAGAGGAATAGTTTGGAGAATGGACATTAGAGACAATTAGCAAAAGGTTAAATACTGCCTAAGAGCACCAAAGGCCCCGCTGGACACAGAAATCATTCACTTGGCTAGTCAGCCTGGTTATATGAGTTTTTTCTCTAGCAGAGGAATTATGCAAAGCTGTAGATGGGCAAGGTAGGCACAATCTAAGGACAGTGATGTGAGGGGTCTAGGGTGCTGGTGAGAATGTGGTTGAAAGTCTTGGCCATGATGCCCAGGCTGGGTATGGGGAAAAAATATAAACCTGAGAGCTGATAGACTGAGCATGGGATGGGGTGGTCTTACTAAGGAGATAGGCTTGGGGATGGGACTGATGAAAGGGCAGAGTTTTTGGCCAGACAGTGGCTTTCCTGAGCTTTAGATGTCAGGGAAGTGGTAGCGGGTAGATGAAAGGAAGTCGTTTTGGGAGCCATGCATCACACACTGAGATGTGTAAAATGATATGGTCATCAGACTTGGACTTCTTAAATTCATTAATGTAAATCTGCCCTTGAAAATCAGATAAGAACCAAATAAATGCAAAATTTGGAAGGTATTTGTTCTGCTTTGCTTATCATGCAATTAGGAGGTAGGATAAGAAAAACATAGGCCTCCCTGTAGACATTCTATAGAATAATACAGTATATGGAGACCTCACTTCCTGGGTGTCCTTCTATTAACAGAATGAACTAATACATTAGTGAATTTTATATTCCAGATTTTTCTTTTTTACTTCTCTAGAAAAATAATATGATCATGGCAGCAATAAGATTCCTCACCAAGTTATCTGATTCCCTACCACTCCAGATCACTGCCCCACACTTGGCTGAGTGTCAGTTGCCATTTATCATTATGTTCACACTGTCTTTTCTTAGAGTTAAGAGGAAAAGGAAATATTTCTTATAGCCAAGGCTCTTTCAAAGTTGGAAAACCAAAGATGACTCAGGAAGAGTATCCCTCTGCATTTGATACGCAAATATATCACTTGAAAAACTGTAAATCATGCTGCTCTTATGAAACAAATCCTCCCAGTTTCACTCACTGCATTCTTTGCCTGGATCCTGTAGGCACTTGAGTGTGCAATGACTCCTGTAATAAAAAATAAGAGTCGAAATGCAATCAAATAGTTGAGAGTTTACAAAAGTAGCATGATAAGCAACAGTAATTTTTAGAGCAAATCATCCTGTTACTTTTACTGATAGAATAATTCCATCAAGTCCCCAGTAATTAATAGATTCCCTCAAAGTGCTACCTAACTCAATAGCCACTAGCAACAATTGAATGAATTCAGGTAGTGGTTCCTCAGTGGCTGGAAAGCGTCAATATAACTCCGAGTGTCTTACTTGTTGGCAGCCATATACACGTGAAGAAGGTGGATTCAAGGAAAATGCGTGAAGAATCTTTAGAGTCAGAATGTGCAAATGAAAGCTTTTGGCAAGTCTGACTTGTTTCACTGGTGCCTAGGAAGACAGGTATCCCTGCATATTTCTTGCTGAGAATCACGAGAAGAATAAACATAATCCAAGACTTAGGAGCATAATAGATTAAAATCAACATCTTGGATTAACTCAGGAAGCAAATGGGTAGCCATTGTGGTCCAGTACATTGATATGATCGATTCTTTCCTTAAAGCATTTGGGTCTTCTACTTTCTGCTCTAGTAAGCTCCCACATTAAGCATATGGGGAACAGTCAAATGTGAAGGTTCAGAGATTCAATCTTTAGAGAAATACAGGAAATAAAATGAGATTGAGATTTGGAAAAGAAAATTGTCAAAATACATTCAGGGTGAAAATAATCTGAAGGCCAAGTATTCAGTGAGTCATAAAAAATTTACTCATAATGTTAGAGCCTGCGAACTGGAAACTAGATATGAATTCATAATCTGCAAGGGCATAAACGACGGCAAGAAGTCAGTCGACAGCGTCAGTGTTATCCTGGGAGGTGAAGGAAGTTTATTATGGACCAAGCAGCCTGAATAGCTCTTGTTCTAGGCATCAAATTAAAGACACAGACAAATACAAGGCAGTCTGGTGAAGGGTGACAACAATGAGTAAAAGTTGAGACGGACTGAAATATGAAGAAAATTTTTAAAAGAGATAAGGCTATGTATTGCTGGCATGATGAGATAATGAGATTTTTAACCGTATCTATGACTTTAAACATTAGGAACAAATTATTCATCAGAATCTAACCATTACGATATAGATATAATAAATTGGCATAAACACCCTGGAGTTATCCAGAATGAGCATTTTATTAATGCCTTGCCTATCTCTGATTGCCCTGCTCTGAAAAATTAGTCTGAAGGAACCGTTAGATAGTATTTGCTGAGGAATGACTATGATAGTTTAGGTCTTTTTTTTTTTTTCACTGTAACTTCTATGATTTTTACAATGCCATGAAAACACTTCAGCAAGAATTTTGGCAAAATATTTACTTACAGTTTCTTCAATGACACTGCTCACGGAATAGGAGAAATGGAAAGCAGTCACTTAGTAACTGCCGAGAAACAAGAAGGGAGGCGGAAGAACAGTCACTTACTATGCTGCTTGTGATGAGAACTATCTGAGTTTAGCTATTAAAAAGCCTCCTGAAAATTGCACATGTCAGAGGAACAGGCTGCTTCCCATCACCACATAGGAGAAATGGTACCTACAGTCTGGCTGTTGGCGTGAGGAAGAGGCACAGCTATAACATCAGCAGGCGTGTGACCAGCGGCTTGTGGGAGACGAGCACTTAGGGGGATGAAAAGGAACCTGGCACAGGCCTTGGGCTTCTGGCATCATTAGTTACAGGTCTGCCAAGATACTTGGGGAAACGTTTTAATTTAAATGCCAAGTATATTTCAACGAACTCTCCCTGGTTTGACCTGTTGGGAGTCCCGAGTGAGATGGACAGGTGCTCATTTTGGGGAACATCAGGCGAATTAGATGGTGGTTTTATAAAAAGCATCCTGGAGGTTTACATCTCTATATATCCCCACTCACCAGGGGAAACTCATGGTACAAGTTGCAAGATATGGGACTCTCACAGCATTTTACTAGTGATTGGTAAATGCAGGAAAGGCAGCGATACCCCCAGGCCTTGATTCAGAGTTCCACAGTTCAAGAATTTTAGGAATAAAGGCCCAGCATCCTTCCTTATTATGACAACAAATTCAAGAGGTAGATTAAGAATCTGGTTTGAATTATTTGAACATATTTTTCTGCAAAAACTATCACAAGACAAAAAAAATTTCTTTTAAAACTAAAACTAGGGGAATGGGGATGGGACTGAAACTAATATTAAAACATTGTTGTCCGTTGATGTAAAAAATATTTCTGTGAGCATGTAGACCCTGGTTGGCAAGAGATGGATAAAAGCCTGTCTGATGGGTTACAAAAACGTGAATCCAGAATATCAGGATTAAAACGCCCCCCAAGAATAACATCAAGGTATTGGGAGTTGCGTCAGAGGTAGGGGCCCGGGATGTATACATGTATGTAAAGCCCGTTTCCTCAGAGGCTTACTTGGCAGTTTGCTACAACATCATGCTAATGAAAGCAAGGTCTTTAAGTTCAGCCCCCAGGGGACTATCCGTTTCTCCTTCAGCCCTGCTGGAAAGCCGCATTCCTAGACAAGGTCTCTCACTCCTTAGAGAAGAGCTGGGATGCTCAAGGAGGGCAGGAGGGCTGGAGCCTGGGAGCCTGGGATGGAGAGGTGGGTGGGGCCAGGCGGGGTGGGGCCTCGGGTACCAAGCTGTGAGTTTGGCCCTGTCTGGCAGGCGGGATGAAGATTCCCAGGGAGGTGTTTGTGCCGGAGCGACGTGATCAAGGTTGATTTTTAGGCAGGTTACTCTACCTGAAGCGTTGGGGCCGGGGGTAACCTGGAGGACCAGAGAGAGGAGGGGCCGGCTGTGGTGATCCAAGTGTGATATCCTGCCCCCCCAAAGAAGAGCCTGACCTAGGGCGGGGCCCTCAGAAGGTTGGACTGGTTGACATCTCTGGCTCTGGGATCCGGAAGGACCCTAGGAGGGAGGGACTTTGGTGATAAATCCCTGCAGGGCGACTGGGCACAGAGCAAGCTCTCAGCTAAGCTCTTCTCTCGCCGTCGTACTCTCCCCTCCCTCCCCCCCGCCCTGGCACCCTTGAAACCAGCTGAATCAATTTACAGTTCAGGGAGCCGAAGGGAACAGAATTGGTTTCTGCACGTGACGTGGATCTGACCCACTGGGGAAGCCCAGCGGGGAACGTCCGGGTGGCTTGTCCCAAGCTGGGTGGGAGGGGAACGCGTCCGGCGCGTGGGGCTGGGGGCTGGAGGGGTGCGCAGCGGCCCCGGAGACCCGAGACCTAGCTCCTGACCTCGGGGCCTGCGCGTCGCTGCCCCTCGGGGCGCCTGGGTGATCGGCAGTTGCCGCGGCTCTAGTGGGGCTGGGGGTCTCCAGGACCCGTCGCTGCCTCCCGTCGGTCGCTGTCCGCTCGGCTGCGAGGTCCCCGCGGCCCGATGACCTAGCCCCGCCGCGACGGCGGCGACCTCCAGCGGGAGCCCGGGGCGGCTCGAGGTGGGTCCGGGCGACCAGGGAGGGTCCCCGCGGCCTGTAGGGGGCAGTGCCGCGCCCCGGAGGAGGAGGGGGGGGGGTGTCTGGGCTACCCCGGCCACACCGCGGCTGTCACTGCCCGACTGCCCTGCCCGTCGGCGCTTCAGGCCCCGGGGGGACCCGGGGGGACGTGGCAGGGCCGGCGCGCGACGGCCGTTGGGGAGTTGGGATCCGGGAGACCCGCGTCGCCTCTCGCTCGCGCGGGGCGGCGAGACCTCCGGAGGCGCGTCCGCGTGGCCAGGGCGCATCGGGTCGCCCGCGGCTTCCCCTGGCATCGAGCCCGAGGTGGGCACTCCGGCCCGGGGCAGGGCGCCTGGCTCCCGCGTGGTGGGCGCCCCGGCCCCCGGGCTGGGTGCTCTGAGCCCCCGGGGAGGCGCCCGAGCCCCAGAGCTGGGCGCCCCGTTACCTTGGGATGGGTGCCCGGAGCCCGGGGTGGGCGCCCAGCCCGCGCGGGTTATTTTTGGCGCCCGCGGCGGCGCGTGTGCCGGGGCGTGTTGTTCTCCCCCAGGTGCCGGGAGCCCGGCTCCGCCGCGGGCTGACTCGCGTCTCCTTTTTCTCTCCCTGCAGGAATCTTGCGACCATTCCGCCGCCACGACTTAACAACGCGCGCGAGGCGAGCTCCAAACAAACATCACATCTAAATTAAAAAAAAAAAAAAAAAAAAGCGGAAGAAGCGGCCGAGGCGGCGGCGGCGGCGGGAGGAGGCGGCGAGGAGGAGGGGCCGCGCACGGCGGCCCGAGGCGGCGGCGGCGGGGACGCGGGGACGCGGCTTTGTGCTGGCGGGTCGCGGGGCGCCCATGGCGGAGTGCGGCCGGGGGGGCGCCGCCGGCGGGGCCCTGCCCACCTCCCCGGGCCCGGCCCTGGGCACCAAGGGCGCCCTGAAAGCCGGAGCCGGGGAAGGCGGCGGCGGCGGCGGCGGGGGAGGTCGCCTCGGCCAGGGACTGGCGCGCTGTGACAGCGGCGGGGTTTCCAACGGAGACTGCAGCCTCGGCGTGTCCGGGGACGAAGCTCGGGCCAGCCCGGCCCGGGGACCCCACGGCGGGGCGCTCGCCCCGACCCCCGCCTCGGCCGCCTGCCCCCTCCCCCGGGAAAACAAACCGGGCGGCCTGCCCCGCCGGAGCAGCATCATCAAGGTAGGTGGGAGAAGGGGCGCCCATCGCCCACCGCCGCCGTCCTTGGGGTGCTGGAAGGAGGGGGTTGTTAGAGGAGCCCGTGGCTAACGGGAGCCGCCGGTGCACGGGTGCTCGGGATGGTTGAGCAGGGATTGGATGCAAATGCATTTGGGAAGATGGGCGAGGTGTTCCTTAATGTGCAGGGGGAGCTGTGCTCAGACCTTCCCAGTTGAACTTGGGACTGTCACCTCTCCCAGGATTGGCCTGGGATTATGGCCTGTACCTGGCAGGCAGGGCAGGACTTGTTCCTCTGTGGCAGCCTTGGCTGGTAACAGACTCCCCGTATGGTTTCTGTTGGTGTTCTAGGCAGTTAGTGATTATGTGAAGACATTTTCTTAAAAATCCCAGGCGGTTGAACAGATTATCTAATAGGTTCCTTCTGACCTGTGTGTAGTTGCCTTCTGCAAACGGTTCTAGTTGGAGGCTGCAAAGTCTCCGATCGCTCAGTCACAGGGAGACATTGGTTCTGAACATCTATGCAGATTTCCGCTTTCTCAGGCTCAAAAGCTCTGAGAGATTCTAGTTCTGCACGATTTCGTCTTTTCCTTGCTGCAGTCGGCTGGCCTTCAGTTCTGTGGAAGTTCTTTTGGGCAGTTTGCTTGGTTTTGATACCTTTCGCATTGTGATGTTTAGCAGAAAAAGTCAGCGATGGTCTTGTGTATTTTAAGCTCCAGACGTAATATTAGGAACTCCTGAGTCTGTGGTGGCTTCCTTCTTATATTACATTTTGGTCTGCAGTGTAAAAATATTTCTTGTGACGTGAAGTGAAGGAAAAAAAAAAAGTTGATGAGCTAAGAAGAGCAGAGCCTTAGGTAAGACTAGCTCGTTTTACTCAAGTTTGGAGCAAATAAGAAAATGTTGCTTACCGAAAAGCAAGGGGTTACCAGGACAGTGAGCAGCCGCAAAGCACAGTGACAGGGCTGCACCCACAGTGACAGGGGCTGTACCCTTCCCATGGCTGATGACTGGAGGACAGGATGGGCCACAGTGAAAAGAGTTGGCACCGGTGGTATTTGAAATGTAACTGGACCTGCAGAAATCTTCTAAGTACAATGTAAGATGGTGTTATCAACTCGTGCGGTAATCTAGTGAAATATACCACCTTGCTACTCTGTGTAACAGGCAGTTGTGAAACTGCTTTTCGCTTTGTCATCTGTTTGCACAGTTTATGTCTGGGCAAGGGCACAATTTGAAGGGCTTAAAGCTCAGGTGTACTCACTATCTGCAGCAGGCGTTTCGAGTTTAACTAAGGACAGTACAATATATTTTTGTGCATACCTAGCTTTTAGTGACTCATATTTTCCTTTACTCTGTACCTTATGTTTCCATGTAAGTTGCTTTCAACTGTGCATGATAACCAATCCTATTGACAGAGTTATGTGTCATATCTGTTTTTTTTTTTTTATTGGTGACCAGAGATTTGTGGTGATTTTGCACAATGGCATTAATGAAATTTGAGGGGGGGAAATTCCAAAGAGATACCAGCCTACTTAATTTAAACTCCTCACCCCCAATTTTCTGGAGGGACATGTTTTTATATTTAAAAATAATTCAAACTTTATTGGTGTTTATAGTGGGAATTCATAGTGTAACTTAATTAAAATAGTAGGTGTTTTAATTTTACATTTTTGCAGGATTGGGAAGGACGGTTTGCCAAATATTTCTGATATGTGGAATTGAGAACTCAACAGTAGATGTCATTTCTTCATTGAAGAGTCTAGAAGAACGTGGGGAAATGATTAATTATGAAGAAATCACTGGGTTTTGAAATGTTAAACTTTCAAAGATTTCTTTGCCATTTTTCTTCTTGCTAATGAAGGCAGTTTGGCTTCTTGTTCACAATTGTATTCCTAGATACACATTGACAGGGATATAGTAAGGCCTCACTAGATTGCGTCCTGAATAAATGGAGGAATGATAAGGAAGTATATGCTTCCTCTGTTAAGTTCTCTTAATTTCTAAAAAGGGTTATTTTGAATTTACTTGTCTCATATTTTATTCATTGACTTGCACCTCCTAAGATGACTCGATTGACTCCTTTTTCTTGCATCTATTTTCACCTTGCATTTTTTTAAAATCACCCCTTAAAACTATGGAAATAGTGTTTGAAGTTGATCAAGCCTGAATTTAGGAAAGAATTATGCTTTAATTAAGTAGGTGACTAGTTGGTATGTTTCCCCTTGAATTGGTGTCTTGAAGAATCAAGATTTTTAGTGTGGTATTTTCTAAACACATAATAGCATCAAGACAATATACTAGCAGAAATAAAGAGATCTTTTACTTTAACATCAGCTTTTATAAAGCAATGAATAATGCACACACATTTTTGTCACATGAATGGCAGACATATTTCACTTTTGTTAAAAAATAATAAAAAGCTTAGCGAATGTCCATGTAAAAAGGCAATAGCGACATCCTTCCTGGGTTTTCTTATGTTGCTTTTGAATATAAGGGATGAATGCAGTCAGGTGATAGAATAGTAGAGGCGGAAGTAGATTAGTAAGCAAGGTGATAATTGGGGGGCGTGAGAAAATGGCAGGAGTAAATGCTAAGTAAGGAACAGAGACCAGAATTTACGGGGTTGCATTAGCTGAAATGTCCAGCTTGTGAGCTATGCGTGTTTCCTAGCGTCCATCTTCATTACACCCTTGACAGCCCTCTCAGGTGGGGATCCTCAAATCAAAGGGAGAACTAACAGCCTAAATGTGATATGCAGTGGGCAAGGGGACTATTGCTGAGACACAGAATATGTGCAGAAACACATTGTGGGCTGACCAGAACTATAATCTTCATTTAAAACCAATTCTTTTGAACTCCATCTGGTTTGTGAATGTGGTGTTGAGTAAGAGATAGTTGTCAAACTACATTTCTGCCAAAGTAGATAGATGCACAGATCTTATCCAAAAAGAGCTCCTTGGTTTTGGTAACTGTGTTGATGAAAATTCAGAGTAAGGAGCCTTGTAGAACCTTTTACAGAACCGTGAGAAGATCAATAAATCATGGACCTTGTCACCATACTTTTCTACTTTTCCTTAGCTTATTGAAAATAGTGTTACACCTTTTCGATTATTTACAAAGGCCCATGACTAGATTTTTAGGGAAGGAGCCATTATGTTTGTCTTAAGTAATCTAGTAAACGAAAACATCACTTTCATTTTCTCTTTCAATATTTCATCTCATCACACCATTCAATACAATGCACACTTTATTTTGAAACAGTTAATTTGGTTAATTGTTCAGATAACATCCATTTTTTACAGATAGCTGAATCCTTTAAGTTGGGAGTTTGTTCTAAAAATATGAAGTAGCATTTTAGGCCTTAGAATATATATTTTTTAATTTTCCAAATAAGTGAAGTTAAAGTTTCTATATATTCGAGTTGTTTATTTTAATCAAAACTAGTTGAATATTTTAGTTGGTACTATTTAAAGTGTGGTATGATTTGCATAAAGTAAAATTCACCTCTGTTGGTGTTCAGTTCTTTGAGATTTGACAAACACACAGTCATGTAATTGCCACCACAATCAAGATACAGAACAGTTCCATCGCATGAAAAAAAATTCCCCCAGTCCCTTTGTAGTCTTCTCCTCTACCCCCCTGATCATGGCAACCTTTGATCTTAGGTATTTTTTTAATAGGTAGGAAGTATAGCTATTCACTATTTTGGTATTTAAAAGTAATAACAGCCACTGCCACTTATTAAACACTTACCGCATGCAAAACACATGAAAAGTACTTAACGTAAATTTCTGACTTGGTCCCGTAGCAATCACGTAGGCTGAAGAAAAACAGAGGTCAGAGAGGTTAACCACTTGGCCAAGGTGTTGGAGCTGGTTGATATACCCCAATTGGCTACAGCTGTATTCTGCTGTCCCCCAAATTACAATGGCTGTTTTAAATTTTCTATATAATTAGGTAGCCTTGGTAATTTGGAACACTGGATTTGATTTTCCTCTTTAAATGCAGGGGACATTGGAGGGGGAAAAAGAATCTCTATTTCTGCTGGCAGAAGAGGTTGACAGATAGTATAACCAGGCAGCTGTTTAATCACCTGTTGTTGCTGCTTGACCAGACTTGTCAGATTCACTGGGACCAGTGGTTTGACTTGCCCGAGGTGGCAGCTCTTATCTTTCTTAATATCATTATTGTCATTATCACAGTATCATGCTATGTAGGAGAAACACCTTCATTACTTTATGCCAACGTATATCCCTCTGTTTTGATGCTGAGCACCCCAAGGTGGGCAATAAGTGAGCTTTTTGAATTTATTATACATATTTATACAAAATAAGAAAAATACGAGTATGGATATTATATTGGCCCATGGTTTAAATAAACTAGACTCCTCGCAGGCAAAAGCTGGGCTGTATTTATCAGTTCTGCACAGATAACAAAACACTCAGTAACTATACTTTTAATTGGATCTCAAATATGCTATCTGCATTTGACTTCAGACATTTTTTTTTTTTTAACAATTGGGAAAAGACAACTGCATGCCCAGAAAACTTGTGGGCCTATCATAAATATTAAACAAACAGTAACAGGACCACAAAGTGAATTTGTCTGGGTTGATAGGAGCCTGGATCGACGAGGTCAGACAATTCTAATGACCAATCAGCAGCTCTCAGCTTCACTTTGTACTGATGCACTTGAGGCCACACAGGGTGACTGTTGAAAGGCCGGAGTCTGGTTGCATCTCTCAGCCACCAAGAGAGCTTCGATCACAATTCAGAGTTCAGTTTTCCGAAGTACTCCGAGGATATGAATGTTCATACCCGAAAAAAATACTTGTCCCCTTTTGCTTTTTCCCTTCCTAGTCTCCCAGCCTTTCCTCCAAACAGTTATGTTTGACTTGTGTTATTTTTCATCAAATCCAAATAGACAACTGACAGGAAATTATTATTATTTTTTTATTGCTGATCTCGGCCACTCAGCTGTTTTCTTAGCATGCTCTCTCCCAGAATCTGTTTGGTTCCTTTTATAGGTCTGTGCGCTCTGCAAGGGGTCTAACTAGACTGCTCTTTTATTCTTTTCCTTTCTTGTTTGAATGCTTCAGTTAACCACGCATCAGTATTGAACACAGTAGGGCAATGTAATTTACAGCCTAAATGCAGATGTAAAATCAAGTGTGAACATTCATGTTTTCTCTCCAGACTTTGTTTTATGCATGTATGTCCAAGAACAGATACTCTGTTGCTTATTAAGTTTTGGTTGTCATTACTTACTCATGTACCAGACCCCTGGGTTAATTTAACTACCTTTTTATTTTATATTGTTAGGGTTCTGTAGTGCAGAGGATATTCAATTATTTTTACCCGTGGGCCACAGGATCTGAAACTGTGTTCCTACTGATAATAATGATGAATTGAGAGGGTTGTGCTTGGCATAAGAGTATTAGTAGTGACTCAAATTCAAGTCAGAGCCCCCAGGGAAGTCTCAGCAGTACCTGTTTTCCTCGTGTCAGAATAATTCTATAGCTTCAGGGTTCTCAAAGTGGATAGCGGATGAAACTGAACACCAGTGACAATTGTGCGAATGGTCCAGCTTGCAGGCTAGACACTTGGCACCCGCCTATTTCCAAGTGGCAGAGGAGGGCAGGTGGCTAGGTGCCCTGCTGGCCATCTCAGTGCTTGGTCACATGGCAGGAATAATTAGGCAGAATGTATCCTAACTAATAAACTCAGCTGGGCTGTACTCTGGGGTCTTAGCCGCACTCAGCCCACATGTTACCTGTCTGGATTAGTCAGGAGGCAGAAGACTGGTGGGAAAAATAGAGGATGTGGAGTTAGGAGCGTGGATCCGAGTCTGGCTCCTTCTCTTCCTTTCTGCGTGGCCTTGGGCAAGATATTTAAGTCTGTGCCCCATCTCTAAAACAGAGAGAATAAAATCCTGCCTCAGAGCATTTTGTGAGGATGAAATGAGATGATATGAGTGAAATATTCAGAGCAGTGTGTGGCACGTGATAAACTCAATAAGCAGTACCTATTATTATTTTTCCCAGTTTCTCTTATTTAGAGTTTACCTGAGATGAGCGAACTCACTTAGCTCCAGTTGAGTTGGAGATCATGAACATTGCCATGCCCGCTCTGGAAGCTTTGTCTTTTGAAATATGCGGAAGGTACCCAGAGAAATTTCCCAGACACATTCTAAAGATGCTCGCAAGAATGATTTGTTTTGGTGTCTTCCTAAATCTGAAGCCTCCGACAACTGTACACATATCTAAATAGCCTCAGCTAAATGGTCAAAGGCTGTTGACCGTCAGTCTCATTAAGCCAAGCAAGCACCCATGTGTCTTGATTTGCCCAGGCCATCCAGATTTATACCTTTCCTCCTGACAAAATTATTAATAGCGCTTTCTTTCACTCTCAAAGGCATCCTGGTTTGGATGATAAATTATATGGCCACCCTACTTATCTGCTTTTTACAAACTCTGTTACAGCCTGTGTGGGAACCCCAGGAGACTGCTCTCTATGCCTAAACTTAGCCTGGCGTTTATTTCTTCCTTTTCTCAGCTTCCAACGCTTTCCTCCTCTCTCAGTCACCTTCAAGGTCTTCCTCAGTTAACCACCTCTCAGAATGAATTGTTTCTTTCTCTGCCTTCCAACCACCACACCCTGCGTGTATCTCTGTACAGCCCCATTTCCTTCTGCCACATAGGTAACTTATTCTTATTCACCTTCCGTTTGTGGAAACGCCCAGTTTAATGTCTTGCAGAAAGCATGTATGTAAGTAGGTACTTGTTGAACAAATGTGCAATGGATAAATAAGAGGGCATGAATGATATAATTTATTTTAGGAGTTTGATGGTGTTATTTAGACTTAACTCCCACTGGTTTTGATTGGAATTTAAAACTCAATGGGCTATGAACTTCAAAGAAGAAATTTATTTTATGTACATAATTTTGGAAACAATCAAAGGGAAGGAAATACCTTCATTTAAAGTTGGATCCAGGAATTTGGTTGGTTCCAGAATTGTTTTGCAAGATGTTAATATAAATGATCTGTTCCCTTTGGTGCCCCTGCAATAAGAGTAGACCTTTGAAAATTTCTTTTGATTTATGTTCTATCAAAGTTTAAAAAGCATGGCAAGAGACCTTTACTGTTTGTTAAAGCATTTAATCTATTTTCTAGTATTCGGTTTCTTTAAGTGATTATAGTTTCTGCTCGTTTTGTTTTCTTTTTAAGGAACTGAATTACTTAAATTTTCATTGTCATTAACATTGTATTGTCAAAAGATATTCATTGGGAGTGCTTTAGAATCTTCTCTATAATAATAAAAGGGTAATATGCTAATTAGACTGGACATCTTCCAGACGTCATTCCGGACATCCTTCCTGACAAAGCCGGGGCTGGAGGGAAGCCGGTGCCGGCAGCGGGGGGAAGGAAGGCCTACTCTTGCACGAATTTTCGTGTATCAGGCCTCTAGTTAATAATAAAAAAGAAAATAAGTAAGGAGTATAGGTGGAGTTGCAGAAGTAGGATCTTTAATCCCTAAACACATTTTGCAATATAATGGTAGAAATTCTACCTCTTATTGCAATTTAAGGATTGGGTGTGGAAGAGTTACTAAGAAATGCTTTGTTTGCATCATCTCATGCAAGTCTCACCACCGTCTGCAAGGAGCCATCATCATTCTCTTTTTACAGACAAGGAAACCTACTCTTCCAAGGTTTGGGTATTTCCACACAAGGTCACAGAGCTTGTAGGAGGCAGAGCCAGCATTCAGACCAAGTTTAACTTGAAAGCCCACACTTTGAAATGCTCCATTACCTCTTTCTACTTCATCTTCTGAAAGGTATCTCTGACTTTTTCCTTTTTCTCCTACTTGCCCAAGCCATTCTGGTTCCTTGATCTTAGCAGTTTCTACCAGTCCTAAAATAGATGACTGATTTTTAATTAGGAAAGGTTAGCCTTTTGCGGCTGAATCTTGGGATGAAGCCAACATGTTCCTAATCAACAAAAATCCATTTTGTCCTTTACCTCTCCATTCTTATTTGATTGATTTGAAAACTTTTTAGGAGGGGCGGGGTCATTTTCCATTTTTGTTTCTTTTTTAGCAAAAACTTGATTTACAGTTATATACATTTTAGGTTCCTGGAAGCTAAAACAGAAAATAGTAATAATTTGTTTTTAGGTGAGCTTTTATGTGTAACATCCATCCTTATTATTGTTTTGGAATTATAAAGTAATTATCCTATATAATAAAAGGATAATATGCAAATCGACCGAATGACCGAACGACCAGTTGCTATGACGCGCACTGACCACCAGGGAGCGGACGCTTGATGCAGGAGCTGCCCCCTGGTGATCAGTGCGCTCCCACAGGGGGAGCACCACTCAGACAGAAGCTGGGCTCACAGCTGGTGAGCGCAGCGTCTGTGGCGGGAGCCTCTCCTGCCTCCACAGCAGCGCTAAGCTGTCAGTCAGATATCCCCTGAGGGCTCCTGGACTGCGAGTGGGTGCAGACCTGGCTGAGGGACCACCCTGAATGCACAGATTTCTTGCACCGGGCCTCTAGTAACATTATAAAATATGTTAATATTTACAACAGATTACTATGAAATTCGTATTCAAGTATCTTCCTGGATTAAAGTAAGATACTGATTTGGAAATAGCAGATATTAACAACTCCCCAGAAACTAAGCAGCTGGATTTAAAAGTGATTAATAATGTAAATTATGGGATTTTTATAAGTGAAAGGGATCATGTAAAATTCTTTTGTAATGAAATATACACAGAACCATACTGATGAGTACGTTTAGCTCCTAGCTATGGTTGAGTTCATTTATTTGCATATTAGCGTAACAGAATTGAAAAAAATAGTTATGTAATACTGCAGTATGTGAGTATTAATAGAACAAGATGTGGTCTTCTAAACAGCTATATTTGAGATCTTGTTTTTTGCTATAGATAGCTGCATGTGTACATGTGCTATACTTGTGCATTCATATACTCTGAAGACCCTGTTTATAAATAGTAAAGATGAAAAGCAAATCAAATAATGTAGTGGAAGGTTGACACGGGTCCTGTCTCGTAAGACTGATGGGTAGCAGGTGTCTCCTCTCTAAATTGAAAATGCCCAGGAAGGGCTAGGCTGCTTTTTATGAGCATCGCTGATGAAGCCTCTGTTGCTCTCAACCAATTAGTGTGGCCACAGAGGGATAAGTGACCTCGTTTGCAGCTACCATTAGAATCACAGCTGTATGATTCCCTCCATATGGTTTCCTGATACCTTTATTTTCCATCTTCCTTCTCAGCTCTGATGTCCTGTGGATATAGTAGATGTAATTTTTCAGATAGTTAATATGGCTTAATGTTTATTCTTGAAGGAAATAGCTTGGGTTTTTCTTTCTATTAATCCTTGCTAATAGATAATATTAGATACTAGTAGAATTTTTCAGGTGTTTTCATATTAGAATTAATAGAATTCCTGATCTAATACCAGTTTTAAGGGTGTGTTTATTTTTGGAATTTTTGATGATTTGTTGGAAGAGATCTGTATGCTACTACAAAGCTATCTCTGGTTTATGTATATTCCCAGAGATATTTTTCTATATGTTAAAAATAATATTAGAATTGCTATGTCATAGAATTTGTGTATATTGAGCTTTAGTAAATATTATCATGTGGTTTTTCTAACTGGTTAAAACAGTTTACACAGCCACCTGGTTATATGGGTTCTAAGTCCTCTAATGCTTACTAATGCTTGGTATTGTTTTTTAGTAGTGACCATTTGTGATGGTTATGTACTGATACCTTACTGTGGCTTTTAGGTTGCATTGCCCTGAAGATTAATGATGTTGAGCACTTTTTCATATGTTTTCTTGGTCATTTGGATATTCTTCTTTGTAAAATGCCTGTTCAAGCCTTTTGCACATTTTATTTATTTATTTTTTAAATATATATTTTTAATTGATTTCAGAGAGGAAGGGAAAGGGAGAGAGAGCTAGAAACATCAATGATGAGAGAGAATCATTGATTGGCTGCCTCTTGCATGGCCCCCGCTACAAATCAACCTGGCAACCCAGGCATGTGCCCTGAATGGGAATCGAACCATGACCTCCTGGTTTATAGGTCAATGCTCAACCACTGAGCCAAACTGGCTGGGTTCTTTTGCCTATTTTAAATAGTTGGGTTTTTATTTATTTTAAATTGATTTGTAGGACATATTTACATTTTCTGGTATGTTAAATGACATCTTTTAATGACCAAAAGTTCTTAATTTTATTGAAATCTATATTATCAGCAATTCTTTTATGGTCTCTCATATTGTATGATTTACATGAAGTTCAAAAACAGGCAAACTAATGAAACTTTCACAAACACGTGAAACACCTTTTTGCTGCATTGGAGCACCTGTGCCGTGGAGAGACCTGACTGAGTCCTGAGCCGAGCGATGGAGTGGGTGGAGAGAGGGGCAGCTGGCTGGAGTAGCATGGACAGTGTCTTTCCTGGTCTATTTTGAAAACACATAGGAGCTGGACCTGGGTGGGAAGTGGACACAGTAATGAAGGATGTCTTGGTCATTGAAGTCATCTTACGCTGTTGTGATTCTGCGGGGAGTTGTTATGATTTGTTTTGGTGTAATTTTGAGAGATTTAATCCTTGCAGGTGCTCTCAAAGGGTTTAATACTAAAAAGTGTGCTGCTCATACAAAACTTTGAGAACACTCCTTTGTGGAGCACCTGTTCTCTGCATGACAGCTTTCTAGATAGTGCTTTTTGGTCTCAAAAGCAGTTAAAAACAGAAACCAGTTATCCCGGTCTGTAGACAAAAGCAAGAGTTATTTGATTACTGCTGACTAGCAGTCTACCGAGGATCCCAGGAGGTCAGGATAGCGTTTTAGCTCTACTCAGCACTCACCTTGTGGGGAAAACAGCAGGTCTTCAAATGGGGCATTTCAGGACACACTGGAATTGCCTGGATGCAGATCCGCTCCAGGCTAATTAAATCAGAACTTTCAAGGGCTTCCTAACCCTCAGAGTTTAAGGTGTAGCCAGGATCAATAACAGCTCTGAAGCCTTTCTCACATGGTGGATCTTTGACTGCCCCTTCAGCTCTGTCAAATAACACGGAACAAGCAGCTTCCAAATCCTGCACGTGCCAGTTGGTGATCCTGTGGCTGGTGGGGTGCAGGGGGTTGGGTTAAACCTTTAGCTGCCTCAGTGGGACTTTTCCTTCAAGGGGTAGCTGAGTTGCCCTTTTCCTAAGGGGATAGAAAATACTGAAGAGGAAAAATTTCACAGTCAAATTTGGAGAAACAAATTTTATATGTGAAGATGATGGTCTGCCCTGTGTATTAATCATGGTATCATAAGAATGTATTTTTGACCCAGGTAAAGGAATATGTCATGCCAGTTATCAAAAAGGCCTTGGGTTGGTAATCCTGAGCCTTAACCTACCTCGATTAATTATCACTGTGCAGTCACTATCTCCTGGTCCATCTCTTGGCTCTTTCCATCCCTGAGAGAGAAAAGACATCTGTCTGCCCCTCACGTTATACATCGTGGAGGGAGAACTTTCCCAGGAGGAGTATATTATAGAAAGAACTAGTTTTACCGAGGCATGAGCACACTTTCTAGAAAGAGGTGATTGTACATTTCAAACTTGGCTGAATCGAGTCCTCACATTTCTTTTAACCACCTCATCTGTGCTCAGGTGGCAGCATGTAGCAGAAATGCTATTTATTCATGAAAGGTTATAAATCGACACTTGCCAGACACACATCTATTTGTACAAGTAATTTATTCTGGGAGGAAGAGGACCAATGCATGATGTATCAGTGCACCACGCTATGGTGGGCTGACAGTCTGGGTTGGTATGCCATGACCTTAGGGTGAATGAATGTCTACTTTCTGAATGCTGTACAGCATTTTCCTCTTGCCACACAGACCTTTGCGGTCAGGAGGAATGACCATTGAATTCCCAAAGCATCTATAAAAACATTTTATTGGCTGCAAAGCAATACCATGAAAATATCAGTGTTGCTTATTTCTAGTCTTAGATACTTGGTGTGTACGCTTTTCCCCTCAACTTGGTTGCTCTGTTACCAGATCATCAATGTTCACATTTATTCTTTCAGGTCAATTTTTTTTCTCTTCCAAATTACCATGGGGGTTTCTTCCAGCAGAGAAGCTTGTCCACTTATTCTAGGTTGGTGCCAAGGAAGGGACATGGTCTGGTGGGCAGGCTGCATCTTTGGAGACTCTGATCTCTAGAGACTGAAGGAGTACCCACATTTTATCAGCAAGAAGTGTTCTTAATCTTCCCGATTGTGATTGGGACTCTTATGTTAATGCATAATCTTAATAGGTAGTTTAATTAATTGATTTGTCATTGTGAGGCATGGTGGAGATGAATTTTAATATTCTTTAGGGGAGAAATTCTGCATTATTTTGTCAAAATTTAGTACTCAGTGATATGGACCAAGCAAAGAATCAGAGAGGTTTCCTTTTCCACAGCATAATTAGCCAGATCTTCTTACCCATCTTCTTTGTTAGGGAAGAAAGTATTGTTGAAAAATATTTTTAAATAGGTAAATAGCCCTTTGTCCTAAAGAATGGCTGCCACTGATGAATGCTCCTGTGAGGGGTCTAGCAGCAAGAAAGTGAAACCAAGTGGTAGAAATAGGACACATAGCGTTCCATGGGCAGTTCCTGATCTCAGTGCATTTATACTGCCAGCCTCCTCATTACTGGTTGCAAGGTGAAACAAGGAGGAAGATGGCTTAGAAGATGTCACCAAAGTAACAGGGCATGAAAAAGCACCTGTCCCCAGATGGAATTTGGCAACTCTGAGGCCTGCCATTCCTAGGAACACCAGGGGCCATTTAATCCATAAATTATGCCGCAAAAGAGCTCTTTCAACATTTCCCACATCAAGCTACAGGTCGAAAATGATAGAATACAGCTGAGATGGAAGAGACTGCTTGTGCCTAGAGTCCTCACCTACTATGGCCAGGGCAGGGATGGAAGGTGTGGGCTTTGGGGATCAGTATCCGGGCCAGTTTGCAATCCACTGGGGCACACTGGTTAGAAGGCTGTGCTTTAAAGGTGGTGGAGAGGAGAGCAGAGGTGTAAGGAAAGGTACAGTTGCTTGGGAGTACTCTGCATCTCTTGCTGTTTAAGGTGATGACTTCCATAACACAATTCCAGTGGCAAATTCATTTTAGTGGTGGATTGAAGCTTGGTCCCAAGACATGCCATGGAGCTGTTGCCACTGTGCAAACAACAGCACACAAAAGTCAGCCTGGCATATGGAGGTGAGAACCGAACAGAATGGAACACATCAAGAGCGAGGGGTACAGTCAAGCACTACCTTCTCGGAGGGCCGATTTCATATGTCGAGAGGACTGTTAATCTAGCCTTAGGCTTTTCTGCTCTATCTGAACAGAGCGGACTGGTGGGGCCATGTTTAAAACCAACAACAAAAGAGTCCCGAGTAGGCCGGGAGGCCGACTTCCCTGAGTTTCTCTGAAGTGGTTCGAACCCAAGATGTGGACTCCCATCCACTGGTCAGGGAGCTGGCTTGTGGAGACCGGAAGCTGCAAGTCAAGAGTTTTGAGCTCTGATTTAGGGTTTGTGCCTCTGCTTGATTGAATTGTTAAATTTTGAGAGGTCACTGCTTTCTCCTCTTTTTGATTTAAGAAGTACGTGAATGCTTGTCTGCCATATTTCTTATATCTTTTGGGCATGTGGGTGAGTACTTTTTGCATAACAGATGTGCTAAGTGAAACTTACATAGATCTTGGGCTGATCTGTTTGTCTACTTGATTCAGTTTCTGCTATTTTACTGTTGATTTGATTCTTTACATGAGAAAGATCTGTGCTGTTCCTGCAGGGTTGCTCATAAATCTGTTAAATTACTCCCTGTCTTCTCCAAAGAACCCTAACAAAAAACGATCTTATTTTAAAGGTCGCATTTAATATTTCCCCCCTCTCTTAGCATTCATAATTGAAAATGTTGTTTTCAGTACTCCCTGCTCCACCTTATTTGAATATCATGTTTTGGTTTCATATTTTTATTCGGTACACTGCGGCTTTGATATGACACTCCATTTCTAATTGAAATGCTTAACCCTGGGCCCTGCACTTTCTCCCCCAGCCCACAGTTTTCATTATTTCTCAGCATTGTGAGCTGGTCGCTTGGCATGATTGTTTTAGTTACCACTAGGATAGAGCCACCTAGGTCTTACTCTCAGCACCTTGAAGGGTTCTGTTAGCGGACTGTGGTATTAAAGCACATAACCTTCATTTTCTCCTGGACGAAGGTAAAAATTCAGAGAAGAACTCAGGAAGTCTCTTAAGGAAATAATTTACATATCGTTATTTGTGTATTCTTAATATTTTTTTCAGTGACTTAAAAAAGATAACATATTTAATGAAATCACTTTTCCCCCCCATAGGATATTCAGTTGAAGACAGATCTGAACTTTATGTCTAGCTTGTATTTTGACTTGTAAGACTATTGATTAAACTCTTTATAGCTTACTGTATTCTCAGTCAATTGAAATAAAGCTATATGTTGATCTACTCATTTTATTAGGATAATGATCCTAATGTTTCGAAAGCAGTTTAAAACTCCTAAACCAATGTGTTATGAAAACATAAGGTGGTGGTAACAGTACTCATAACCAAAAAAAAGTTCCTTTGTATGATAACCATGCATCATATTTGCACAGTTCTTAAATCTCTACAAGGGACTTTTAATAACTCAGTTTACTCTCACAGCTATTTTGTGTTGTAGACATCACCGGTGGCCCCGTTTTATAGGTGAAAAGGTTGAGGGCCACGTGTACAAAATCACACACGGTCACACAAAACATTAGCAAGGTGGAGCTCTGGACCCAGGGCTCCTGTCACTCTCCCTGCTCCTCAGGTATCTTCACACATTTTATATGTGTAAATTGGGAAGGTGGCACTTCATTCTTCACCCACTTAATTAACGAGACACAAAAATAGAAACCCAGCATCATCAAAGGATAATCTTAGGGCAGTACTCGTTTGAGGTGGTGAAGTGTTTAGCTAGTTGAGAAACCTAAGAGTTGTTTTTCTGCTGTGAAAGGAGCTGATGTTTAAAGCCTTGAACATTCGCCTCTGGCCTCCTATTACTTAGGAAAATTAACTGCTTTGCTGTTTATGCTGATAAGACAGACCATCTGCATGTCCTTGAAGTTAAAAAAAATTGTATTTTTGCACAAAATTTATTTAGCAAGTCAGACATATTTGTCATTCCAAGAAAGCAACAGTATTGCTGCCTGCCATTCTGAGGCCACCTGTTGCTTGCAAGGTGCTGCGGGGGATGACTAAGGACCCTTCAGAATGGGGCTGTGTCGAGCCAGCTGTGCTGGGGCAGTCCTTTCACCATGGCCGTGCGGCTCAGGGTGAAGCTGGGGCCGCTGAGGACAGGGTCGCAGACTCCTCCTCTGAGCCAGGGAGCTTTGCAGAGAGAAAGACTCCACTGGGAGAGGGAGAGAGAGATAGAAACATCAATGATGAGACAGAATCATTGATTGGCTGCCTCCTGCATGCCCCACACTGGGGATTAAGCCCGCAACGCAGGCATGTGCCCTGACCAAGAATGGAACCTTGACCTCCTGGTTCAAAGGTCGATGCTCAACCACTGAGCTATGCCGGCTGGGCTATGTCTTGCTTCTTAGAGAAACCTCAGCCTTTGCCTTGAGACATGTCAGCCAGTCCACTGTCCCTGTGCTTCAGATCCCATACTCATCCTCCTGTATCTTTAACTTCTACTTCTGTGCATATGTCTCTCCCATCATCATATAAGCATGCTCAGGTTCTTAAAAAACAAGAAAGCTAGCAGTAACCTTTCCTCCTTCCTCTTCAGCTCTCTCTTCAGCTGTATCTTGAGAGCGGCCGTGATCTGCTCCATTTCCTCTCCTTATATTTTCTCCTCCACCTTCCCCCACCATGAAGGTCATCAGGGCTCACTGTGCTATAGAGTTAATAAGCCTCCTTCCCTTATTCCAGGCCTGATCTTGGGCAGCTTTTCCACAGCCATAGCTGCAATTAACTAGGCATTCACTGATGAGTCTTACATGGATGTCTCCAGCTCAGATTTGCCCTCTGAGTCCAAGAGACAGCTGTCTACTCAGCATTCCTCTAGCATGTCACTGCACATTCCACTGCAGTGTGTTCAAATCCAACCTTCCCCTTCTTATCCGGCTCCCACCTCCATCTGGTCCTTTTCTGGAGCTATTTAGCTTGGCACATGGCACTATCTATTCTGCTTTCTTTCCGGTCAAAGAATCAGTTGGACTGAAAGAGTGTTTCTTTTAAAGGAGTTGGGAAGCTTAGGAAATTATCGCAAGCTCTTCTTTCATTAGAAAAATGTTTGCACTTATTTTTTTTTAAAGAGGTCAGTTCTGATATACGTTGCTATAAAATTAGGTAAGTGCATGATTTCTGGAGCAAGAACATGGGCTGACTCGAATTAAAATGATTTAGCTCTTTAAGTGTAACTTTCTCTGTAGTTTTCAGTCTAAAGTGGTTTAGAGGGAATCATACAAGTAACTAGGTATTCATATGCCTCTATTCTCAACCTCCACTAATGTTTCAGAGTCTCTTATTATTTGCCATGCATTGGTTCACTTAAAATTGCAAAGCAAAATTTAATTGGTATCTGGCTCAAAAACATTTGCTTCTTATAGGGAAAGTGTTAGGAAAAGCCACATTTGTGAGCCAGAAAGGGATAACTTTTAAACATTTTGAAAAAGGGTAATGTCTACATGAAGAATCTGTTTTCTTCTATGTTTTCAGTTTGCAGTCTAATCAGCTTTTAGACTAGGGCAGTTGTTCTTACTCTGGGATCTGTGATTTATAATATTTTCCTCATTGATTTCTTTTTTGTTGTTTTGGAATATTTTTGTGAAAAAAATTATTTTTTTATGCCAAGGATATTCCTTAGCCGTCTTGCTAAAGGTGAGTATCAGGTGCGATGGAATGATAGCCTGCATGGTGTGGAAGTCACTTTTGGAGCGACCTTCACGTTACGGAATTAATTTAGTTCCCCTTTGACAGGCGCTAAAGCCGGCCCGTTGTGTCACATGGTCACAGCCAGCCAGCTCTTCCTATATTGGAAAATGCTAAAGGCAGCAAAGTACATTGGAGCTCCAGCCCTTTTATTTTACTTTTGTCGCTGAATATGGTGAGACACAAAACCCCTATGTGCTTGTACAGCAAGGTCCTTGCCAATGAAAGTGTAGACTCAGTAGGGTTCTGGTGTGCCCAGCAGCGGGTTCTCAAGCTGTGTGAAAGGCCAGAGCTGTGAAGAGTCAGGCTGTGTATCACACGTCCAGGTGGGAGATGCCGGAGACCTGGGGAAGCTTTATTTCTGGCACGTGGTCAGGTTGGTTCTGTGGCTGAGTATAGAAGGAAATAATTGAAGGAGTTTATTTAACATGGCACTGCGCACTCAAGGTTGCTGACATTTCTTCTAATATTTTAAAGCACATTTTGGCAGGATAAGTCCTTTCAGCCTGCACCTGGGTGAGCTGTTGGAGTTCATCACAACCACCCGATGGTTTTCATCTGTTGTGTGTGCATTTTCAGAGACTTAATTTTTTGTGATCTCCTTTTGCAAAGTGGAGTGGTCACTGATGTCTTTGAAACACAGAACTGTGAGTGGAAGAAAACCCTGATCGCTTCTTCTGGATGGGGGCAGCTAATCTGGCTTCAGTGCCGAGGTGCTAGAAGTCCCATGTGTCCTGAGAAGGTGTCCCTTTCTGTGTCCCTGTTCAGTTTTGTCAAGGCTGCCAGCCAGTAATCCTAAAAGACATTGCCAGTTTGGTAAGAACCATGGCCATGACTTTCACTCCTTAACCATTGAAAAAGATTTGCAAAAAAAAAAAAAAAAAAAAGGGAGCAGACTATGGATTTCATTTGGTTAACATTGAGGACAGATGTGAGAAGAGTGTGTGTGAGAAGTGTTTGTGTGTTTTAAGAGAGGGATAACCCTGTTTGAACCAAGAGGACTTTCCTGATGGGATGGCTTATTTGGTGGTGATCTGGCCTTTTGAGTGAGGTCCATCTTCCAGTTCCAGGCTTTGCCATCACCCTGATGGGTGCTGCTGAAAAACCAGGAGTGCTTTTGCCCAGATGCCACCCTGGAAGCATTGCCTAGAAGCAGATAACCAAGTACATCTGCTGGGCAGGGGTAGTGACACAGCCGTGGCAGCCTCTTTGCAGGCAGAAGCCTGTAGACTCCAGGAAAAACTACTGACGGTTATCTTCGTCCTGACAACTCTACATTGAATGCAGACTGAGTCCTCTCCATGACACACACAGCATCAGTGGTGCTATCCTTGCTACAGAAGGTCCCGGGGGGTGTGGGCAGAGGGAGTGATGGACGGTGAATGGGACTGGAAGAGGTTTAGGGGACCACTACACTTCTTCACACACCCACCCTAGCCTGCTGGCAAAGAGGGCCGGGATTCTACTTGGCACCACCCGCCTTTTATCAAAACAAAAACTGGAAGTTGAAGCTGATTGACTGTCATACGCCAGGACCCAACTTTAACTTCTGTATCAAAGTAAAGTAACTGCCGTCTAATTGAAATTTTCTTTTAGTATATGGTATCCTTCTGTTTTACCTGCACTGTTTAGGTTTATTTCAATTTTTTTTCAAAAGCAGCCAGTTAATTTTTGCATTTGAAATGAATTTCGGAAGTATTATTTATAAAATTTAAAAATCTTCTATGTGAAGGAAGTGAATTTCCAGTGATGGCATTAATTGTGTGCACAATTTTGTGGGCATGTGCATATGCTTCTGGGAAGTTTTCTTCAGATTTCCAACGACATCGGAAATTTAAAAAACAACCCATCATTTATTCAGAGCAAGACTGTGCTGTGGCAGTAGCTCTAGCTTATTGTTTAAGCCTCCTCAGAATATCGACAGCATACACCGATCTTATTAGTGCTGAGCCCCCATCTCTGGGGGAGACTGGAGGGAGGAAGCCGAGAGGGGAGGGGTCCCTGCAAATGGAGGAGTAGTTGCTGACAGGTGCCCATCACTCTCCAGGTCCAGCCAGGGCACTACTAACCATCATCTGCTTTGAGGAACACAGTCCAGATCCACCTGCAGAGGCTTCTGGGACAGGCAGGACTTATGGTCGCAGGCCTGCATTTTTACTTTCATGGGCCTTTTCTCCTTGTAGGTTTCTTCCTCTATTTAAATAAAAAATTAAAAATTACATTTTACAACTGTGTTAGTGTAAGGACAAATCTACTAATATTACAGATTAAAACATGTTATTCAACCTAAACGCTCCTTTTTTCCTTCTGATTTGAAAAGAAAGTTTGTGGGCCCCTAAAAATATTGTGGGCCTAGCATTGTGTGCCTCCTGTCCAATGGATTAGTTGGCCTTGATGTATGCAGACTATCCCTGATTTTCTTTCTTAAATGTATAAGGAGGAAGTGGAATATACAAATAAATACGTTATTTTTACTTCCAATCTATTATTCTTAGTAAAGTTGAGAGAAGTCATTGAGCATACTGTGAATTTAAATTTTGGAGAGAATTTTTCATCAGTTAATATGTAACTTGTACCTTCAGTTTATATTTATTGTATTGTTAATTTTTGCCAAGAAATTCATTTTCAAAATTTTAATAAAGTTTGAGTTTTTGAAATTAAAATTTTACTATGTTAACATCAGTAATTCATATTCTACAGAGTTTGAGAGGATTTACTATTTTGAGTATATGCAATGGGGAATATTTTAATCATTCTTTCTAGCTTATTTTGTGAATATACAATACTTTCTATATAATTTGTTTTCTAAACTAAATTAGTTTCAGATAGGAACTTCTATGTTTTCTCCCAAATCTTCGTTTTCTCCAAATTCTCTGAATAAAAATCCACTTTAAAAGATAACAGGCAATAATTTTGTGACTTGGAAATTTCAGAGTGGCCAGGAAAAGCATGTTAAAAATAGAAACTGTGTTTATTTACTCTCTGCTCCACCCAGTCTAAAACACAGCCATGTGGTTGCAGGCTAGGGGAAGGCTGATGGTGACTTGGAGGGTGTTTTTCCCCCTGTTGCTGAGTTGAAGGAAGAGATCATCCTTTTAACTTCTGAGTCCTGCTTCCTTTCTTTGGCAGCTCTGATGAATTATTTGCACATGCTGTTATCTGAAAATGAGTTTGACCAATTAGTTTAGTGTTTGGTTCATTCTCCTTTCTATTTATAGATTTTATCCAAGCTCTGTGCCATGAACGGAAATTTTGAAATTTTTGGTTTTACTATTGATTATACTTTCAAAATTTGTCAGTTTGTAATTTTAAGTTTTCCTGTTGTTGACTTTGTGTGTGTGTGTGTGTGTGTGTGTGTTTTCTTTTCATGATAGTCTGAAAAGATGGCTACTTACTTGGTTAAAAGGGCCTACATATGAATTTAGTTCTTGCATAGGCTTTTCACCTAGGAAAGGCATACCTTCGTAAGACTGAATATTAACTAGAGAAGCTTGTCATTGGTGTCATGGATCATGAGCATCCTGGAGAAGTGCACAGTTTGTTTTTTAAGAGCACGTACAGCTTAATGTAGCGCTATGACTTCTCTGACTTCCAGACAGGCAGCCTGGTGGTTCCCGTCTGGTGCTTGAAGCATGTTCCACATTTGGAACCTTTAGCCCAAATGCTGTTGCTTTGTTAACTTGATGGCAAGGCATTAGGTCATTGATGGCGCCAGTCCCACAGAGCCCTGCTTTGCAAGGAGTTGCTCATGGCTTAGGCTTTGGAGTGAGCTGGCTTGGGTGTGAGTCCAGGTTGGGTCATCTGCAAGCCTTAGTTTCCTCATCTCTAAAATAGGTATAATAACGGGATGGGCTTCATTGGATTACCGTGAGGCCGTACATGTAAAGCACGGCTGTCAATAAATGTTAGTGACTGCTTTTGTGCTGGCATAGAACAGCAGGAGTCCGAACTTAACATTTGAGGTGTCGTGCCCTTCAGTTTCTTTACCTATCTTCATAATGACTGCATGAAAGAAATGAGTATCAATTCACTCAATCTATTTCAATTCCATTCATTTCAAAACACATTTAATGGGTTATCACTACATTTTTTATTTTAACCACATCTATTAATTCTAGTTTTTGTTCCAAATAACGTTTAAGCAAATATAAGTGAATACTTAATTTTGTGGGCTGATTTGGCACTAACAGGTTGTGATTCCTATTGTATATTTTAATTTCCTCTCTCCCCTTTGTGGGTTCTCTCTGTTACAGAGAATGATATAGTGAACCCGTATGTACCCATTGTCCACCTTCAACAGTTAACAGCTCAGCTCATGGCCAATCTTTTTCTTTTTTAAAAAATCCTCCCCTAAGGATATGTTTCTATTTCTGTTGATTTTTCTTTTTTAGATAGCAGATTGGGGAAGGTAGGAGAGGAGAGGAGGAGGGGGAGGGGAGGGGAGAGAGGGGATGGGAGGGGAAGGAGAAGGATTCATCAGTTGCCTCTCATAGGCATCCCGACTAGGGATTGAACCTGCAACCTTTCGGCGTATGGACAACACTCCAACCAACTGACTTACCCTGCTAGGGCCAGTCTTGTTTCCTCTGTACTCCTTCCCACTTATTCTCATCCCGCATTATTTTAAAACAAACCCTTGATACCATATTATTCATAAGTTTATTTATACAAGCCACAATATCTTTATTATACCTTAGAATTAACAATAATTCCTTAATATCAAATATCCAGTCAGTGTTCAGATATCCAGTTGTCTTTAAAAGTATATAGTTTGTTTAATTCAGGGTCCAGATCAGATCCTACACATTGTAATTGGTTGATGTGTCTCTTACATCTCTTTTTATCATCCCTCATGTCAGTCAGTCATTGCCTGTGGGCAGGAGACATAACATTTCAGGATGAGCTGAGAGCTATTAGCAGCTAACACTCAGAGCAAGGCACCAGTGGGGCAGGGCACCAGCGGCATCTACTACTTGGTGGAGGAGAACTTCGAGGCAGAGGGAGGAAAGATGGGTGAATGGTATAGCACAGCATGTTTGGTGGAATGATAAACGTTGGCTGTCCTGGAGGCAGGCAGCCTCAGGGAAGAGATACTGGGGATTAAAATGTATCCCAGGTTGTGGCTTATTATACATTTTTTATGCTGAGCATAAAAATAGCTTGTTTTTTCAGATGATGATGAAATTAATAAAAATATGATGGTAGCAAAACTTGGAAATACCAGGTGTCTCAAAACATGTATACACACTTTAACAGCTGATAGCTCAATTTTGAAAATGAAATGTATTTTAATAAACACTGCCTTTATAATTATTCAAAGTGTATACATTTTTTGGGATAACCTATATATAGTATATCAACTTAACATTCATTTTATAATCATTTCTAAATTGGAAAATTATGGTAATGTGTGGTAAGCGTTGTGGAATCTAAATTGTCTAGATATTTGGAACAAAATTTGTTTTAGCATTCTTTGTATTTTTCCTTTTATTATAAAATATTAATATTAATATATGATAACATCCAAAAGGGCAGACCATGGTTATTGTGGAGTTCCAGGAGTATCTATAAGGGCTTGTGTTATCCACTTGCTGAATTTGGGTAAAAGTAGTAATGTTTTGCCAATTGAAGAGATCACTACTTCTATGTTTTTGAGTAATATCTTTAAACAGTTGTCATCCATGTTGATGTTCTTGGCCTTCTTGATGTGATGGCTTGAAATGTATACTCTTAACATTTCTTGATAGCAAGGTCCTGGGTTTCAATTCTAACTCTGACACTTATTGTTGAGCAAGTTACATGACTTCTCTATGCATAGCTTCCTCATCTTTGAAAAGGCAGTAACAATGATAATAATAACAATAATAATAATAATTCTTCCATCGAGAATGGGTGTGTTACAGCATTTAGCACAGGATTAGGCACACCAAAGCATGCAATGCTTTACTTATTATTTCATTATTTTTATTCTTGCTGTTACTGTTTTCTTATCAAATATATTTTGGGATCATTGAGTTAAGGTGCACTAAGCAGGCAATGACTAGTGAAGAGGATTAGGAACAAGAATATTAACTTTTATGCCTTCTGGGGTTGAAATTTGTACATTACCACTTAGATATGCTTTTTTATATTTTTTAATTTTATATTCTATAACTGATTTAATATTGGTCTGGAGTCCCCATTTCTGTCAGCAAAAGGCAGTATGTCAAAAATAACTTTGCTTATTTTGGTTTAAAACAGCCTATATTAGGTTAAATGCTATCTCTTTTGACAATTAGGAAATTTAAAGTTTAGAATAGTTTCTTTTCTCTTTAAGAGCTCTTCTCTTCCTACTCCTAAGAAACAGTGGAATTGGTCTGACCGATACCTTTATTGTTATTTGGTCATGGCCCACTCTGATCTTTACCCATTTGCCAGCATAGCACCCACATCTGCCTTCCCTAGTAACCAAGGTGACCTAGCCTGGGTCTCTCCATTCAGGTGGAAGATCTCAACTCCTCTTGAGTACTCAGTTTATTCATACAGCAGCTCTTCCTCCTCCCGGAGTGTCAGTTTTCACTCTCTACTGGATCACTCCCTTTCAGCTTATCGAACATGCTGATATTTCTTCCAGATTCTCTTGATGCCACTTCCCTGCTGGCTGCTGCCCAATTTCTTTCTCTTTTTATGCAGCAAAACAACTTGAAGAATTGTATATGCTCAGTGTCTCCAATTCCTTACTCTTACTTTTCCTTAAACCCACTTCATTTAGGTTCTTACCTTCATTATTCACTAGAGATGCCTTTGTCAAGGTTACCAAGTTCTTAAGTTATTAGTCAGTTCTCAGTCCTTGTTTTGTTTTACCTGTCAGTAGCACATGGCATGGCCGCTTATTCCCCATCTTGATATCTTACTCCACTTGGTTTCTGTGACTCCCTACTCGTCCCCTTTTCCTCCTATCTCACTAATCAGTCTTTTAGCCCCCTTTGCTGAGTTCTCCTCTGCTCTTTGATCTCAAAATGTTGTAGTGATCTCAGTCCTTTTCTATCTGTTCTTTTCTATCTGCCTACATTCCTTCGATGGTCTCATCCTGCTCCATGGCTTTCAGTGTCAGCTACTCCCAAATTTATATTTCCAACCCACTATCTGTTCTGTTCTACAGGCTCACATATCCAACTTCCCACTATCTCTCTCCATGTATCGTGTCTCAAACACAACTCCTTCTTCTTCATCGCCTTCCCCGTCTGTTTGATGGCACTTTCTAGTTGCTCAGGCCTCAGGGTCTCTTGATTCCTCTTTCTCTCATACACCACATCTGATCTGTCAACCAACCATTTGGCTGTGCCTTCAGAATATATCTAGAATCTCAGAATGTGGTGGAGGTATTATCCCCATTATAGAGTTAGTAATAGCTCTGATTTGAACCCAGGTCCATCAGGCTCCAGAGTCTTAACTATTTTTAATTTTATATTTGTATACTTTTTTTTAAAAAAAAAGTCATAGTTAATCAAGAGAAGTAGACCATTCAGAATTATTATATGGATGCCTTGCCTCATAGACAACCTGCCCAGTGGTTTAGTGCAACTGTTAAATTATTTTTGTTTTAAGTATGTTATTTAAGTGCTAGTCCCAAGCACTTTATTTTGTTTGCCACCCACCCCCATAACACTTTATGAGTTGTATCAGCTGCTCTACCATTTTTCTTATTTATTTAATTATTTTTAAATCTCTGTTGTTGAGAGTATTACAGATGTCCCCCTCTATTTTCCCCAATATCCCTCTCCACCCAGTTCCTGCCCACCCCAGGCCTTCCCCGCCCTGTTGTCTGTGTCCATGAGCAACGCATATAAGTTATTTGGCTAATCTCTTCGTGTCTCCCACACCCCTCTCCCCTCTGAGATTCCACAGTCTGTTCCATGTTTCCATGCCTCTGGTTCTATTTTATACATCAGTTTATTTTATTCATTAGATTTCACATACAAGTGAGATCATGTGATATTTGACTTTCTTTTGACAGGCTTATTTCGCTTAGCATAATATTCTCCAGGTCCCTCCATGTTGTCTCAAAGGGTAAGAGATCATTTTTCTTTGAAGGGAACTGAGACCGATTTGGTTGTACAAGGTGATGAGCAACATTGCTCAAAACCCAAAAATAGGTTTGTGGGTTCCTGACTGTGAGACCAGGTGCTCTCCACTGAGCTATTCTGCTTTCTTTGCTTAAGAAAAAAATCCACACGAAATACAGAATAACTAAGGACTGTGAGATGAATCTTAGGTCCATAAAAAGGTACTTCCTAACAAAAGCAAATCAACCATCCCAGCAAACAAAACCCTTCTTGACACGCTGTTGTTAGAAGATGCCTCCTCCTCCTAGCTGACTGTGTTCTCATTGTCCCCCATATCTGTCCCATAGTTTCTGATGCTGGTACCAGGCTCTTGGATCATCACAAGAATTAATCTCTGTTCCACCTGTTCTTCTCCCTTTCCCCCAAACCCTTTCTCAGAAAGTTTGCAGATTAATACTCCTATAAACACTACAGTGTAAAATTCTTCACTCAACAATTCTATGATGCCTTTTGTTTTTAGGCTTGTGCTCTGGGCTTCCTCTTGGTTTTCAGGACACTCTCCATCTGTCCTTGGTGTTTCTCCAGGATCCTTTTCTGCTTCTTGCCAAGTCCTTATTCTAGTTTCCTATTCTGTGCCCTATTCCAGAAATGTTGTTCCTTTCCTTTTGGTTAGCAATCCCAGCCCTTCTTTTGGGCCACTTCTTATTCATTGGTTGAAATTTTGATTGTAGGGTGTGTTATATATATGTCCTTTAGCTTCTAAGATTTTTCTGTGGGCTTACTAATGTCTTCACTTAGAGAGTAGGATCCCTGCCTAGTATGAGATGTTGTGTAAATTTTTTCTTTGTCATATCATCAAATTATTGCTGCAATTCTGTGATAATTAGAAAAAAATAAATTAATAATTTAATGGTTTCCTGCTTTCTGATACATTTATTTTAAATAATATCATCTTAAAGTTGGCCGTAAAGAAAACAAACATTTAAATTTAGTCAAAGATTTTGTGAAATGTAAAGTGACTTTGCTTTGAGAAAGGGAAATTAAATCCAATCACTTAATAGAATATAAATACATAAATATACTGTATATATGTATGTAATTTACCTTTCATGAAGTCATTTTTATAATAGCATGTTCATAAAAAACAATACAGAGTTCATAATCATTTTGAATAGAATGCTTGAGGTGCCGATTTAGATTCATGGTGTGGAAGTAGAAAAGATCTGCCTGTACATTTTGTGCCCATTGTAAACACATAAAAGATTTTTCTTCTGATTATTGAAATATAGAGGCTATGGCATAAATGTTGCACCCACCATAGTGTTTTTCTTTTTAAAAAAAATTGTTTTTGATACCCTCTGATGTATGACTGGCCAGATTCCTCTGACACCAGGAATCTTCTGCAACCTGGGTATTTATTGTCATAACTAGGGGCCAAGTGCACGAATTTGTGCACCTTGAAAGGCACTGTGGGCCACGAGGCTGCAATAGACACAGGGGCAGGTCTCGGCCCATCCTCCGCACCCCCGCCATGCCCCTTCCACCGGAGCCCCTAGTCCCCTGTCTACTGGCAGCCCCGCTCCTGCCACCGCTGCTCCCACGTGCCAACGGTGCCGGCCCCACTTGCACCCATTGACGGCACGGAACGATTGCGACCGGCACCAGCAGTGGGTGCGAGTAGGGCCAGCACTGTCAGCAGGTGCAAGTGGCAGCTGCTGCCCCGATCGCCCCTCAGGAGCAGGGGGAGGTGGAGAAGCCCTCAGGCGTGATCAGGGCCAGCAGCCACTGCTCGCACCTGCTGATGGTGCCAAGCGATCAGGACCAGACCTGGGCACCAGCAGCGGGTGCGAGCAGCGGCTCCGGCTGCGGGTGTGAGCGGGGCTGGCATTGGCAGTGGGTGTGAGCAGCAGTTCCGGCACCGGCAGCCGGTGCGAGCGGGGCCATCGCCGGCTGCGGGTGTGAGTGGGGCTGGCATTGGCAGTGGGTGCGAGCAGCGGCTCTGGCACTGGGTGCAAGCGGGGCCATTGCCGGCAGCGGGTGTGAGAGGTGGCTACTGGCCCCGATCTCCCCTTAGGAGCGAGGGAGGTGGAGAAGCCCTGAGGGGCGATTGAGGCCAGCAGCCACCGCTCATACCTGCTGATGGCACCGAGCGATTGGGGCCAGGCATGGGCAGTGGGTGTGAGCAGTGGCTCCGGTGCTGGCAGCGGGTGTGAGCAGGGCTGGTGCGGGCAGCAGGTGAGAGCATCGGAAGGGACTGCAGCACTCGGGAGCAAAGAATTTTCAGTCACCACCAGAGGCTTGCCCTGATGACAGCAACCGGTGCCCTCCCTTGATCTGGCACCCCCGCTCACCTGCTCCACCATCCCGCCGCGGCTGATGCCTGCCATGTTCCACGCATGCCCCCTGGTTGCACATCATAGCAACCGGTTGGTTTGGTTGTTTGGTTGTTCCGGTTGTTCCACCGTTGGTCTATTTGCATATTAGCCTTTTATTATATAGGATGTTTTAATTTAGTAACTACAATGGTATTTCATCAACATTTATATTTTTCTTATTGTTTAATGTGGAGCTTTTGGTGTATGCCATTAATTAAGAGAAACTGTTTTAGTTGTGAGTTGTAAAGAAACTAGTTGGAGAGACAAAGTAACTAGCGTAGATCTTCATGTTGTCCATCAGGTTTTCGTGAGGATAATAAAGTACATTTTGTATATGAAAAAGTGTATATAATAGTAAGGGGAAGAATTAGGGAGAAGCATATTCATTTAATTTAATTTTCTCAAACACTAATGTTATCTGGCAGGAAGATGAGTTTTCAAAAGATATATTTCTTAAGTTCATCCATTATCAGAATTGTTGAATTTAATTGTGAGCTTATTAAAATATTAGTGTCCTTTCATGATCAATTAAATTTGAATTTTCAAGTTTCTTTTTTTCCCTTGATGGTCTAGTTTCTCTATTAAAATATGTGGGTATTTTTAATTTTTTAATAGAATTTGGTAAATCTTAGTTTTTTTTTGAAATTATACTATAGTAGAAATGAATGATAAAAATTTCTTACAGAGTTTGTTAGAGAGTCTAACTGTTACAGGATTTAGAGATTATGTATGACTTAAAGATTACTTCATAAAATATCACTTAAAATTGTAAAATAATATTTTCAACTTAGGGGAACAAAGATTTCACCTGCATATACTAGTAAAGCTGTATTAGTGAATACTAGAATAAATCAATTAAAGCATATCCTATATAATAAAAGCCTAATAATCAAATTGTCCCCTTGACCAGGAGTCCGAACGGGGCGGGGCCAGCTGGACAACTGCGGGAAGGGAGGCCCCGGCCGGCGACAGCAGTAGGCAGCCAGGGGAAGGGAGGTCCTGGCCAGCAGCCGGCAGCCTCTAGGGACCCTACCCATGAATGAATTTCATGCTCTGGGACTCTAGTCTTTTCTAATGTGAAGAGAAAATGAATATAAACCGAACAGTGCATAACATCAGTGCACATTTTTCTCTTTGAGGTTGATGCTTTTGATTCAGGCCTAGAAGTAGTGCTTAAGACTTCATTGAAATTCTCATGTTTATTCTCACCTTGCCTTTTTTATTTTTAACTAGTGGCCTGGTGCACAGATTTGTGCACATTGAAAAGAAATTAATTAGAAGGTGGCCGACAGGGCAGGACTGAGCGAGACGGGCCGGACATGTCCTGGAGCCAACCTACCACGGTCCTTCCCTGGCTGGCTGCACCTGGGGTGGTGCCATGGCTCGAAGGGCATCTGCAGTCCCTCTGGCAGGTGGGGTCCCTCGGCGTGGCCTGTGGGGATCGGGCTGAAACCGGCTCTCCGACATCCCACGAGAACCCCGCTGTCAAGTCACCGCAGCTCGGCAGTTCCTGCGTTGAGCGTCTGCCCCCTGGTGGTCAGTGTGCGTCATACCTACTGGACGGTCAGACGGTCACCCAGTGGTTGGCAAACTCATTAGTCAACAGAGCCAAATATCAACAGTACAAAGATTGAAATTTCTTTTGAGAGCCAAATTTTTTAAACTTAAACTTCTAACGCCACTTCTTCAAAATAGACTCGCCCAGGCCGTGGTATTTTGTGGAAGAGCCACACTCAAGGGGCCAAAGAGCCGCATGTGGCTTGCGAGCCGCAGTTTGCTGACCACTGACTTAGCCTGTTATATATATAGATGTGAGAGTTCTGCATTTTAATATCCACATAGCTTTATGTTAATATTTAGCCAAATCCTGACATAGAGAAACTCAGCATGCATTTGCTATTAGAATCGCTGAAATATTTCAGTACTTATTTCAGGTTAGAGTTATCCATGTTCCACAATTCATGAGTTTTCATGGCATAGAAAATTACTTCCCTGTGGTTTAGGTGTATGTATTGTCAGGTTGTACAGGTAGGTATGTTTCTTTGCTGCTCTAATATTTTTTCCTTTAATTTTATCACCTTTTCTTCTTTTTATTCAGGTAGTATTTCACCTCTGTCTTTAGGAAATTACTTCTCATTGATTTATTTTGTTTGTGCTGTTTCATTTTTCCTTTCAAATTCATCATTTGAACGATGGGAACTGATTATTTTTAGAAAGGTTCTTTTGACATTGTTTGGGCCAAGCCAGGTTTGATGTAGGGGACAGGACAATGCCTGTCCTGTGCCCACCAATCTACCACTCACAGTTTTGTGAAAGGGAGAGAAGAGGAAAGGTTAGAGAGAGAAAAGAGGGACACCCCATTTGGTTTACATTTTGAAGCATGGGATGGAATAAATATGGAGAAAATGCAGGCCCACCTTGCTTCAGACCTCAGTCTTGCGCATCTAAAATAGTCTGCTAAGGTTGCCAATATTTTTAATTAAATCAAAGCATGCTTATAATCTTGAAAAGCATTTCGCATTTTTATCTGTGAAAGGTTTTTGTGTTTTATTTCTTTGCAGATTATAATCTCAATATAGCCTACTTTAACACTACGGCACCAGAATGAACAGGCAGCACTGACTCATTAAACCTATCATACCAGAGAGCAGACAGAGTTGAGGAAGGATGAGGACCATGGAATAAAAGATTATTCACCTTTTAAAACAATAAGTAACCAAATATTTTGCTTTTTCAACTAGTTGTTTCTGAATTGTTTTGATCAAGAAAATGTTAATATTTCGTGTTGGGTTCTAGGTTTTGCTGAACCTGATGGGTTTCTATAGCAAACTAATTTCTGCATCAACTGAGGGTATCTTTCCTGAAACATTGAAGAAGGGAAATAAGAAAATGGTCCATAGAGTGGAGAAATGGTCAAGAGGGAAGTAGTCTCTTCCAGAAGTATTTCTGATGAAAAATATATTCTGCAACTTGGTATTTGAATTTTTTATTGCCAAAACTTCAGGAATAATTTACCACCAAGAGTATCCAATATGTTATTTCTAAAAGAAAACTAATAGCATCCCTATAAAAGAGTCCATGGTATTGTGGTACCAAATGAATGTACTTCATATAACTCTATCATCTTTTTACTTAGAGGAAAAATCCAAATAGTTGATGATGAATGTTTGGAATTATTTTTACACCAATCACTTAAAGAAATTTAAAACATAAATATATTGCCAACAATTTTGAAGGATAAAAGGTAAAGATAGATGAAATACTTGATTTTTTTCCTCTTCGGTGTTCGTTCCAGTCTGCATGATAAATTATATCTTGGGCTCTCTTCTCTCTTTTTTGGTCATACATTAGCCATGTGTCATCTTGTACCTCAAAGAATAAAGGAACGACTTGTGTGTTCTTTATCTCCCCCCTCTCGCCTTGCCTGTGCTCTTTGTCTTATGAGCCCCTTGGAGACTCACAGTTTCCTTAGTAGGTTGCCTGGCAGTGACTGGAGAATGAGATAGCTATGCTATAAAAGGCTCTTCCTTCCCTGGCCCAGCCTTTTCCTGGTACTTAGCCCTTCTCTGTCCTTCACAATCCGGATGTGCATATAATACGGTCCCATTTTGTTAAGGACATGCATCCTCTGCATGCCAGGGGATTGCTCTTCCTTTTAGTTAGGGTCAGGTCTGAAGTGCCTTCTGGTCTGTCTGGATAGCCAATAAATATCAGAATTAATCCTATAACTAGTCTCAGCAGCAGTGTAGAGTTTTAGGTTTTTTGTTTTTGGCCAAAACACACTCTTCTGGTTATCTACAACTGTATAACAAACTACCTTACTGTCTTGGAGCAGTATACCATTTTATTATGATCATGTGTTCTTTGGGTCAGCAGTTTGGACAAGACACATCAGGGGTGGCCAGTCTTTGCTCCTTGGTCTGGGCCTCAACTGGGAAGATTGGAATGGCCGGGTGACTCAGACATGGGCTGGGGCTGGAGCATCCACTTCCAAGATGGCTCCTCACTCACATGTTGGGCACTTCCGCGGGGATATTGGGAAGGCTGGGTTCCGCTGAGTGCCTGTGTGCGGTCTTTCAACATGATGGTCTCAGGTAGGTGAATGTGCCCCAGAGCAAGCCTCCCTAGAGAACCAGGTGGAAGCTAGCCTCAGATGTCACACTGAGCCACTTTGCCACATTCTTTTAGTTTCAAGTGAATCATAGGGCAGCCCAGATTCAAGGCGAGGGGAATGAGACACCACTTTTTGAAGGGGGGCGGGGGAGGGAGGAGTAGCTTTTGCTAGGGGAGGGGGGAGGAGCTAGGTCACACTGAAGAAGAGCATGTAGCCTGAGGGACATTGTGTTTGGTGTTTTGGTTCCATAATGCTAATTTCTGTTTCCTTATGTGAATCATTCAATGTCTCATAATTTGAAAATTTAGTATCATATACCAAAAAATGTGGATGATTGCCTGAATATTCTCTCTACTTGTATTGCTCTCTGACTTTTTATATAACTTTTGTATTACTGCAGATTCAAAGGAGGACTGTTCAGCACAGTCTTCATTCATACCCTTAATCTGAGAAGCTAAAATAAGACTATAACATTGTGCCAGATTCATTGGAAGAGTGAGCAAATTGTTACCACGAACTTTATAATTGAGGCATTTACTTTTTTATTTTTTTAAATATATTTTATTGATTTTTTTACAGAGAGGAAGGGAGAGGGATAGAGAGTTAGAAACATCGATCAGCTGCCTCCTGCACACTCCCTACTGGGTATGTGCCCACAACCAAGATACATGCCCTTGACCGGAATCAAACCTGGGACTCTTCAGTCCACAGGCCGACGCTCTATCCACTGAGCCAAATCGGTTAGGGCTAACAAGGCATTTAAACAAGGAAGATGAAAGGAGAGAAATGGTAAAACATGGAAATTTTTGTGCAGAAAATGATTTTTTTAGGTAATGTATGAAAATTAAACACCAAGGGTTATGCTGATGAATCTAAATAGTATGCCACAGAGATGCAAGTTGGGATTTTTAGCAATAGTTTCCTAATATCTTAATAGTGAAGGCAACAGACAGAATTATGTTCCACAGAGTATAGAACTAGCATGACTTTCTGTGTTGAAGGAAAAAGACTAAGGGAATATAAAAACCTGGGAAAGTTACCTTACCTCATTGAATCTCAGTTTTCTTTTCTGTAAAGGGGTTAAAAACTATTCTAACTATATAATGTTTTGACTTTATTGTTCTCACATTTACCTAGCCCTGGAAAAAGACAGTTATATATGGCAGCAAAGTTAATATTAAATATAGATGTACAAGGGTCATTCAGTTAAGTTTCAGAAAGTTATTAAATTCTAGTCACTTCATACTTAGCAACATAAACTTGTTTGAACTAATCCCTCAAATTAAACAGACATACTATAGGAAAACTCTGGATTGAATAAATTATTTTAAAAGATATGGACACTCTTTTTAAATTTAGAGCAGTTACAAATCATAAAAAAAAACCTGAACTTGCTCGTATGAAGCTGTTAATAATTTAATAGGAAACAGTGCAATTGAAGTTTTAGTTTTGTTCTTTTGAACCAAAAACCTGAACTCACGTATTTGGAGCCAGAATTTAAATGACTAAATAACAATTTAATAGGAAATACTGAAGATGAGGTTCTGGGATTTATTGTGCCTAAGTTTTCAAATTTATTGAAATAATGTTCATCATATTCTCTCACCTTTAGACAATCCACTGACTATGTCCTTTTCATTATTGGAAATGTTTATTTGTTCTTTTTCTTTCTTTTTATTTTTATCACGCTTGCCTGTGGTTTAACAGTTTGTTCAAAAAAAGCCAACTTGTGGCTTTGTGGATCTTCTCTATTGCTCTATTGTATCCCTTTCTGTTTCAGTAATTCTGCTTTTATCCTTATTATTTCTTTTCTTTGGGTTTATTCTTTTTGCTATTTTTGTGACTACTTAAGTTGTATGCTTAGCTCTGTAATATTTAGCCTTCCTTCAGGGTATTAATTCTGTGGCATGTATAGTTGGCTTACAGAAAATTTATAGTTTTTATGACTGACCTTTTTTGGAGTCTGGGTGTCTGAGCGCCGGTTTCCTGGAAGTACTTCCCTCAGAGTGAGGAAGGGTTACCTCAGGGAGCATCTGTGAATAAATGTTCTCTCCTGGGAATCCTCTTCACTAAGATTCTTTAAATATGGACTTCATTTTCTGGAAGCTGTGGTGTAAGAATGAGCAAAGCATTTGAAAATTCATTCAGGCAGAATATAAAATAACTAATACCCATAAATGTGCCACATATATCGCATCTAATCACCATAATATGCTCTTACCAACCCAATTTGTTTTTCCCTCACTGCCTCTAAGGGTGAAAAATCAGTGAGGCAAAGAGCCTGTGTGTTTTTAAATAATTTGTCCATAATGTTTTGTTTATGTACTGTTTGAAGTTTAGTTACTTTGGTATCTGTAAAAAATCTTTTGTCTATAGCATGTAAATGTGACAACAGCTACTTGAGCCACTTAATATGGATTCTGGATTCCAGAAGGCTTGTTGTTTAGAAGGCCAGTGAATGTATTACTTCTTGGCTTTATAATATCATTTAACTTTTTTCACCTGCATTTATTAGATATAATATTAATCTTTGTGTGATTTTATTTTCAATCTTTAGATGATATGAGACATAGCATTGTATTAACTCCTAGGGTTTTCCAAATAAATTTAAATTAATTTTACTATTTAATTTGATTATATAATAAGTTTCTGTTTATTGAGAATCTGAACAACTGGAATGAACAACTGCAAATTAAAAAGCAGGTATGTAAATTAGAGAGAGAGAGAGAGAGAGAACGCAAGCAAGCGCTTTGAGTCCTATATGTGGCTCTTGCACGCTGGCTTGGCTATTGGTTCGGATATAGAGGGCCATCCTCCTTCTAGGTAGGACCTGCTCATAGATTGCAGAGTAGAAGAGTTTGTGTGGCATTTTTATTTATTTTAAAAATAGATTGACTTTTTATTTAACTGGAGGCCACCCAGTTCCTCAAATACTATGGATAAATAGTTTACTGTATTGATCACCACTACTAAATGAGAATACGATATAACATTTTGAATATTAATTTCTCAGCACCAAATCATCATCCTGTATAATAAAGAGCTAATATGCTAATTAGACTGAATTGCAGAACGACCATCTGGACAACCTTCTGGAAGACCATCCGGGCGACCTTCCAGACAAAGCCAGGTCTGCGAGGGCCAAGGCAGCCGGGGCTGTGAGGGTTGAGCCCCTTGCACGAATTTCATGCACTGGGCCTCTAGTCTATCTATATAAAAAGCTAATATGCTAAGTGTCCTTCCCTCCATCCGGGTTATGACGTCAAGTAGCAACACCTGGCTTCCTCTCCCTAGTGACAGCTAGCCTCTTGCAGTTTCTTCAGCCCAGGAACACAACTTGCTTTATACCCAGGTGGAAACACTTTACACTGTAACCAAATGTCTGTGAAGCGTTTTCCCGTGCTTCATCTCATTTGAATCTCACAGAAATTCTGGAGTGGGTAGATAGGAGACTCGGTGAAATCCTATTTTCTTTTCATTAGCTGGAAAATGAAGGTTTAGAAAGCTTAGAAACTTGACCTGACTGAAAAGAAGTAAGAAATGGTAGACCTTGAAAATGACTTCAGGTTTTCTCACTGCTCTGAATATAGTCAAACACTGCTGCAGTTAAATATTTTACCCTTTGTTCTCTCTGCGTGATCTACAATAATAATCTGCTTCGTGTTGATATTTACTGCTGTGTTGCTGACAGTTACCTGAAAGAGAAGTTGGGGTGCTTCACTGGGCTGGAAAAAGTTTAGCTAAATCAGAAAGCAGGTCTAATTAAGCAAGTTTGTTCTATATATATAAAAGGCTAAGTTGACTCACGCATTTGCAATACATATAAAGCTCTTGCTGGCATGTTTTTTGATCTGTCATTGTCGATCGTGAATTTGATTGACACTTCTGTTATAAAGAAAGGGCGAATAGCGATATTAAAATATTTCTTCTAATTAATTTCCTTCCAATGTGCACGAATTCATGCACCGGGCCACTAGTAATCTATAAACATATTCTACTAGAGGCCCAGTGCATGAAATTCGTGCACAGGTAGGGTCCCTAGGCTTGGCCAGGAATCAGAGCTGATCAGGTTCCCGCCTCCTAGCCCTCGCCGCCTCCTTTCCTCGCTCCTTCAGTGCCCAGCCACCACTGCCGGTCGCCTACCATTTTCCATGCTGCCCCCTGGTGGTCAGCGCATGTCAATAGTGAGCGATTGAACTCCCAGTCTCCCGGTCGAACTCCCGGGGGTAGAATTTGCATATTAGCCTTTTATTATATAGGATTATTCCAAGTTTATAGTTTTCTGTTATCCTTGCTATTTGGAAGAAATTTAGTGTGTTAACTGCCATTAACCTTTTGCACTCAGATGTTGAGTGTGACTCGACACGGTTAGCATCGGTAGCAGCTCGAGAAAACAAGTGAGTGCAAAGGGTTAAAATTATTGTCTCACTTTCTTTTAAAGCTTGAATTAGGAATTTCATCCAGAAGAACAGAATAGATCAAAACCATAAAAAAAGATGCTCAACATTTTAACTTAAAAGCATCTTTTGAGCATAACCTGTTTTATTTTATTTGTGAATCTAGCCTATATAGTAAGTTTTTCCAGAGGTCAGGTCCTCTGCTTTTTATGTGTACATTTATGGCCACAAATACCTGCTACCTGGTAGGTAATAAGATGCTCTCCGTTATTTCAATCATATCTTTTATAATGGACAATTCCAGAATAAAGTTATTTTTTTAGTTCATCTTAATCAGTACCAAGCATATTGTTTTATTTTTAATTTAATCATATGTCAATCATATAAGAAAGCTTTAAATACAGTGACCAAGGAAGGGGTCAAAAGGGCTGATATATTGGAAATGTGATTTACCTGCTTAACGGAGACTATGAATTGGTGACTCAGCCATTCTTGGCAAACTGACAAAATACCTAATAATGGTAAGATCATTAAACACCTGAGCTGAGAACAATCTTTTGAGGAAACGGCATCCGGATTTCTCTAAGAGGAGATCCTTTTTCACCATGCTTTCATAATTCTTCAAAAACTGCGTGAGGATGTGGATGAGAAAAACAGGAGCTGCACTGCTGCCAGTATTTCAGAAAATGTGGAACAGTGGTATGGCAGACTTAGAAAGAACAAGGTTCTAAATTCCCAGGGTGGCACTATTCATTTTTGTGTACAAGTGCAGAAATGTTTTCTAAGGACAGGTGCAAATCATTTTACCATGATCTTTACCATTGTCCCTTTCTATTAATCAGCAATCACCTAGGAAGCATTTGATTATGCAGAGTCCACATAGCACTATAGTCTATTGAAGTAAGGACATGAGAATTACTAAGAGAGCTGTGGAAGAATCTCATCCAAGACACTGGCAGCTGTGGGAAAAACATAGTTGAAGGTGCTTTGATTTTAGTAGATTGCTTGAATTATACATATTTTTAGTAGGACAAAAAAAAGAGAGAGAGCTGCATGCAACTATTTAAAAAGAATGTGATACAACAAAAGCTATTTTTAATCTATGGCTTAGTGGAAGAAATTGATGCTTTTTAAGAGTTATGAACTTTTAAAATTCATTTCTGTGAAGAATCATTACTGAGAAGAATTTGGCTTTGCACTTTTTGTTGTGTTAATGCTTATTCAGAAATTTAGTATTCAGAATTCAGCCCTGCAATTTAAAGTGTGTAATAGAAATAAATGCGAAGGCCAGTTTTAAGGGGGTTAAGCAGATAACCCCCTTAAACCTTTGAAAGAATTCTGAAAATTTAAAATAATCTAAAAATGATAACTAAAAGATTTGAAATGGCTTTGTACTTTTCTAACTGGAAGGAAATTACCTGATAATGCATTGTGTTTCTTAACTCTCTTAAAAGATTACTGCCTCTGACAAAAGACACCATTCATAAGATCTCATAATTCCACCAAATTTACCTATGGAGGAGGATACATTTGGGAAGTGATCTTTCTGGGCATGTATTGTTAATAGTATAATATGTTTAAGAGAGGGCTTAGAAACTATAGTGTTAAGTGCTATTGAAATAAATCTTGCAGGTATATTTCTATCAGTAAAAATATTTAATAAATTTATAGCTCAGACCACGGTTAGAGTGTCTGGCCTCACATGGAAGGGTCATGGGTTCTATCTGTCAGGGGAGTGCACCTGGGTTGCAGTTTTTCCCTGGCCCTGGTTGGGGTCCTTGTGGGAGGCAACCAATCCATGTCTCTCTCTCACATCAATGTCTCTCTCTCTGTCTCTGTCTCCCCCAACCCCTCCTCCACTCTCTGAAAATCAGTGGGAAAAATAACCTCGGGTGAGGATTAACAACAACAAAAAAAATCATTTTTATTTATTTGTTGATACTCTATTTGATGAGACATTATTCTTACGGTTTCCTTTAGCTCTTTGTACATGATTCCATTTAGTTTTGAGCATATTTAATAGTTGATTTAAAATCTTTGCCTAGTGAGTCCAATGTGAGAGTTTCCTAAGGGACAGTTTCTATTGCCTTTTTTCCTGTATATGGGCCATACTTTCTAGTTTCTTTACATGCTGTGTTTTTGTTGTTGTTGTTGAAAACTAGACATTTTAATATTATAATGAGACAACTCTGGGAACAGATTCTCTCCATTCTCCAGGGTTTGTTGTGCTTGTTGTAGTTGCTGTTTTTTGTTTAGTGACTTTTCTGTACCATTTTTGTAAAGTCTGTATGGATTCCTTGTAATGTGTGGCCATTAACATCTCTATTCTGTTAGCTTCGTGGTCAGCTAGTGATTGGACAGAAATGTACAATTCTGCCTTTGCCTTCACTTCCTGCTTGCCCAGAAGCTCAAGGTCAGCCAGAGATGAGAGTTTAGAGCCATCTCAGGGCTTTCCTGAACATGTATTTAGCCCCGTGAATGTATGTGATTGTCTAGATCACCAGGAATATATCTGATCTTTTCAAAGTCTTTATTTGCTAAAACATTTCATTTCCCAGCCTTCCTCCCAAGCTTTTTGGTTAGCTCATTGTTTACCTCAACTTTTACCCATTGACCTAGACAGCAGGGATGGATATATTTGCTTTTAAGTGTTTTTGACAAAAGTTCCCTGGATAGCCACCTCAATTCAAGTCAGTTCCAGGTTAGGAGAGATTACACCAAGCCCTTTGAGCTGAGCCACTCAGCAGATCAAAACAAACCACCACAGCTCTTTCCCAGTAAACTCTGTTCTGCTCCCTCTGGTAATGGCGTCTGTACTGGGCATGAAGGCTGTTGTCTTCAAGGCCCCCACGGAGCTAGGCATGGGGGATGGGACCAGGGTAAATTTCACCGCATACAAAGCTGGCAATTCCTAGTGAGACTCAGCTATTTTTATGGATTAAGTGTTCTCCTGGTTGCTGCTATCTTTTGGTTGTTAGCACAGTTCCAAAAAAGTTGATGGTGACAGTTTGGCCACTTTATTCGATGCTTTTTTGAAGGAACAGAATTTTGGAGTTTCCTACCCTGCCATTTTCACTAATGTCACTTTATCATCTGGCCTTGGTTTATAGACTGCTATTAACTATTCATCTAACTCACAACCTGTCTCAATAAATCTTTTTTACTGAAATATGTGAATAAATGTACTCTATATTGCTTATGCATTTGATATTACATTTGCTTTTCTTAATACTCTACTTTTCAGAACTCTCTAGAGTCTATAAGCATATCCAGAGCAATTTTATTGATTTTACCGAGTTAATGTAATAAAAGTTTAAGTCTAATATTTTATTTTAATAAAGTAAGATTCCCTTTCATGACAATAAATAAGATAAAGCTTGGAGAATCCTAAGAGTTGCCACAAGATTCATTGTTCCCAGAATTTATCTAACTTTCAAATAAATAGTGTTCATTGCACACATTTATATGTGTCATTATTTGATTGATGTTTGTCTGGCCCACTGAGTTAAGAACCCTCTAATGTAGAGACAATCTCTGTTCTTACTGTGTACCCTTAGCACCAGGCATGGTATCTGGCACATAGTAAGTAGGTGCTCAAGAAACATTTGTAGAATGAATGAACCCAGGGGCTGTTAGATTAAGACTGTGGAGTGAATGTCTATAAGACTTGAATTAGCTAGTAAAATAATAGAGTTACAGGAAAGCTTCCTTGGTTTTACCTTAGTTTCTGAGGCTTATTTAGAAAGGACTCATCCTTGCAAACCTTCCATTTGGACCAATCAGGACAAAAATTTTTCCTTATATTTAAATGAATATAAGATACTCTTAAGTCCGTGGTCGGCAAACTGCGGCTCGCAAGCCACATGCAGCTCTTTGGCCCCTTGAGTATGGCTCTTCCACAAAATACCACGGCCTGGGCCAGTCTATTTTGAAGTGGCGTTAGAAGAAGTTTAAATTTAAAAAATTTGGCTCTCAAAAGAAATTTCAATCGTTGTACTGTTGATATTTGGCTCTGTTGACTAATGAGTTTGCTGACCACTGTCTTAAGTCATATAGCATCTTTTACAAAAGAGTGAAATTCAAATTAGAAGGCTAGGATTTTAGAATTCCAGGTGTTGGAACTGTCAGCTGTGTGAGCAAGTTATCTTTTCTACAACCTACAGTCAACCTCTTGTCTGTGCCAGTTAAGGGATATTGGCACAGGAAATGGAAGATAATAGAACCCCCCCAGCCCCACCCCACCCCTCTGTAAGGAATAGCAGTGGGGTGGAAGAGAGCTTACCAGCATTGTTCAGTATAAGTCAGTGCCTGGGAGTAACTGTGATATGAGGTATTAGAAGATACCTCTAGGCCATAATTTCAGATTCCTTTCAGCTTTACTTCATGTATATGGACTTGAAATCTATAGAATACAGGTTTTGTTTTTCATTTTTTAGTGTGAATGAGCAAAGTCATTATGGTTAATCAACATGTCCACTTAAACTTCCAAAATCCTATCGTATACATACTTATCTTAGCCACAATCCAATAAAAATTGTCTCTTACTGATAACATCAAATATTCTAGAATCAGATAGATATGAGGGATGGCTCTGCTATTAGGTTCTTAGCATTGCCACTTGGGGAATAATTCCCTTTCTTAAATCTCAGTTTTCTCCTCTGTATAATGGGACTAATACTAGGATCTACTTCTAGGTGTTCCTGTAACTATTAGAATGAAGTCTGTATGAAAAACACTCGCTTGGCATTTCCCAAGCACTGTCAGTGTTAATTATGCTTAACCTTACTATTACCGTTATAATCCTTATTTAATGGCAAAGATGTTCTTTGGAAGAGTAATTTAAAGTATGTTTTAAAATATTCTCTGAAACTGCTTAGAGATGGAACTTGTTTTACTGTAGTATTCAGATCAGATTTTCATTCTAGCAAACAAAATAATTTATAATCAAAGACTTCCTAAGGTGAGGGAATAATGGGGGGAGGAGCCTTTAAAATCAATTTGAAATTGCTCCTTGGTAGTTATTATCGTTTTATCCTTGATGTACATAAAATTAAAGCAATTTGGTTTTCTTTTCCTTCTTTCCTGAAGCAAATGAAATTTGGATGCAGAAAAAAAGTTTATAGCTAAAATGAAATGTTAAAGTCACCGCTTTTAGCTCTAATGTTATTCTTTGAGAAAGAACAAATGAAACCCTGCCACATTTCCATTCAATTTTGCTTTGTTATAGTAAGTAACCAGCAAAGTGATTTTTCCAGTTATTGCCACATAATGTAATGCTACAAATATAGTACAAGTAAAATATTGACAAAATTCAAGAATTAAAAATAAATGCATGAAATAAACAATTGAAGCAAAACTGAAAACGGCCAAGAATGGTTAATGAACATTCTGATCAAACCCTCTTTGTTAGTTTAAAAGGAATGCATCTTTCCTCAGTCTCTGTTCTAAATAGGATGTCCCATTATCTACATCCGGAACATCTTGGTAAGTTCTTGTCACTTGGTAGCATCAGCAGTTTTGGAGCTGGAAGGAACCTTGGTAATAAAGACCAGTCTAGCTCAGCACTTCTCACCCAGGTGCTATTGACATTTTGGGCTGGTGGTTCTTTGTTGTGGGGACTGTCCTGTACATTGCAGGATGTTGAACAGCATCCCTCATCTCTACCCAGCAGATGTCAGCACCTCCCCCCTGCCCCTCTACTCCTTTGTGACAACTAAAAGTGTCTCCAAACTTTGCCAAATGTCCTCTGGGGGCAACATTGCCCCCCATTGAGAATCACTGCTCTAGTGTTTGCCGAAGTGTGCACCCCATGGAGCACTACTCACTGTGGAGGATCTGGGATACTCCAGAAAAAGGAGATTCTATGGTTACATAAGTTTGGGAGACCCTCCGCAAGGCAGCAACCACAGGAGATCGTCAGAGATATCTAATGGGAATTGCCAAGAGGAGAGACTGCCGCATGTCTCCACTTAATAGACTATTGACCTTTATTGAAGGGCAGCTTGCAGCGTGCAACACACTTCCGTTCTTCTGCTCCAACTCTGTCATTTTCTAGGTGAGGAAACTGAGGTCAAGGGGGGTTATTTGACCAGCCAAAGGTTATGCATGAATTCTCATCATTGCTGAGTGAGCACCTATTACATGTAACTCCAGTGTTAGGCACTGCGGAGACAACAATACATAGAATAGGCAGACAGACCTGGTGACTACAATGCAGGGTTGTTAGTGCGAGCAGAGTGCATTGAATGGAGGCATCTGTGGGGGTGACTATAGACCAGTTGGAGAAACCAGTCAGTAGATTGGCTGGAGAGACAGATTTTGATTCCCAGGCATAATAATGGAGGCCAGGGACTAGATGAGAACACCCCACTAGCCAAGGATGGGACCCTGGGACACCAGTGTTTAAGGGTTTAGGAACAAAGAACAGCCCCAGATGGAGACCAAGAGGGAGGTAGGAGGAAGCGGGGAGACAAAGGGCTGCAGCCTGCGCTGCAGAGAGGAAGCAGCAAGTGTAGTGGCTGAGGGCTTGGGCTCCAGAGCTGAGCTTGTGTTTTGTGTCCTAACTGCCTTGCTCACAGTTTGTGTGCCAGTGGGAATATGTTACTTTACTTCTCAAAGGTTCAGTTTATAAGAGGAGTATAATTGTAAAGCCTAGTTTATCAACTTGTAGTGAAAACATAGTGCAGAATATCATACTTGGCACATAAGAAGTGCTCAGTAAACATCGCACAGTATCACCATTACTATTATGAAACTAGAGGCCCAGTGCACGAAATTGTGCACAGGTAGGGGGTCCCTAGGTCTGGCCAGCGATCAGGGCTGATCGGGGCCTTCCGGCTGCTAGCCAGGGCCTCCCTCTGCTGCCAGCTGGGACCTCCTTCCCCGGCTGCCAGCCGGGGCCTTCCTTCATTCCACACTGCCCCCTGGTGGTCAGCATGCGTCATAGTGAGCAATTGAACTCCTGATCTCTCAGTTGAACTCCTGAGGGGACACTTTGCATATTAGCCTTTTATATATATATATATAGATAGATAGATAGATAGATAGATAGATAGATAAGACGAGGACTCAAGCACATCCATTGCATTTAGTATCAAGGAGATTGTGGATGACCTTGACAAAAACCCATTTCACTGGAGTGACAGTTTGTAGATTGAGGGGGGGATGGGGGGAAGTAGAGGCTGTGAGTTTAGAAATTTTCTCAACGTTAGTGGTGAACGGTTTGGGGGAGAGTTGTTTGCTGGAGAGAGTCGGATTTTGAGGACCAGTTTAAATGAAAAAGATGGTAGAGGCTTGAGCACATTTAAAGGCTGAGGGTAAGAGGCCAGGCCAGGTGGATGGTGAAGCTAAGCAGGGGGTGGAGGATTGCTAGGAAAGCAAGGGGCTTAGGAAGGCAGAGGGGTGGGAGCCAGGGACCAGGAGAGAAACTGCCCTTCCCCGGGACTTGCCTCAGAGCGTTAGACACTGCTGGAATTGAGCTTTATAGATTCCTGAACGTCAGGGTCCCTGTACCCTTGCGGTGTTCTCTTCATAAAGATAAAATGTTTTCAAATCCTGAGAAGGCTTCTAAGAAGAGAGGAAAGAGAGCATCTTGGTAAAGTCGTCAGATGCCCTGGGAGTCGCCTGAGAACGCAGACTCACTTTGCAGTCATTCTTAACTTTTAAAAAGAAGCCTCTCACATCTCACTCTTTTGAACGGCAGCCCCTGGCTCTTGTCCTCCTGACTTCTCTGTGCACAGATACATCTGCCAACGTCTCCTTCTCCTCTGCAGCCATTGATGTGTTGTTTTCCTGACCAGGAAGAGCAAGCCCTCTGCCTTCCCGGAGTCCTGACGAGGCAGGAGCAGCTCTCCCTCTCCCCGAGCCCGGGAGGACTGGGCAAGGACAGAGAGAGGAGGATGCTCTCTACTTCCTGACAGGGGAACTGCTTGAGTGGGAGGAGCATACTCATGCTCGAGTCCAACAGGAGCACGTGGACCACCGCTGTGTACTTAGACTCCTGTGTGGGGCCTAGAGGTCACCCCAAGGCCCTGGGCTTTGTTCCCACCCTTCGCCCTGGACTCCAAGTAAGGCCTGCCCGTCACTTCCATGAGGCGCTGATCGACGCCCAGGATGGTGGAGGCCTCTCTACAGATGGAGAAATTTCACAGGAGGTGACGCCTCGGGAAAAGCAGAGCCACAGGACTCTTCATGTAGTTATGTTCTTCCAGACAGACTTTGCCAGCTTTGTCTGCCCTCTCAGAACCTAGAACCCTGTTCTTCTGTGGTAAATGCCCCTAATTTACCCCCCCCCCCCTTTTTATAGTCTAAAAATATTGAATGTGGGTTAAGAGTATGGTTTTGAGTATTTCTCCATTTAACTTGAGGACATAACCTCATGGGTTCCTATTTTTATTTCCCTCATTTTGAAGACAGGCACGATTTCACGAGTAGATGGAAGAACACCCAAATTTGAGGGAGCGCTCCAAGTGCATAAATACTTGCGGCGGCGAGAAAACAATGGCCCTCCCTCCACTCCTGCAGGGAAGAGCCAGGATTGGGAACAGCTGTGTTTAAAAGTCTCCTAATTGTTATTTATTCTATCTGTAGATCTGTAGTTCAACAAATGTATGAATAGGACCTTTGCTGATCATATCTCTTTGTTTTGATCAGAACTGCTCTAAATAAGAGCTGTGGTGTACTGTTTTCTTAAACTTCTACGGCTTTTTACCACAATTCAGTCCTTTTCTTTTTTTTGAAAAAAAAAAAAAGCCTTCTTCAGCCTCTGTTCATTTCTAAGAAATTGAACCTAGAGTAATAAACAAGTGATGCTTTTTTGAAAAAAGATTTTTCATTGATTTTTAGAGAGAGAGGAAAGGAGAGGGAGGGAGAGGGAGAGGGAGAGGGAGAGGGGGAAGGGGAGGGGAGAGAGAGAGAGAGAGAGAGAGAGAGAGAGAGAGAGAAACAGAAACATCAGTGTGAGAGCAAAACATTGATTGACTGCCTCCTGCATGCCCCTTACCAGGGAACAAGCACACAACCGGGCATGTGCTCTGATGGGGAATTGAGCTGGCAGCCTTGCGGTGGTGCACAGGAGGAGGCCTAACGAACTGAGCCACACTGGCCTGGGCAACAAGCGATGCTTTTATGAAATCCCCGAGGAACTACTTCTCAGATTTGTGAACCCCATCATCTCTTCTAAACTTGAGTCACTTATTTTCTTCTGCCTTGTGGACCTCTCTTACAGGTCCATGAAGTTCAGCGTGTCCCAGATATTATTCATAAATTTCTCCTTAAGTCTGCCTCTCTTCCAGTAGTTCCTATGTCATTAATGGCATTTTTTTATGACCCAAGCAAGACACCTTGGAGCCATCTTTATCTCCTTCTTGGCTTACCTCCAGTGTACATTTGATTACTCCCTTTTCTGAGATGTATACTCTAGTCAGGTCAGCCTGTATTTTTCTTCTATTAATGCTGATGGTAACATAGGGCTGTATCTTTACATTGGTGCTTCTCCTCAAAATTCTCATACTCCTGGCCAGTTCACGCTCCTCTGCCCAGAAGTCACATCCTCAGCAGAGATAGTCCTCCCTGAGCACCCTTCCCAGGAGGTTACATTCCCTGCTTTCTCTGGATTACCACTTCTTTTACTCTAATACTCATGAAATTATGTGGTAGTTTTTCATTTGCAGGACTGACTCTTCTGCTAGATGATGGCATCTTTGAGGGTTAGTGTTATGTCAGCACAAACACTAAAGGCTAAATTTAATAAATTTGAATTTAGAAAAAGATATGGAGTAGAAGAGGGACCTTTAAATGATGCTTATTATTTCTTGTTTGATCCCATTTGAGTCTGTTTTCCTTTTCCCTCCTCACTTAGGAGGAGAAAAACACATAAAATTTCTATTTCTGTAAAAAACAGCTTGAATACAGACTTTATCGGCAAATAGAATAACCTGGTTGCATTATCAGAGCTCTTCCAGAATGCAGCATAATCAACATCTGTTAACATTAAGGAATAGAAAAGAAAACCACCCCAGGCAAATCTCCACTGCTTATTTATTTATTTTTTAATTCCTCACCCGAAGATATGTTATTTATTGATTTTAGAGAGCGAGGAAGGGCGAGAGAGAAACATAAATGTGAAAGACAAACATCACCAACATCGATGGGTTGCCTCCTATATGTATCCCAACGTGCCCTGCCCGTGAATCGAACGGGCAACCGTTTGGTGCGTGGAATGACGCTCTAACCAACTGAACCACTGAGCCAGGACTTCACTGTATTTTAGGTTAAGTTTTCTTCTTTGCAAAATGAGAAGAAAAATACCTTCCTGACAAGTTATGATGAGATACTAGATATGGAAGCATCTTGTATAGTGTAAGACATTAAGTTCTGACATAGAATAAGTTCCCACTTAATTTTTAGTTGCATATGGATTTATGTATATTTATTAGGCCTGGATTTGATAATCATCCTAGTATTTTGTTTATTTAGTACCAGCTCTGAGTGTATGTGATGTCTCAAGGACTGTTTTCAAAACCTATCTTTAATTCAGGCTAGCAACATGCTTTTTGGTAAAACAATGTATGAGTATTATTTCAACTGATGGTTTCATAAGACACCTGGGTTGAATTTTTTCTTCTGGTTTAAGAATTTTTTGGAATATTCATGTTTCTCTCCCATGTTTTGGATATAATTGAGTTAATGGTATGTTTTTTTAATAACTTGATATTAACTTTTAGCAGTTTTGTTTGGGAGTTTATTTTTGTTTTGGTATGAAGACAAGAAGTAAGATGTTCCATGGTTAGCATTATTTTGTTTGGAATTTCTGCTGAATTTTTTTCCCATTGAAATTGCCCTTTGGGAAAGGGCCCTCTCTCTCTGACATATGCTGGTCCAGATGGGGAGAGCGTGAGACCTGGGTGGCACTAGGAATGTGAGACCGAGAGCATATTACTCTCTTGTACATACCTTTAAGGCGTAGGAAAAATAAATCTAAGGCATGAATTATAATTTATGAGTTGTAGACAGAGTCCATAACCTGATACTAGTGAAGCGGAAATCAGCCCACCCTGTATGTCCTGCCATGTTGGCTGGGTCAGGTCAAAGGGAAAGGAAAAGCTCATTGGAGTGAAAGGTTTTTCTCCCTATCGCATTTTCCTTCCTCTCTTGTTTTCTTTTTTTGTGTGTTTTGTTTTGTTTTTGTCAACCCATTCATTTTTCATATGGGCCACAAAGCAGAATTTGTAGTTAGTGCTGTTTGGCTGTACAACTTCATAGTTTTGCTTTTCCTTTAAGGCTGGTTTCAACACCACTTTCTGGGAAGAAACCATCCTAGTTTTACACTGCCTCCAAGAAAATGGAGGGTAGCCAGGTATTGTTAGACAGTGGGGGTATTTGACAGTGGCTGCTGCTCAGCCCATTTTAGAGTAAAGGACTGAGAAAGGAGCAGAGCAGACCCAAGAGTAGGCAGTGGCCCTCCACTGAGACTTACTTTGAATGACCCGGTGGGGAAGATGGCACTACTGCTGTCTCCTAACAGCCTTGTTCAAGAGCACTTGATAGTGGAAGGTTTTTCTTGTGTGTGTGGGGAGATGTTAAAATTAGCCTTTGTGCTTCCTATATAAAGAGGTTCATCAAACATTCATATCTATTTAATTAAATGAAAATCCAAAGTAAGGGATCATTGAAATATGTAGTATACTGATAAGGATGAACAGTAAAAGATTAGACAGGGAAAGCTCTCCCCATCCCGGCCCTGCAACTCAGTTTCCCTCCCCACAGCGTGTTCTCCCGGAGATACCTGATGGACACACCAGCATGTGTCTGCCCTTTTTAGACACACAGCAGCATATTTTCATATTGTTCATCACGTTGCTTTTTTCACCTTATACCAGGTGTCCTCAAACTACGGCCCGCGGGCCACATGTGGGTGTTTTTGCCGTTTTGTTTTTTACTTCAAAATAAGAGATGTGCAGTGTGCATAGGAATTTGTTCATAGTTTTTTTTTTAACTATAGTCCGGCCCTCCAAAGGTCTGAGGGACAGTGAACTGGCCCCCTGTTTAAAAAGTTTGAGGAGCCCTGCCTTACCTATTTCCTAATGTTTTCCAAGTGAGTATATGAAGAGTTTCTCATGCTTAGGCCTGCACAGTGCTCCATTGGATTGGTGTATGATTTATTTAATTGGTTTCCTCTTGAGGGGCATTTGGGTTGCTTTTTATCTTTGCCTATTACCAAAGGTGTGGGGAAGAAGTAACTGTTTTGAGAGTTCTCCTTAGTGTGTGAGCGCTGTCCTATTAGAATGTGCTCTGTTGATATGATTGGTAATTTGTTGTAGAAAAAGGAACTATGAAAGATCTGATTCCAAAACAACAAAAATCACATCTGATAAGGCTTAAAGGAGAAGCAGGGAGGACTCACGAACCACACAGATGATCTATAAAATGTGCAGCTTCAGTACAGCTGTCCAGTGTCTTGCTGCCTCAGCACCTCCCCCAGGGGTATGCATTATGGAATAGTTGAGCACGTGTAAAAGAGACGATGTTGGGTGTTGTGGACCTCGAAGAACGTGGTGTGTGAATAAGGGAGGGGGCTTTTGGGATGCAAAGACTTTCTTTGCTGGAAAGGCCAAGCAGTGATAAAGGTGATATGAGATGCCTGCAGACTAAGTGACTCCTGGTTAAACCCATAATCCCAGTCCAGTGTGGTCAGTGCTATGACCGGGTAAGTGTAGGTCACTGTGGGTAGTATGTGCTTGGGCACTCCATCTAACTCACCAGGTCGGGGGGGGGGGGGGGCAGGAGAGCTTTACCCAGAGGAAGTGCCTGCCAAACTGAGCCCTGAAGAGTACGTTGGAAGAATATAGGTTAGCTGAGCGACGGGCTAGTGTGGGCCCCATGTTCTAGGAGAGGAAGCAGCAGCATGCACAGAGTCCAGCAGGGCCCATTGGAGAAACTTGGAAGCGTGGCTGTGCAGGGGTAGGGAGAGGAGGCTGGCAAGGTTATCGGGACAGGGTGGCCACAGCTCTCTGTAAGTGTTAAGGACTTGGATTTAGGCTACCAGAGGCCTTTTACCAGGAGTATAAATTAGCTGGTTTATATTTTTGAAATCTCATTCTAACTGCCAGGTGGAGAATGACCAGGACAGGGATAGGATTCTCTTTAGGAAGCTGTTGCAGTAATCCCAGTGAGGAGTGCTGATGGCCTGAACTAGGTGATGATGGTGCAGGGAGAACGAAGCAGGCATTGGAGAGCTCTTTACTCAGTGGAATCAGTGGGAGTTAGCAGTTGCTGAACGTGGCTATAGAGGCAGAGACTCAGCCCTCTGGTTGTTGTTCACTTAAAAAAATGTTATCAACTCTGCACTTAATATATGCATTTCTAGGAACTTCCTGTGTTGTTTCTTGTGGATAAGCCCTGGAGTGGAATTGTTGAGTGAAAAGAAAGAAGATTTTAAAATCTTTCGATAAAGTAGTCAAATTGCCTCCATAAAGGCTTTACCGATGTAGTAGATCCACTAGCAGTTAGGATGCTGCCATCTCCCCATAGCTTCATCTTCACTGGGTACATCATTGCTGCGAATCTGTACCAGTCTAATAGTCAGAAAATACGTATCTTTGTTTTAATTTGTTTACTAATTATATTTCTACTAATTGCATATTCATGTTTTTGCTTATTTTTCTCTTCAACCATTTGTCTGTCTTATTTCTAAGAACCCTACAAATATTTTAGTTACTTACCCCTTTGCCTTTTTTGTTGTTGTTGAAACTAGTATTTCCCTAGTTTGTTGTAACATCCTTCTAGTCTGTTATTGTGTTTACTCTTGTTTATGTTGTTTGGTTGATCAGAAAGTTTTTCTTTTAATGTAATAAAATGTTTTTGTTCATAATTTCTGCTTTTTGTGTTAAGAAAGTCCTTCTTTAATCTGGGTTATAGAAGTAGTGGTATTTGTATAAATATTCACTTTTATTGTCATTTTCTATTATTATATTTTTAATTAATCAAGATTTTCTGGTGTAAAATGTATTGTAGGAACCTACCTTTTTAGTTCCCAAAGTTAAATAAAAAATTCTTTCTGAAACCAAAAATCAGGACACGTAGTCTAACAAAGAATTTTTATGCAATTTGTGTGGGGAGGCAGTCTCAGAGATTAGATGTAGAAATACTGGAATTTCTGAGGCACTTGATGTGGTCAAAAGAGTGGAATGTTTGAAATCAGGAGTGTATGGGAAAGTTCAGGTCATAAAATATAGCCCATGGTTTATGTGCTTGCATTTCACTTGAAGTTCAAAGTTATCTTTCCTCTTTGAAAGATTAACACCAAAATGAATTTTGAGGTAGATGGTAGCTCTAATCTTTGCAAGTTCATAGGTTCCTTTCTACACAGCATGTCCAAGAGAACCCATTTTCTTGACTGTGGTAGAGGAAATCAGAAGACCACCCAAGATTGTCAAGTCTTGACCCGCAGTACTAAATAAAGCAAAGCCTCAAAATGACTCAAGGAATCTTAGGACATAAAATACCACAGTCCCTGACATTTATCATTTTGGCAACAAGATGAACATTTCCTAAACTTTTAGAAATAACTTAGGTGCCTAATGGAAGTCGAACTTTTTAAACTATTTTAATTCTGAAGCGCCGTTGGTTTTGACTGGAAGAAAGCACTGCCCCGTTCTGCCTCTTTAGGAGATCTTCACAGACAAGCCTGGTGACGGGACTGTTTGTGCGTGCCTGGCTCAGGGCTGTGCATTGTGCATTGACCTGTAGCATTGGCTCTCCAGGGAAGCCTTGCTGCCCAGTAAATGCTGTTTGCAAGAGTGTGAGGTAGGGTTCTGTGGCTTTTGGGCCACCCAGAGTGTCATGTGTATCTGTTTGATAAACTCTGTGGTTTGTCTCCTCTCTTTGTTTTTGCAAATTTGTTTTTTAAAAAGAAGAAAAGCACACAAGCAAACAAGGGTGATACGTTAAATGTTTATCATTTACATGAGTTTGTGGGCAATGTAAGTGTAATTGCATTCCTGAAAAAACAAAAGGTTGTTTTCCTGAGATTTTTTTTTAAGTGATTAGATTTTTTGTTGTTGTTTTTTTAAGGCTAAGGCTAAGAATATTAACTGTGAAAATAAATATGACTTCATACATACATTTTTTTTAACCAGGTTAAGCAATATCTTTTGAAAAAGCAAGGCTATACTTGACTATCCTTTGTGTATCAGAGATCTGGAAAAGAATAGGTGTTGGAGGTCATCCTTTTTTCTTTTTATGGGAAGTTGTTCTTCTAATTTTTTTTTTTTATGGCACAGATTTTCTGACATTATCCCTTAAATCTTATCTTTATGGTTCCAGGTTTCCAGTCTTAGCACTATTGACATTTTGGGTGGGATAATTCTTTGCTGTATAGGGGCTGGCCTTTGTATTGTAGGATGTTTAGCAGCATCCCTGGTCTGTATTCACTAGATGACAGTTGCATCTCCCCTCCCCGCCCCAGCCATGACAATTTAAATGTGTTTCCCGACACTGAGAAGTGTCCCCTTGGGAGCACATAACCCCTGGTTGAGAGCCACTGGAATCATCAGTGCAGAGAAGATAGAATTGGTTGGATCAGGATTATTTTTATATTTAAATATACTTTTATTGCTTTCAGAGAGGTAGGGAGAGGGAGAGAGAAGCATCAATGATGAGAGAGAATCATCGATCGGCTGCCTCCTGCAAGCCCTCTGCTGGGGATTGAACCTGCAACCCAGGCATGTGCCCTGACCAGGAATGGAACCATGACTTCCTGGTTCATAAGTCGATGCTCAACCATTGAGCCACACCAGCCGGGCTGGATCAGGATTTATATTTGATTCATCTGTCATCTACTTTCAGGTCAGGTAGTTGTCTCCAGGGCACTATCAGGCTGTTGGAAGGAACCCTGTAAGTAAACTGCAGTGGAAATACAATCGAATTTCATAGCACTGAAAGTCACTAACTAAATTTGTTATATTGAAAATGAAATCAGTGAACTGAGATTGAAGATGGGCTTGAGAACGTGGGAGGTTGTCTTCTAGGCCAATCTAGGGAGACTTATCTGATGTAGGTCTCAATTGATTCCGGGCGAAGGGCAGGAATCCTATGGTACTTCTATGGCGAATCAGTTATGGTTGTTAGATTTAGTTATTTGCTGTGCTAATGACATAAATCAAAGAACAGAAGGCTTCTTTCCAAAAACATCCGCCTGGCCTTCTAGGCTTGCCGGCTATGCAGGATTTGCAGGCTGTGGCCTTCTGTGGATGGTTGACCTATTCAGACGAAACACCCACCTGCTGTGGAAAATCTGGAAAATCAACCAAAGCCTGTAACAAAACCCTCACTTGACTACGTGTTTTAATGACTACTTAAGGACATTAGTGGCGTGTGTTTTCCTCACATATGGTTCAGTTTCCCTCTCACCGTTGCTGATTTGTAGAGATGCCTCTGTCTTTTTATGAACTCTACAGTACGGACAAGACAAAAGGCCATGTCACAGACTCGGTCTCTAGCCGAGAATGCTATACTTGCATTAATTTTGGATAACAGGTTGCAGTTTTTTATTGGATTTTTAAATGAAAAATTGGTCTGAAAGGTGGCAACTGATGTGTAATTGGATGTTCCCACATTAAGATGGACTTACTTGTCTTACATCATTTTTAGGACTGCTTTCAAGCATAACTGCCTATATAATGTGATTGTATCGATTCTATGTTAAATATATTTTTATTAATTACTTAAGTGGAGTGAGTTATAAATCTCCTGTCAGAAGCATTGCTTTGCTTTATGTTAGGCAAGCAGTTAATCATGTTTGGATCTGGGTGTGTGTGTTTTTAAGTTTTGATGATTTTACAAAGCTTTTGGTTAATTAGATTAAGATGAACTGGTTCTGCACTGTATAAAAATGCCTTTTAATGCATTTTTAAAGGACTATAAAATAATAATTAAAACTTAGAATTATAGTCAACTTTCAGTGATGACTTAAGTGATTATTGCCAATCGAGGGCATAAGAGGTATTCTAAAAAAAAAGAAAGCATTTGGAAAGAAACACAAGAAGCCTAGCCTTCTGAATTCTCTCTCTGCCCAGCCTTAACGTGCCAGCTACAGTGGGAGGTGACTGGCCAGTAGAATGGGAAGCCACGGCCTCGGAGAAAGCAATCTACTTGTGGAAGACTGTATGTTAACATCTTTTTCCTAGCAGATTTTGATTGGCCCTTGTCTGAATGTATTTCTGTATGAAACCAGGAAATAGTAGCCCATTTTTTGTTGCATACATAGTGCAAAGGTCACCCTTTGAAGCAGGTTAATGAGATTGGTGGCAGGAGGCTGGATGTGTCCTTGAAAACACCTGGAACAGAAGATGTCTTCAGGGCGTCTTTTCCCTGTACCTCTTCTCCCTTTGTTAATGCCTCACCCAGACCTGAGTTCTTTCTTTCTTTCTTTCTATCTATCTATCTATCTATCTATCTATCTATCTATTTAATTTCTTTATTGATTACGGTGTTACATATGTGTTCTTATTCCCCCATTACCCTCCCTATGCCCCCCCCCGACATGCCCTCACCCCCCTGTTGTCTGTGTTCATTGGTTAGGCTTATATGCATGCACACAAGTCCTTTGGTTGATCTTTCCCCCTTGTCCCCACTCTCCCCTACCTTCCCTCTGAGGTTTGATGGTCTGATCAATGTTTCTCTGTCTCTGGATATATTTTTGTTCATCAGTTTATGTTGTTCATTATATTCCATAAATGAGTGAGATCATGTGATATTTATCTTTCTCTGCCTGACTTATTTCACTTAGCATAATGCTCTCCAGTTCCATCCATGCTGTTGCAAATGTAAGAACTCCTTTTTTACTGCAGCGTAGTATTCCATTGTGTAGATGTACTACAGTTTTTTAATCTGCTCATCTGCTGTTGGGCACTTAGGCTGTTTCCAAATCTTCAGCTATGATAAATTGTGCTGCTATGAACATAGGGGTGCATATGTCCTTTCTAATTGGCGTTTCTAGTTTCTTGGGATATATTCCTAGAAGTGGGATCACTGGGTCAAATGGGAGTTCCATTTTTAGTTTTTTGAGGAAACTCCATACTGTTCTCCACAGTGGTTGTACCAGTCTACATTCCCACCAGCAGTGCACGAGGGCTCCTTTTTCTCCGCATCCTCGCCAACACTTGTTGTTTGTTGATTTAGTGATGATAGCCATTCTGACAGGTGTGAGATGGTACCTCATTGTCATTTTGATTTGCATCTCTCCGATGATTAGTGACTTTGAGCATGTTTTCATATGCCTCTTGGCCTTCCTTCTGTCTTCTTTTGAAAAGTATCTATTTAGGTCCGTTGCCCATTTTTTGATTGGGTTGTTTATCTTCTTTTTGTTAAGTTGTATGAGTTCCCTGTAAATGTTGGAGATTAAGCCCTTATCGGTGATAATATTGGCAAATATGTTCTCCCATGCAGTGGGCTTTCTTGTTTTGTTGATAGTTTCTTTTGCTGTGAAAAAGCTTTTTATTTTGATGTAGTCCCATTTGCTTATTTTCTCTTTAGTTTCCATTGCCCGACAGTGGTTGGCAAACTCATTAGTCAACAGAGCCAAATATCAACAGTACAACGATTGAAATTTCTTTTGAGAGCCGAAAACCGACTTTTGCGCATGGGCCACGAAGTTTCAATCGCACTGTATGTTGAGCGCCCGCACATGGTATTTTGTGGAAGAGCCACACTCAAAGGGCCAAAGAGCCGCATGTGGCTTGCGAGCTGCGGTTTGGCGACCACTGCCCTAGGAGCAGTATCAGTGAAGAAATTGCTTCGGCATATGTCTCAGATTTTGCTGCCTGTGGATTCCCCTAGTATTTTTATGGTTTATCATCTTATGTTTAAGTCCTTTATCCATTTTGAGTTTATTTTTTGTGTATGGTGTAAGCTGGTGGTCTAGTTTCATTTTTTGCATGTATCTGTCCAATTTTCCCAAAACCATTTATTGAAGAGACTATCTTGACTCCATTGTATGTTCATGCCTCCTTTGTCGAATATTAATTGAGCATAGTGGCTTGGATTGATTTCTGGGATCAAAAGACCTATAAGCAGAAAGCTAGAGGACACTGAAAAAAGAGATAGAGGAAGACATAAACAGATGGAAGAACATACCGTGTTCATGGATTGGTAGAATCAACATCATTAAAATGTCCATACTATCCAAAGCAATCTGTAGATTCAATGCATTCCCCCTTAAAATACCAATGGCATATCTCGCAGACCTAGAACGAACTTTCCAAAAATTCATCTGGAATAAAAAAAGACCCCGAATAGCTGCAGCAGTCCTGAGAAAGAAGAACAAAGTAGGTGGGATCTCAATACCAGATATCAAGCTGTATTACAAAGCCACTGTTCTCAAAACAGCCTGGTACTGGCACAAGAACAGACATATAGATTAATGGAACAGACCTGAGTTCTTGATGGCAGTGTTTACATTCACTTTACTTCTCTCATATTTGTTCCTGAAACAATGACAGCCAACACTGTCACTGAAAATTAGAGCCGAAGAATTCGGCAATATGTGGAAAATTGTATTCAAGTGTTTGAGGGAGGATATTAGTCCTGTCTCTAGCTTTTATTCAATTTTAAAACTTATTAGCAGCTAGCTATATAGTTTGTTTGAAGCATCTTGCCTTGTCTCTGTCTAAACAAAAAATTATGAACTTTATGTGAATCCATGTTTGATGTTTTATCTTCCTGAAAATGAACTAAGGCCCATTCGTGCTTGTGCAAATGTTGAAGATACAGTTCTCACTGTAGATTGCACATGTTTTCTTTTAGGGCAGTAGTCTGAGAGCTGTTGACATTTGGATAGATTTAAACTACTGGTGTTTAGTCTTTCAGAATTTCTAGGTTTGTTGACTTAGAAACAAATATAAATCTTTGGCCTGTGGATTTTTAATTTTAAATGCTTATGAAAGGTCTGTTGGTTGGGTTTATTGGGGCATGGACTAATGAGGCTAAAGTCATGAGTTTGAGCTCTATCTAGTTCTTAGCTTTGCCAAATTCCATGATTATACAGAGTTGGGCAAAAGTGAATTTACAAATTAATAATACAAATCAATAATTATAAATAATACAAATCAGTAATTATAAATAATAACACAAGAATAAGCTCTGTGTTTTGTGTACACACAATCTAAACCTACTTTTGCCCCACCTGTATTTCATTGTCTCTAACAAGGTGGACTTCAAGGGCCAGGTCCAAAGAGAGCAGCTTTTTATTCTACAGATATTTTGTTGTCTGTTGTCCTGGGCATACAGCAGTAAGTAAGACAGATCACAGACACATAAATAAATGAGAAAACTATCAGATAAGTACATGCACATCATTGAAATTGGGTGAAGCAATCAGAAGGTAGTTATTCTAGAATAAAACCAATTAAGATGGATTAGGCCTCCGTGGGAGAAAACTGATGATAGAATTGTAGAGCCTCTGAATACAAAAGTCCAGGGTCTGTTTACACCACACAGGATATTGGGGACAGCTTTTGCTGGGGTGACACTTTTGTTATTTCCACTCCATCTGTTTCCCTGCAAAGTAACATATTTTAGAAAACCTCAGAAAAATGTTTGTTTCCAGACACTATGGAAGGAGAAGAAACTGAGTGACTTTTCCATTTGCAGGACCAGGGGGGAGCAGAAGGAATACCCAGACTTGTGAGTGGTGGGTGGTACCTGAGGCCTTCAGGTCAGAACAGAAAGATTCATACTATCAAAACACAACATTCCTAATTGAGACAGTGGCATTCAAAATCTGGAATGAGTGTGATTTGAGGGAAACTGTGGAGGATGAGAAAAGGGTTCATTACATGACAGGAAGATAGGGAACGGCTGGATTACCTCCCTGTGCACAGCATCTGGGCAGCACCCTCCTCCGCCCTCCCCACCCAGGGGGTGAGATGTCCCTCTGCTGACCCCGCACCCCCATCCACATCATCTCTCTGGCCCTTGCCTCATCTTCAAGAGCTTTCCCTAGACTGACTTTTCCTGCAGCCTGTGAACATGCCCACCTCTCACATCCTACACCGCACCTTAGGGCCCCCGTCCTCTGTTTGGTTTCCCTCCTTGTCAGTTTCATTGTAAGAGAAATCAACTCTCCCTTCTACCATCTCTCTCCCAGGGTCCCCCACAACTGCATAATCTTACGTTTGCTTTTGCAAAAGCTACAATTAAGTTCCATGTTGTAAAATTTTGGCCTTTTAAAAAAGGCCTTACTTAGCCTGAGGTGTAGGGGTCTACTGGAAACTAATCGAGTGACATCAGACAAGTTATTCGAGCTCTCTGAGCCTTGCAGCATAAAATGGGGTGATCATAGTTTCTTTTATGATAAAGACCGATGTGGTAAAGAAAATTGTATATATAATAAAGTATGCAATGCGTGGTGCCAGCCCATGGTGGGTAGCTGCTGCTCCCACTTCTGGACAATAGCCGGTGCAGTTACTGCCACTAGACCAGCGACGGCTTTTGCTTTTGTGGGCCCGTGGTCCTCTTTGTGCTCTGACCCCTTGCTTCCACGTTGTACACTGTAGGTTTGTTTCTGACCCGGCCTGCAGTGTTCAGCCTCCTTGGCCTTTTCCCACTACCGAGAGGAAGGGCCTGCCAAGGTTCAGTCCTTGGCCTCTTGTTCTTTCCACCACTTTGCTGTCCATTATCACAGTTGTGATTTCCTGCTCTATGCTCTATGCTCAAATGCCTGCTGACATTATCACTGGGATGCCCTGGGTCCCCTTCACTCATAGCATGTTAAACCCATCAGTCCTGGCCAGGTGGCTCAGTTGGTTGGAGTGTGGTCCTGGACACCACAAGGTTGTAAGTTCCATCCCCAATCAGGGCACGTATGGGAGGCAACCGATCGATGCTTCTCTTTCACATCAATGGTTCTCTCTCTCTCTCTCTCTCAAATCAATAAACATATCCTTGGGTGAGGATTAAAAACAAACTCATCACCTCTCAATTCCACTGTTGCCTCTTAAGTATTCTTTTTTTCTTTCTTCTGTTTTTCTTAAATGTAGTTGCCACCTAGGCAGAATGATTTCTGAAAAAGGCAAATCAGAGTATTTGCCACCATGATACCCAAGGCCCCCTTGCTTCCACCTGCCCTCTATTCCGCATCCCACTCACTGTCCCTCCCCACGTCACAGTACACGCTCTGATCATACCCAGTGTCAGTAGGTCCACTGAACAGGCTGCACATTTTTTTGCCTCCAAGCTTCATGATGTTTGCCCTGCTTGGAATACTTACTTCACTTAGGTTATCCTCAGCCCAGACTTCATCTCCGTGGGCCCTCTCTGATTCCTGGCTGGGCTGAGGGCCCCTCTGTCCTCCCACAGGACCCCGTCTATTTCTTTGGCTGTAATTATGACCCATTTTTAAAAAAATTAAGTGAAACTGTATAGAATGGACTAAAAGAAAACGCTGTTTCACATGTTTGTGTGTAAGTGCACACAGGGTTTCTGTAGAGACTGGAGGTTTTATTCAGGGTCCAGCACAGGTTTGCCATACTCTACTGAAATTATGCTTGGGTTTCCCCATGGACTGGAAACCCCTTAAGAGCAAGGACTGTTCTTGTCCATTTGCCCTAATGTTTAGCAAAGTATGTAGTCAAGTAAAAAGCTTGCTAATTCTCACAGAAGTAGCGGCGAGGGAAAATAATAGATGACATGAATTCCCAGGAAGAACGAGTGGCGGTGTGCAAAGTTGCTTCTCTGGGTCGAAATGAGCCTCCTGTCCTGTGGACCAGTGGAATCGTATGTCGGAAATTGAAGTGAGAATCGGCCAAGGAGAGGACCTTGTTCTCTTTTGTCCAAGTGCACCTGAGCAGCTGCTGTGATTCTTTAGGAGGAGAAGCAGCTCTCTTATTTCTTTACAGCTGAGCTCCTATCACAGCAGCTTGTGAAATGGCTTTCCTGCAGCCAGGGCGGGAGAGGAAGGAAGGGGCGGTAGGTGAATGGTTCCCTGTAGTCTTTCCTTACATTTTCCTGCGGACAGACCAGAAAACACGCCCTGGAGGAAGAGTGCATCCTTCCCTCCCGGGGGCCCACGGAGCTTGTCCTCAGAATGCCAGTGCAGAGCTGGAGCTGCAGGGTGCCTGCTCAGGGGTCCCACGCTGCCCCCAGTCTCCTCCCATTGTCTTTCTCATCCTGGCAAGGAGCCGGACGTGGCTTTGTCTCACGTGCCACTTTTCCATTCTTCTGGCTTGTTCTATCTTTTTCAGATTTCACCTTTTCTTCCAAATTCAGTATTTATTCTCAGTACTTTTACCGCTTCCTCTCATTTTCATCACCTGTCTTCTCTCTGTGCGCTTATCTTCCTCATTTTATCCCATCCCTCACTTTCATCTCCTCACAAGCAAAGAACAAAAGCAACTAAACAAAACCTGTAAAAAAGCAGTGTCATCAGATGACCTCCACTTTACTTGGGCACCTCCACTTAATAAGTGGAAAGGAATTTTGTTTTAGCACCATTGGCCACATATTAAAAAATGACAGTGGTCCTGAAGGGCCTTACTTGTCTCTATCTTAGCAGGGCAGCATGGTGCCAGCAGAGAATGGAGAGCTCAGTAATAGTTTGCTGAATTAATAAGTATTAAGTATGATGCTACAACTACTTTTTGGTTGATTTGCCCCTAAGCATTTCCCTGTTCTCTCTTTCATGCCCCAATCTGCCTCCTTCTTTCAAATATTATTATTGCTACTTTGTTTTATAATCCTGACATAAATGACTTTGACAGAAATGACAGTCTTGGCAGATTTGATATTACTAAAAATACCAGCTGAATAATAAAATACCAGCTGAATAATATGCTTGCACTTGTTGAGGTCAGACACTTCCTTTGTACAAAGTTGATTCTCTGAGGCTTAATGAGTTATTAACTGTGAGTGCAGTTGTCCTCTGTGCCAGGTCTAAAACGCTTCCATTGACAGATTACCTCCCCAGGGTGCATTGGGTGCAAGGAGAGCCAGCTAAGAGAAGTCGCTCGCAGAAGGCCTGATGCGAGCCTGTCCTGAGAGCCCCCAAGCTTCACAGGAGTGTGGGTAGCAAAGTATAAAGGAAATCGTTTAAAAAATCTTTCTAGATTGGCAATAGCATTATTGTTTTTCTGATTTTACAAACAGTGTACATTTACTGTAGAAAAATCTGACGTAGTAGGAAGGTTTAAAAAAGAAAATGAAAATTATCCACTTTCTTAGCTCTCTCCTTTTTAGTGTACTTTTATCTAGACTTTTGCACATACATAGAATATATATAATATTTTTAATAGATTATTCTAAAATGTTATTTTATTACCTGCTTGAAAAAAAACTCAATATAATACCAGATATCTATCCATGTAATCTGTGTAGATCTACATAATTGTTTTAGTGGTTGCATGGTATCCTATTGTACAGTTATTCCATAATTTTCAACCAACTACATTTAGGTTGTTTTCTTTCTTTCTTTCTTTCTTTCTTTCTTTCTTTCTTTCTTTCTTTCTTTCTTTCTTCCTTCCTTCCTTCCTTCCTTCCTTCCTTCCTTCCTTCCTTCCTTCCTTCCTTCCTTCCTTCCTTCCTTCCTTTCTTTCTTTCTTTCTTTCTTTCTTTCTAGTATTATAAAATAAAGAATATTCTACTTAAGGTCTGCTCTAGGTAACTTGTATTAGACAAATAAGTTAATCACCTTTTGAATTCATGGCTACTATAAAAGGGTAGTATTGAACTTGATGATCTCTTGAGTATCATACTTAAGGTTAGTTTTTATTATCTTTATGGTTTTATGCCTTCAACTCATGGCTTCTGTGGCAGAGGAGCTATAGACAGTGGTTAAGGGCATGACTGCTATAATCAGAGTGCTTGGATCTTAATTCCTTTATTCCACTTAATAGCTATGTGACTTTGGGCATGTTGTTAACCTTCTTACGTTTCTGCTTCCTAATTTGTAAACAGAGATGATGATCCTGACGTTATAGTGTTGGGAAGATTAAATGAAGTAATGCATGTAAGTGCTCAGCCTGGTGCCTTACATGTAATAAGCACTCAATACATGTTAGTTGGTCTTTTTACTATAATGATTTCTACTTCTAATACCTTTCTCCATGTATCAGAAGCCTACCCATCATTCAGTGGTGAGCTCAGATGGCTCTCTATCTTTCCACTGGATCAGGTCAAAAACCTGAGTCATTCTTGACACTTGTTATGGGATGAATTGTGTCTCCCCAAAATTCAGATATTGGTGTTAACCACCCAAGATTAGTGTATCCAGTGCTACGCCCTGTATACTAGGTGCTCAATAAACAGTTAATGGATATGTGTAGATACCAACATCAGGAGTACTTATATAGTCATCCCGTTCCCCTTTCTCTTCCTGTGCAAAGCAAATTTACAGACCGTGAGCTCAGGGTTCCACTTTATGAATGAGGTAGGGGCCTTTCTGATCCATTACTATTTACCCATGGCTTCCCTTCCTCTGCTCCACCTTTCCCTCCTTTCTCTGTCTCTCAGAGCTCTTCCCGAGGTGTCTCAAAAGCGTTTCATTCTTCCATCCTCACATTGGATCCCTTTGTTAGCCATCAGATAACTCTCACCGAGTAACAAAAGCAGGAGCAGTGCTCGTCCATAAATGTTAGTTGCCAGAGGAACCGTGTACACTTATAGGAGCAGCAAGCTTCTTGTCTAGGTTGAGATACTTTCAGACTCAGATTGCCTTAGTGGAAATAGAAAGATTTGAATTAAAGATTGAAAGTTGGCAGGATTGGGATAGAAGAGGAGGGGAAAGGTGGTTGAAGTAGTGTGAAATGAAAAGCAAAAGGAGGCAGAGAGCCCACGTCTTGTTCCCCAGCTTTCCCAGCTCCTCCGTGGGCCTAGACGGCCCATCAGAATTTCAGCAGAAGAGGCTGTCTCTTGTCCATTCACCTTCAGTTAACACTGCTTTTCTTCATGTACTAGATTGCGTAGGAGGATCAAAATAAAAGTTTATAAAATTATTTTTATGGAATTTAAATTCTTTTCTGTTTGGTTTAATTACTAGCATTTCAACAGTAATTTCCCCATTTCTAAAACATTCCTGTGTACATTAGTTCAGCTGCATTATGGACTAACTAGGCGCCTTTGGGTTGGTCTGAGAGCTAAGCACTGTTTACATGGTAGGTATGTGGGAGAATGAATTTGGAGTTGCAGACAACTGATTTACATAGAAACTTTGGGAATACAACTTAGTGGTGGACTGATTTAAATTTCTTGTTGAGGTCAGACAACAAGATTTAAATTTTATTTTTTGGTTTTTAGTTTTGGTTTCACAATTTGTCTAGCCCAGTGGTCAGCAAACTCATTAGTCAACAGAGCGGCAAACCACGGCTCATGAGCTGCATGTGGCTCGCGAGCCGCGGTTTGCCGACCACTGGTCTAGTCCATAAGTGGAATCCATTGTGGCTTTTCTTATTAATTCTATATTTACTCTATGCAGCAGATCAAAAAGTTAAAAAGAAGTTGTAAGTCCTGTCATCAATAATTTTATTTTAACTAACTATATAATAATATTTAAAAATGATTACTAGTTGTTTATTCTCTGTCTTTAAATCACATAATAGTGAAGTAGAGGGGTTTTTTAATATTCATTTTCCGATATTAGAGGAGTAAATGAATATAAGATTAGATATTTATCCTTATGGATCATCATTATTTTGTATAGGAGCTTAAACAAAATTGCTAAAAAGAGCAGTAAATAAATATTTTCTTAAACTCTCACTTTTGTGGTATTGGACCACTTACGATGTGAGTCCCATAGGAGAAGGGTTGGTGTCTTTGTCCCTAGAACCCCACTCATCAATGGTGCTGAAGCAATCACTGTTTATACCCAGGCAGCCAGAGCAAGGGCCACCTGCAAAGCTTTTGGATGGCTACATATTTCCTGTCTGGTACTTTTGACCTTTGAAGGGCAATTCAGTACATCCATGGGGAAGAAGTATTTTTTAAAACAAGGTATCTTCTGCTTTTAAATGGTTTTTATCTCCAGTTTTTAAATTATTCCAAATAATTATAAAAATTAATTCCAAGTCAGAGTGCAAAGGATTTTTGCCATCAAAATGTTCAGTTACCCCAGTGACTGGCAAGATGAAAAAACCCTGTGCCGCCCCTTCCCCCCCGCCACACACAAACACATACACACACTCCAGAAAGCCCTTGCATTTCTTTCTCTTCAGAAAATTCTAATCAATAAATTAATTGCTGGTCAAGGGTATTTCTCCAATTACAAAAAAATCATTTCTTAAAATTTGGCATCTAAAAGGAGGTTAATTTGGTAGTTAATTATGGTTAGTATGACATCAATAATTGTTTCCTTATTTTTATAAAATGGCTTATTTGATTCATTAATGATTACTTGTTAGGATGAATAAATAAATGCATGCATTTTGTCTTACTTTCTAAGTCACCCAGCACACATTTATGTAGAATTGTTCAGCTTTTTTTTTTTTTAAATAAACACCATTTTGACTTACATACTAATGTTTATATCACCATTATTCATAATACTCCAAAATTGTAAACAACCCAAATATCCATTAACTGATATATGGGTAAATAAGATATGGTACATTTATACCATGTAATACTGACTGGCAATAGAGAGAAAGTACTGATACATGCTACAACATGGAACAACTTGGAAAGCATTATATGCTAAGTGAAAGAAACCAGTCACAAAAGGCCACATATTTATATGTCCACTTATATGAAATGTCAAGACGGGAAAATTTGTGGTAACAGAAAGTAGATTTGTGATTGCCTACGTTTGGGGCTGGGCTTTGGAGGGCAAGGGGATTGATTGCTAATGGGTGCGAGATTTTTCTTTTTAGGGTGGTGAAAATGTTCTAAAGTCAATTATGGTGATGGTTGCGCAACTCTGTGATTATCCTAAAAGTCAGTGAATTGTAAACTTTACATAGATGAATTGTAAGATACGTGAATTATATCTCCACTAAAAAAAACTTCTTGCTTTAATTTGCATAGCATGTATAGTTAGATAGATAAATATAATGCATGGTGAGTAAATGAGTTTACTATCCACTGAGGAAGATTCTCAACATCTCTTTGAAACTCTGTTCAGGTGAGAATGAATAAAGAACAAATTTCTGATTTCATGAATTTGAAAGTATCTTGGGGAGCAGATCTCACAGTTTGCATGTGCTGAAATTTTTTTTAAAAGTCCGAATGACTATTTGAAATAATCTGCTTAGTTTCCTGAAGGTACTTAAAGTATTTTTGCTCTTGGTTTTAGAGGTGACCTTGCTATGCAGTTTCTCCAGGCCACTTGTAATATGGTAGTTTGCTATAAACTATAAAAGGCAGGCAGTTCAGGCAATGCAATTGTTATGTGGATTTGGGAAGTTAAGTCATTTTACTAATTAACTTTGGTGTTTGAAGGGGAAATGAGAAATCAGTATGCTGCAAGAGCCCTCAAGAAAATATTTGGTCTTTCTTCCTCTTTGAGATGGAAGAAACATTCTTGGCATAGGGGATTTGAAATTGTTTAGTGTTGTCCAGGAGGACTGTATTAGGTAACACCCATCTTCAAAGTTGACAGTGTTTATCCTGAAACATTTTACTTTTAATTATTAAATAATTTGTGAATATTTAAAAAATATTTTTAGAAAATATTCACACATCACAGATTCAGCTAAAATTGCCTTTGACCACCACCCTATCAATCCCATTTCTCTCCAGAGAGGAAACTATTGTTATTGATTTGGTAGATCTTGTTCTTGGACTTTGAGGTCTTTTTCTCTGTGTTTCATATGTACATATATGTTCCTATAGAAATATATAGTAAGGATGTATGGTTTCTTTAAAAAAATCCAACAACATAATAATAGCAATTTATCCTTTTAAAAAACATGTATTGGAGAGCTTTTTATGTCTGTAGGCATAGAGTTCTACACTTTTTATCTGCTGCAGAGCATTTGTTATATGCATGTACAACAAAAAGCATGTAGATACTATAATTTATTTAACTATCTCCTATTGATGATCGTTGAAGTTTTTTCCTAATTTTTGCTATTATGAATTTTATTGCGATTTAGCAATAAAATCCCAGCATATGACTTTCTATGAACATGCATGTGGGAAGCCCTTCTCTAGGGGAGTAAACAGGAGAAAGAATTGCCAGGTGGAAGGTATGCCGATTTTCCATTTCAATACTGCCAAGTGTTCCCCTCAGAGGTACCCATGTACCCTCCCACCAGCAGTTTCCTTGCGCACTTGCCAACACTTGACATCATAAAACTTTATTTGTGGTTAAAAAAATATCTTCTTGTTTCAATTTGCATTTTCATGAGTATTCATGAGGTTGAACAGATTTTCATGTTTAATAGATCTTTAACATCCTCTTACGCAAATTATTCTTGTGTAGCCTTTATCTAATATTTAAATATTGGATATTTTATATTTTTCTTATTGATTGGTAGACATTTTTTATATATTTTAGATATTAATGGTCTGTCTCATATGTGTTGTAAATCATTTCTTCTTCCGTAGCCTGTCTTAAAACTGTTTATGGTCTCTTTTGTCAGGCAGAAGTTTTAAATTTAGATGTAGTCAAATTGATCTCTTTTTGTGCTCAGAAGCCCCTCCATCTTCCTGCTCACTTTAATTCTCTACTGTTGCCATCTTGAAAGTCTTACATTTTCATTTTGTACTGGGCCCCACAAATTATGTAGTCAGTCCTGCTTTTATGTTATTTTAGGTTTAGTTCTTTAATTACTCTGGACTGTTTCTGTCTGGAAGCAACTGTGAAGAAGAGATTTTATTTTTTATTTTATGCTTTGTCCCAATGGACGGCCAATTATTTCAATACCATTTCTTGAGTAGTTAATGAAATGCCACTTTTATTATATTTTGAATTCTGTTTTATTCATTGGACTCTCTCTGAAGTCTGTTCTGTTCTGTGAATATGATTATCTATTTCTGCACCAGCATCATCTTGTTTTAAATAGTGTATCTTCACAATGTTTTTTATTGATATCTTGTAGTGCAAGACCTTTGTTCTTTCTTTTTAAGATTGTCTCAACTGTCTTGTATTTTTATGCATTTGCTTCAATTTTTTGTATCAGCATGTCCAATTCCTTGCAGATTCCATTTGGTATTTTGTTAGGGATTACATTCAATTTATAAATTAATTTGGAGAAAAATGAAATCTTTATAATATTAAGTCCTCTCATCCAGTGACAAGATATAGCTCTTCTTTGATTATTTTATGTCTTTCAGTAAAGTTTTATGTGTTTTTTCATAACAGTCTTGCATGTCAGGAATTTTCAAATTGTTATTTTGAATGGGATTTATTTCTAAGTTTCTCTAATTGATCGTTACTAATCTATATAAAAGCCAATAATCGCTGTTTTTCATCTTTTTATTTGACCTTGCTGACATCCTGATAGATCTAACAGTTTGCTAGTTGGCTCTTTTAGCTTGACAGTTTTAAAAATCTGCAAATAATGACAATTTTTTGTCATTTTTACAAATATGTATATCTTTTTTTTCTTGAGATACCAGTTTGACTGGTATACAAGTGTTAATCTTCAATTGGGATGCTTCTAGAATTTCATCATTACATAAAATATATTCCCATTTTCAGGTTAAGGAAAATTTCTACTTCTAGTTTATTAAGAGTCTTACCGTTTGTGTTTTTTATTTTATTAATTATTTTCTATGTAATAACACAATCATATGATTTTTCTCTTTTAATCTGTTAATACAGTAATTGTCTTTATAGAATTTTCTCTTAAAATTTCCTGGGAAATTGGCTAATTTGTTTATATTTTCTAATTTATCCATATTGATTATATATTATATGTAATACATATTATATATATATTGATTTTATATTACCTAAATTTTTAAAAAAATAGTTCTGTTCTTTCCTTTTCCAGATTTATTTTGCCAAGTATTCATTTTATTTGTCCTTGAAAATTACCAAATCAAGAGAATTCTTGATTTGTCATTCATCTGTCTCTTCTTATATCTTTATTAACTCCTCTTTTCTATATGTTTATTGTTTCTCTTTTTCTATCTTCTTGAATTTAAAATTTAAGCCACTCATTTTTTATTGCTCATATTTTCTACACTGGCATCTAAGGCTGTATACATTTTCCTAAGTGCCACTTTTTCAGCAGCCCAGAGTTCTTATGATTCATTTTCAAACAGTTGGGGATTTCCATTTTGATTTGTGGTTTGTTTGTTTTTATCCTAATAAGGTTTTTGGAAATGTGTTCTAAAATTTCTACATGTGTAAGATTCTTTTGGTTATGCAAATCTGTCCGATTATTTGCCCTGTATATTCCTGTTTGGGTAATGTTTTTGAATGCTCCTTGTGGTCTAATTCAAGATCACTTTTTGTGAGTATATTGAAGACTAACCCTTGCTGAATTTGTATTCCGATACTCTCATCCCTAGTTTTCTGTCCTTGGTTTGATGATTTCTGCTGAGAAAAATATGGTAAAAGTCTCTTCAGGATTACTGCTTTGTTAATCAAATATGCTGGTATTCAAGGTCAGGAACAATTTTGCAAAAAATAAGAAAGGACACATTTCTAGTTTTGTAAGTATAAAGTTCAGTCTAACCTCGGTGCCTGTCAAATCCTAAAGAAGTGAAAAGTCACCTACCTAGATGAGGCTGTGTTTAACAGATGATAGATACCTAAGGACTTGATATTGCAAAAATCTCATTTATTATATATTCTATATATAAAAGCCTAAGCGATCGAATGACTGAATGACTGGTCGACCAGTTGCTATGATGCACACTGACCATCAGGGGGCAGATGCTCAATGCAGTAGCTGCTCCCTGGTGGTCAGTGCACTCCCACAGTGGGAGCGCCGCTCAGCTGACCGACCCGTCCCGGCAGCCCACCAGCCCGGCAGCAGCCACTCACTCCCTCAGTAGTCCTGCAGGTCCAATCTCTGGAGAATGGGCCAGATACTGATGGGCCGGGGCCACTGGCACGATCCCGACAGTGCCACCAGCTTCCTGGAAGTCTGCCTCGGGCACCAGGGCTGCTTCCCCTCCCTAGATGCTCCTCAAGGAAGAAATGATATAAAAGTGGCTGCCAGGTGGCTCCTGACAGCCAGCACAAATGTCAGCGGGATGGATCTGGATCCTGGGCCGGTAAGGGCATCCCACCGCCCACCTGGAGGGCCAATCACGTCCCAGGTCCTCCCGCACCCCTCTCAGGGCAGGTACAGATGTAGGGCTCATGGCTGGCGAGCACCGCTGCTGGGCAAAAGCCTCTCCCGATCAGGACTGACTGGGTGTGAGCCCATGGCAGGTGCAGCGGGGCCGGGATGAGTGGGAGCGGCAGGCAGGAGTGGGAGGCGGTGTTGGACTGCCGGTTTCGGCCCGATCCCCATAGGCCACACCAAGGAATCCCACCCGTGCATAAATTCATGCACCAGGCCTCTAGTTATAAAATAAAGAACATGTTCTAACCACTCTCAGGACTCTCTCCAACCTAACTGAATTCTCAGAGGGACAAAGATGCTTTTCTGCATAATCCTATATAATAAAAGGGTAATATGCAAATCAACTGAACAGTGGAACAACCGGTTGCTATGATGCACACTGTCCACCAGGGGGCAGATGCTCTTGAATGATGGTATGCATAGTTATATTTTATTCATTACATTGGCTATGTTTTCAAAAATTACAGTGATAATTTATTTACTAATAAAATATGTGTCTTTGGAGACATCTTTCATCAATTTTTTTTTTTTTGGTCTAGTATGTATGTAATCTAAAATCAGGTGAGTATTAATTAGAATATCTAGCTTTAAAGGCAGAAGTGCTTTCAGTGATTATGGCAGATTTAATCTAAAATATACTCAATGAAGTTTAAATTAAATAATATCTAATGGACAAAGAGTAAAAAGACATATTTTATGTTGGAGAGTGTGAAGGAGGAACTAGATGTTCTTATCTGCTGGTGGTAGTAGTATTACACAACTATGATGGGCAGGTTAGCTACATGTGTCTAAATTTTGAATACTTATATTCTTTGACCCAAAGAGGTAAGCCTACAGCAATTATAAAAGTAAAGAAGGATTTCACTGAGTACTATTTATAATAGTGAGAAATTTGGAAGAAAAAAATTCTAATATCCATCAGTATGGAACTGATCAAATAAATTGTGTTATATCTAAACAAGGAGATATTATATAAGCCATTTATCTAAATGACATTGAAAAATGCCCAAGGTACATTTTTAAGTTAATGAAACTCGTTGCAAAATACTATGTATAAGTGATCTCATTTTTTTGAAAAGGGGTGTGTGTGTACACATTCGTACACACGCACACACGTAAATGTACATACATTAAAATTATTTTTGGAGAAATATGTATGATAGTTAACAGTACCTACCTGTAGCCAAATGCAGAACCGGGCAGCTTCACTTCATATATTGCTACTAGAGGCCCAGTGCATGATTCAATCATGCACGTGTAGGGTCCCCTACACGCTTTCGCTTTTCACGGTGGAGCTGGGTGCCTGTCTGCTCCGGCACCAGGCCTTTCAGAAGCCTCCACTGAGCCGGAGGCTTCTGAAAGGCCTGGTGCCGGAGCAGACAGGCACCCAGCTCCCGCACTTTTGATGGTCTGCGGCCGCTGAGGGGGGCTGCCGCGGACACCTGGCTACCCTGCCGTTGAGAGGCGCAGCTGGGTGTCCGTGGCAGGCCCCCTCAGCGGCTGCGGATCTGGCCTTTGAGAGGCACAGGGGGCGGGAGTCCCGCCCCCTGCGCCTCTCAACAGCAGGGTAGCCCCCCTCAGTGGCAGCGGATCCGTGCCTCTCAATGGCCGGATAGGCCACCCCGAGTCCCGCCCCCCAGCCTCCCGCCGCCCAATCGTGGGCGTAGCGGAGTGATGGTAATTTACATGTTACTCTATTATTAGATAGGATAATTTGGATTTTTATAATAAACATGAATTATTTTAAATAAATTTTGATAAAAATAAATTTCATAAAGTAAAACATGATATTGCTGTAATCAGATACTACTTATGTATTTCCTTTCTGTGTGTGGCAGTAACCTAGAGGTGTAATTAGCATGTGAAATGGAATCACTGCCCTGGAGGCTTGTCCTGTGAAATTCTTTTTCACAGGTAGACAAGGTTCATATAATTATTTTTAATGGGGAATAACATGATAATTAACTTGCTAGAAATCAAATAACTTCAATTTAGTAATTAAAAAAAACATTTTGAGGTATATAGTTGATGTAAAATATCACATTAGTTTCAAGTGTACAATGTAGCGATTTGATATTTGTATACATTGTGAAATGATCACCACAATAGTCCAGTTAATATTTGTCACCATACATAACAATTTAGGAATTTTTTACTTCAGTGAACTAGTGCCAATTTCATGGACATTTATCCTACACTATTCAGGTAATCCCAAGATGGATATTTAACTTGTCTGAGAAATGAATTAGGTGGGTAAAATTAGTAACATTAGTGCAAACTTAAAACAAAACCATAGAAGTTCCTGTGAAATATAATAAAACTCATATGTTTACCCCATTGTATCTTTCATACTAGACATAATATAAGTCTATGGAGGTGGCAAATATTTCTTCAGATGATTTTAAATTTATGGGTCACAAGTATCATAGAAAATTAAAAAGATCCTAGCAAATGTTTAAATTTTGAGTTGATTTCCCATTTTCCTTTACCGCAATGTACCTGATGAACTTTAAAATGCCTGTTAATTCATACAGGATTAAGCAATAATTTTCACTCAGTGGCATTTTTATTTCTTGAGCAGTACTGTCATCCCTTTAAATGTGTGGCTTTCCAAGCCAACCTTAGAAAATAATGAGCAATAAGCCACTAATTGTAGGTAATTATGAAGCTACATTTTAAAACAATGTAAAAATGTCACATTAACACAGCTTACATACTCAAGTATCTGAATGTTTTTATGCTTTATTTCTGGTATCTGAAAATGTCCTTTGTGTATAGTAAATGTGGGTGCAATGTTCAAAGTAAAACTGTAATAAAGCAAATTAAAAATGCAAGCAGTAGTTGCAAAAATAATTCTGTTTGCAGTTTATTCCCTGAAACTTACTTGATAGGGTAAGCCATTGTTATCTTTAGGATCAATTGAAATGAGTGATATGTTGAATGTTGCGTTAAATTCCTGATACAAAGATTATAAAGATGAAGAAAAAAGCTACTGGCCTAAAATAATGATGTCAAATTCTTTTATATAAAAAGTAAAGTCACTGGGTAGTTGTGCAAGACTTCTACTTTTAATCACTTATAAGCTCATGCATTAGGTTTTATCTTACTCTATTCTGCATCTCTAAGCTCTACCTAAGCTGGTAATTTGTTTTCAGTAAGTATTTGTTCAGAATGCACACCTGTGTCAGGAGCAATGCTGAAAGATAGGTTTTGGGAACTGCAGGATGAGACTTCTGTTCCCTTTAGCTTTGTGCCTAGTTCCCCCCACCCCCATCTGCCATCAATAGATACTATGACTACTGTAGACCTTTCCTCCTAACTCCCCCTTTTATTGGGATTAGATATCTTTGTACTCTGTTTTTCACTATGAAAGCTTATCTCTATATTTGTCTCGTCAGCCTCAGACCATCTTTGGCTTTATATATCTCTTCCCACTTCCCATTCAAGTTCAGAGAAAGGGGTCTCTCCAGTCCTCTCCTGGGTTGACCCCTGCACCTGTACCTGATGGCATCACTCCTGTCCACGTCAGCTCTTACCTCCACGTTTATCCTCCCTCTTCCCAGGATCTTCCATCCCTCTGAACTCAACCACACACCTCACCTCTCCATCATAAGATCTTGTGCCTTTTGACTTCTGTTTTCTTTTGCTCCTTTTTACTATGAAACATTGATGAGCAGTTCATGCCTGCCATCTCCCAGATTCTCCAAACTGATTTTTATTTCCACCAATCTACTCAACAACTTCTTTCTTAGGCGCTACCTTTGATGCTTATATTGCAAAATCCAAAGGTCTCCTCTTCATTATTTCTTGCTTTGGCCTTTCATGAGACTTTTTTTTCTCCTGTTTTTTTTCTCACATTATCCATCAGAATTCTACCTGTATAGCAGGCTCTTCCCAGATTGCTTTGCTGCTTACCTTCCTTCTGTTGTCTGACAGTGGGCATTCATTACAGCTCTGCCTCAGCTCCACACTCTGTCCACGTTTTCTCCCCGGGAGCGCTGTCATAAGCAGCAGATTGCACCCCTTGCCAATGGCTTCTTCAGCATAGTCCTTTCGTTGAATACTTACCAGGCTCTCCATACTGTATCCCGCCTGTGTTCAGAACTTTCTCAGGTAGATGTCCCATTACAATGTCGTTTTCAGCTTGAAAACCTGTGATTCTTTGGGTACAAAGAAAGTCATCTTCTCATAAAGCTAGTTAATTTTATAAAAATTCTTTGTTTCAACAAAGCATGATCATTATTCTGACTTCTTCAGTGGCACCACCTTGACTAGTAATTTAGCTGAAAAATCTACAAGTCTCTCTTAACTCACCGCATCCTGTTGTCCTCCGTGGAGCTGTGTGCTGATTACGTCACCTCACCCAGCACAGTGCCACCACCGTGGTCCATCTCACCTAGCCTGGCCTTCTGACCGTGAATGCCTCCCAGGCCTGATGATGCTTTCTAAACAGCACTGTAGTCAAGCCACTAATCATCTAGTTGGAAGACCCCTAAGGGTAAAACCCATGTTTGTTTAGCTTAGTAGCCCCACAGTGTCTAGTATTTTAGTACTAAGCCTCATACATAATAGACATTATTCATTTAAAAAATATTGAAGTCTTCCAAGTTCAAGGCACTGTGCTTGCCTCATTGCAGGAATCTCTTTGGGTCACAGAATACAAGTACTCAAAATTTAGACACATGTAGCTAACCTGCCCATCATAGGTGAGTAACACTACTACCACCAGCCGATATGAACATCTATTTCTTCCTTCACACTCTCCAATGGAATAGCCGTTGACTGTGTATTTATTGAGTGAATTATTTCATATCACTTTACATGGTATTTCCTTTCTCCCCTGATTAAATCAGAGCGAGATGATTTTAAACTAGCACATCCTAAAACATAGGTCCTATAGTACTTACTCCTCGGCATTCTCAGTTCTGTGATTTGCCTCAGTTTGCCTTTGTAGCTTTAGCTCTTACTCTTCCCCTCCCATAGCTTGCACTCAGTCCACGCCAAGCGAGCTGCCCTTCACAGTCACCCCCAGAGCATTTCCATGCTTATGATCTTCCTTTCACCCGAAATGCCCTTTCTTGCAGTTTTTACCCATTCAGATTCATTATTCAATAGATGACAAGCTCAGGTGCCTACCCAGGATCCCGTGCTCCCTATATTCAGAACATCACAGCCCTTTCATAGCTTCTCTTAATATACTTACTACTTCTGTGTTGATTTTTAAAAAATGTTTATTTTTGAGAGTATTACAAATGTCCCCTTTGTTTCCCCCCATTGCCCCTCTCCACCCAATTCCCACCCCACCCCCAGGCCTTTATCACCCTATTGTCTGTGTCCATAAGTAAGATCTTTGGTTAATCTCTTCCCATACTCTCTCCCCACTTCCCTCTGAGATTCGTCAGTCTGTTCCATGCTTCCATGCCTTGATTCTCTTTTATTCACCAGTTTTTGTTCATTAGATTTCTTGTTTATTTATTTTGATTTTTAGATTCGATTGTTGATAGTTATGTTTTTGTTGCCATTTTATTGTTCATATTTTTAATCTCTTCTTCTTCCTCCTCCTCTCCTTCTCCTCTTTCTCTTCCTCCTTCCTCTTCTTCAATAATAACCTCCAACATTTCATATAATACTGGTTTGGTGGTGATGAACTCCTTTAGCTTTTTCTTGTTTGTGAAGCTCTTTATCTGACCCTCAAGTCTAAATAAGAGCTTTGCTAGGTAGAGTAATCTTGGTTGTAGGTCCTTTGAATATTTCTTGACACTCCCTCTGGCCTGCAAAGTTTTTGTTGAGAAATCAGTTCACAGTTGTATGGGCACTCCCTTCTAAGTAACTAACTGCCTTTTTCTTGCTGTTTTTACGATTCTTTGTCTTTAAACCTTGGCATTTTAATTATGATGTATCTTAGTGTGGGCCTCTGGGTTCCTTGTGTTTGGAACTCTCTGTGCTTCCTGGACTTGTAAGTTTATTTCTTTCACCAAGTAGGGGAAGTTTGCTGTCCTTATTTCTTCAAATAGGTTTTCAATATCTTGCTTTCTCTCATCTCCTTCTGGCACCCCCTGTAATGGGAATGTTGGCACACTTAAAGTTGTCCCAGAGGCTCCTTACACTTTCTTCATATTTTTGGATTGCTTTTTCTTTTTGCTCTTTTGATTGTTTTTTGCTTCCTTGTACTCCAAATCATTGTTTTGATCCTCAGAATCCTCTACTTTACTGTTGAATCCCTGTAAATTGTTCTTTATTTCTGTTGGTGTATGCTTAATTTCTGACTGGTCCTTTTTCATGTCTTTAATGTTCTCACTAAGGTTCTTGAAAATCTCATCAAGATCCTTGAGTAACCTTATAACCATGGTTTTGAACTCTGTATCCAGTAGTTTGCTTGCTTCCATTTCTTTCATTTGTGACATGTTTCTTTGTTTCTGCTTCCCTGTGTTTGTTTCTATGGATTAGGTAGAGCTACTGTGTCTTCTGGAATTGGTAGAGTGGCCTTGTGTAGTAGGTGTCCTGTAGAGCCCAGTGGCTCAGCCTCCACAGTCACCTGAGCTGGGCACTCTAGGTGAACTCCTGTATGGGTTGTGTATAGTCTTGTATTTGAGCCTTGATTGCTTTTGGCATCTCTGAGAAGAGTTGACCTCTAGGCCAATTGCCTGTGAGGACCAGCTGCGGTTACAGTGGGAGAGCTGCTGTTCAGGAGGCGAGGCCCAGCTGTGAAGTAAGGCAGGCTGGTGCTAGTGCTGGGTCTTGGGTCTTTTATTGATATATTTGGGGCATGATGCCACCAGATGCAGCTTGTTTGAGAGATTTTAGCAAAGCCTGAAGCCAAAGTTTGAGGCCATTCATATGGAAAAGCTGCTGTGGGGCTGCAGATAGGATGGGGCGGGGTCTCAGGGAGTCACCAGGCCGGAGCAAACAGTGTGGACCACGCTGATGGAGACTAGGATATGGCTGTCAGTCAGCCCTGTTTCAGGGGAGGTCCCAGCACAGGAACATGACCCCTGGGAGCACCCCTGTCTGAAAGAAAGCTGCCCCCAAGTTCCTTCCCTGACGGCAGACAATCCAGTTCCTCTTCTTATGTGTCTGTATCTCCCAAAGCTTCCCGGTGCTGGGAGTCCAGGTAAGTTCGTGTGTTAGCCCTTTAAATGGAACACCGCAGCCTCTGTGTCACTCAGCCACAATCCCCACTGGCTCTTACAGCCTGTAGTTGCAGGCTCTGGAACCCTGGGCTGGGGGCTGGTGTAGGGCTGGGGCCCCTTGCTCCTCTCGGGGAGCCTCTGCATACACGATCTCCCTCTTAAAAAACGGCACACGTGGGTGTTGGACCAGCCCGTTCGGTACTTCCATCCTTCCTATCAGTGTCAATGTACTTTCTTCTGTACTTCTCTAAGTGTAGAACTTCCCTTCAGCCAGCTTTCAGGAGGTTCTGAATGATGGTTGTTTTGTATTTTATATTTGTATTGATTTCTTGCAGCCTCTATATTGAAAGCCTTGGAGGACAGGGTCCAAGTCTCATTCCATATTGTTTCAGTACCTTGCGAGTGTTAATGAGGCAGAATTCACTGGAGCCTCCAGCAGTCCTTGGGTTCTGTTTGATTCCTGTGTTAGAAATCTGTTCAGCCACTCCATTCTTTTGAGCTGATCATCCGGTTTCTGGACAGTCTGAAACTTTACCTTTCTTTGTGTATTTGGAATGTGGCCAGAAGATAAAGAAGAAATTAAGATCCTTCCTAGCACTTTTATTGCTGATAAGAGGGTAGTTAATAAAAAACACACAATCATTTGAAAGTTTAAAATGAATGGCTGCAAGACAGGTTAAAAAGTATTTGTGACCTCTTTATCAGTGGGCCTCATTTTCATCAACACTCACAAACTGGGTATTGATGCTTTGCTCTGGGGGCCAGTGATAGCAATCTGAAAGTTCTTTTTCATCATTATTATTATTATTATTACTCACATTAGCTGCCACTTAGGAACTCTTAGTCCAAAAAAATGAGAGAGGAAGGAAAAGGGTATAATGGGATATGGAAAAGGGGTGGGCAGGAGCCACCTTCCTTTCTTTCACAGTTCAGTGAGTTTGGGTCTAGCCGAGATATTAACACTGACAGAGAGAAATGTTGAACTGTGGGGAAGCCCTGGCAGCCAGCATGTTCTTGGGGATGTGATGATGTAAGGGCTTCTTATAAGCTCATTAGTTTTCTTGCCATAGAGGCATTGGCTCACTCAAATGCCAGACGACATGTGTCAATCAACAAGTCCAGAATCCTAGCAACAATTCTAAATGTTGGAAACTTATTGAAAATGACTCTCTTCACATTAGCAAGTGGAGTTGGCAGAGAGGAAAGCAGGAAAACTGCTTTGTCAAACTGTAGGAAAACTCATGCAGTTTTTCTTTGGGTCACCTCTTTTGGAACTTTCAGCTGATGCAGAGATACTTGCCCAAAGAGTATCTATCAAGAGAAGAGAATTCTAAGGAGTGACGAAGCCTTGTTTTTAGAGTGTTTACTCTTTTACAGCATCAGCAATTTGTTTTGTTGTCGCCTTATTTGCTTTTGGGTGGTATGCCTCTGGACCATTTTAAGCCCAAATAGGAATCTCTTAAATTTGACTGACATTTTAAAACGGCCTGATGATGTGACTTATACATTATAGGGGGCACAAGCCACATTTATTCTGTGATTAAGAGCCTAAATTAAGTGTAAGGCATGAACTCCTGTTTCTTTCAATTCTGACGGATATGTTCCCCTCTCCCTCCAGGTATTTTAGATATATGAACTCCATTTGCAATTTGACTTAATTTGAACTACAACCTTGCAAAAGTAAAATTTATCAAACCACTCTTAACTACAATTGTTATATTTTGTATTTGCTGGAAATAGGTTTATTTAAATAATATTATGTCGATAAAGTACTGATCAGGTAGCAAAAATGAAAAAAGTATGTTTTCCCAGTTTACTTTCCTTTTTAATTTAAGCAAATTTTGTATACAGTTAGATTTTTTAAAATAATAACACTTTAAAGTTTGATATTGATGGTTTAGAAAAAGAAAACCAACAATAATCCCATGACTAAAATTGTTAATCCATTTTCATTTTTACTGAGAAATGAGCAGTTTCAGTATTAGTAGAGCACTTTATTTCAAAATGCTCTTTATATAAAAGAACCATATGATGAATTGCATTTTGAACTTAGTTCCTGAACGTTAGTCTCAGCAAGGACTTTTGTTTGCTTAATGTTGTCGGACAGTGAAATTTGTACAACCCTGTGTACTTCCACTTGGGATTTTCTGTCACAGAAATTTAGTATCTAACCCTAGCAGTCTGTCTGCCCCAGGTGTGTGTGCAGTGACATCTTATCTTGAAGCTCTTTTGGATGTTCTATTTTTTTCACCCCAAATTATCCTCTTTTATATCATGCTGTAACCATATGTCACCTCAGAGTCTTTGTAAACAGGCAGGATACGTGCTTCTAAAAATATGTCTCCTGGTTAATAGTTTCATCCCTATAAAGAGCTGCAGAGGAGGGACACCCGAGGCAGAGGATGCATTTGCTTCATGTCGGAAACCTGGAGTCATTGGAGAGTGCATGGCACCTGGGAGGCCTCCGCAACTCTCCGTGGAATTGAAGAGTATCCCCCGTGTACCTCCCCGCAACTGTAAAATGAAGACCTGTTCCCCACTGGCGCCTTTTCCCTTCACCCAGCCCCTGCCCTCTTTTTCGTTTGGCCAGTTGGTTTAGGCGTTTGCACGTTTTTAGTAACTGTTGCTTAGGCCCCTGACAATTCCGTGAGAGCTTCTGAGCCACAGTGAGCTTTTTTTTTCTTTTCCTCTCTCTCTCTCTCTTCCTGCTTTGAGGTATATGTGTTTTCGGGGTGGAGGGAGGGGCTGGTGTTTATCATCATACACGCAGCAGTTGGCACCGACCACATTTATCAAAATGCAGGAATGTGGCCCAAAGCCAAGACAGAAATGCACACTTCGGGGCAGAGGGTTTTTCAGCCACTTTGAATTGAAAAGCGAGTGTCAGAAGCAGAGCCCGGCACAGGGTGTTGTCCGGAGCTGCCCGGTTTGATTTCGTGTTTAGTCCTAGCAATTGTGTCCTCCCTTTCCCCTGCGGCTTATGAGCCCCGGGCGCAGGGGGCTGGCTTCCTTTTTGAGAGGCGGTGACTCTCCTGCTCCCTCCACTGCACGCTTTCTCCCCTCCTTTCCTCAGAGGAGAGATGCACAGTTTCTCACCATAAAATAAAAACGTTCTAAAAATGAAATCTATTCTTCCCTATTTAATGACAAAAATAAACTTATTTTCATCCTTGAGTATATTTTTATTTCTCTATAACTGTGTCTTCACTCATATCTATCTGTATTCTATGTGAATATGAATCTGTTAATCTACTGTCAGTGGGCCTTTGCTTTGAGTTGGGTTGTTTTTTTTCATGATGGTGGCACATTTTTATATGAATTTAATTTTTTTTAATTTAAAGATGATAAAAAGCATATATTTGAGGGGGAAAAATTCCTCTACGTCACATTCCTTCCACACAGCTATTTTTGCTAATGTATATTGCCTTCAGGTTGTACACATATATAGCATAGCTGTTATTAAAGGATGCTTTTTGTTTGTTCAGGGTCTAACTTGTCATGATCCAGCCACAGTCTCTAATTTACTCTCCTTTGGATTTATGAAATGCTCAACCAAGTTTAAAAGTCTGTGATTTGTGGCCATGGTTCAAAGCAGAGCTAATTGACTCCTGTGGGGGAAAATGACCTATATGGGATAAGAGCTTCAGTGTCTTTAGAACTGCCCTCTAACCAAACGAGGCGGCCAGAATTACCACCACTGACTAATGCATTTTATACTGCTAGTAATGACTAATTTAAACTCAGGTGATTTTAACTGGAACAAAGAACTTCTCATTGTAAAGAATTTTTCTGTTTTATCCAGACAACTATTCCGAAACATAGATGATATCATTTGAGCAAGTTCTTATTTCTTAATTAGCGTCGAGTGTTTCTAAGGCTTCCATTGCATTTTCAGTCATATTTTCAAATGTAATGATTCTCTACCTCATGTGGTCAGCAGCAAACTACATTTTTTCTGTATATTGTGGTATTTAGTCAAAATAGGAATGCTGTTTATTTTCAACCATTTAAATGAATTGTTATTTACAACCAAGACAGAAAATGGAATAATTCAAAGGTTTCTGCCAAAAGCATGTTAGTATGTATTTTCATATGTGAATATGTGGAGGGTATTTTTTTTCTGATATGCAGAACTTAAATAGTAAGGCCCCACCGACAGGTGTTGTTGATACCTGTTTTTAAAATAAGTGAAGAATCATAACAGATAGTTTGTTTTTAAGGTTGCATTTTTTAAAAAGAAGAAATAAGGATCTAATAATTTTAAGAATAATAATAACATAACACTAGCTATTTTTTTAAATCTTCTTTTCTATTTCACCTATTGGCTTTGCTGTAATTGGTTGTAAAGTTCTGGAATTTGGGGGAAAATAAGATATTATTAAATAAATAATTTCCCTGATTCTTTGATTATAAGGCTTTGTGTGTGGCAGGAGCATTAGAGTTTGTTTTTCTATATGAATCTTTTAGGGTTTACCTCTTTGGGTAATATACTTGGCTTCTGATCTTCAGACAGTATAAAATGAGAATAATGGTAATTCATAATTGACATGGAAGGAAAGAAGAGGATATTACCAATAGAAAAAAAAGGGTTATATTTTTAACCCATCCTTAGCGATTTCAGCCATAAATTGACTACTTAAAAGAAGCTGTGACTGATTGCTTTCCTGAAGTACAAGTGCAAGTGGTTTGTTCCTGATCTTCAGACATTCCTGATTTTCATGTCATTTGCAAAGAGAACTTTTCAATGAAATTTCTTTAATTCTTGCCCTCAATAAAGGAGGTAGGAACTTGACCTGTCTGTGTTTTAGTTATTTTAAGGCTCAGAAGTCCTGGAAAGCCTTCTCTGAAACCTTGGGCTGGAAGTGGTGGCTCTACTCTGGTGGTGTAGCTCCCCGGCATGCTTCTGCATGATTAATGTGCTTTTGAAATTATTTCTGCCATCTCCGCGATAGAGTGCTATATAGGCTTTTTAGTACTTCCATAATATTTGGCTCACGATGCTTTATAATTGTTTATTGAATTTAATTAAACTGAAAGCCAAAATAGAAAGCATAAAAATGGCCTATCTTATGCTTGAAGTTAACAGTATAATTGGTGAGTGTAATATTCCATTATTATATGTATCAAAACATTGGAGAGTAAAGGTGAGGGTGACTTTGGCTTAGTATTCTAATTTAGTGTCATTTTTAGTGTATTTCCCTAGGGGACTAAGAGTCATGCGGCTGTGTCTATGCTTAATTTGTATACTCCAGGTGCTTTTGTCTCCACAAAGGGAAAACATGAAAGCATTTGGGGCTGTTGCCTCTATGACCTGTGCTTGGGCACTGCCAAGAGGAGTGACGACAACCACTCTGCGGTGCCCGGGAAGGCCACTTGCACTTTATATTAACTCACCGGAGGAAGGAGGCACAGGCAGGCTGCATCACCCATAGTAAGAGCACCTGGGAGTTAGGCCTGGGAGAGTGTATGTTTGTTCCCAATGGCAACTTCTAAGGGATTTACAAAAAAGACAGAGTTGATCATCAACGTGGAGGTACAGCTCTCAGTATTCCTGGAATCCCCTTGGAGATACCAGGAGGAGGAGAACAAAAAAAATAAGGTGATCCATGGAACCATGACATCATGAGCTGTCCGTGAGTCTGAGCAACCTGGGCGATGTTAATAGGAGTGGTCAGTGGAGTTAAGACACGGAATTCTAATCTGTGGGAGGAGGTCTTGTCCAACCAATAAGAACAGGCAGGAGGAGCTGTAGGGAGGAGCCAGCTAGATCGCTACCTAGCTGAGGAGTTTAATGATGCTATCCTGCAAGTCAGAAGAGAAGCTATGAGAAACGATGTTGGGCGACTTGTATCTTGGTCTCTATGGACAACTTTCCTAGCCTCCCTGAGTATTGGGTTTCTGCCTAGAAGGTAAAAGATAATATCTGTGTCTTAGAGTGGTTGTGGGGTTTAAAGTAGGGTAGTAGCACTTCCCTGGCATGCTGTAACTGTCTTAGTTCCTTCCTCACCATACAGTTCTAGTGTGAATCATCCTAGAGATGAAGGGCCACACCTCTAGGGGTTCCTTAGCTCCTGTTTTGGACATGGTAGAACTGTTTTTAAAGAGGAAATGATAATCTAACAATTTCCCCAAAAAGGGTCACCTGTCAGAGAAACTCTGGATGGGAATCAGGCTGATGATAGACTCTCAGGTTACCCAGAGCCGTTATTACGTACAATATTTGATATAGCAGTGCATATTTAAGATTTACAGTTCATCTATCTCTTTGCTTTAAAAATAGTGTGCATTTAGCATAGAAACCTGTGTGTTCTTAAGGGAAATTGGAGGAAGGTGTCTGACATTTATGGGCCCTCTGAGTGCCAGATTCCGCCTCCCCTTTACCTCCATTATTTCATTTGACTCTCACAACAGCCCTGTAGAATAAATGATTATCCCTGTGTAATGGATGAGGAGATCGGGGCCAAGACAGGACAAATCTAGTGGCCTCAGGTCATCAGCTACTAGTAGGCAGAGCCAGAATTTAGACCCAGGTTTGCCAGGTGATAATACTAGTACTTCTTTAATCTCCGACATTTGCTGAAATGCAGAACAACTGCTTGGAAGGAGAGGTTTCAAAGACAGCACTGGGGGCACCTGGAAAGCTGTGGGCTCTTGGAAGGCTGGCCCATGGCAGACTATCCGTAAATATTTACTGAGTGAAGGAAAGTCACAAGTTAAGGTAGAAAACTAAGTATTTCAGCAAGTGGCAGGTTGTCAGCAATATGAAATTTGTCATCAACATTATTGAATTACCGAAAAATATGTGACATTTATTAACACAGACGCCATTCAAATGGCTTTGCAGTCATTTAAAAGATCTGTGTTTGGAATTAGACAATGCGTGAAAAAACTGACACAAAATAAAATTCAAAAGATGTCAACAATTTTTTACATGACTAAAGAAGCACACGCTGGCTCCGGAAGAAAGTAAACTGATAAGCCTAAAAATATCTTTTAAAAAGTAATATAAATTCTGATTCATGCATTCTCCATTTCTTTTCCCTACAGTTTAAATGTTCCAATGTTGAGATTATGGAGATTTTAAAGAACACTATTTTCATGTAAAGGAAAGCACAACTTTCAACCAGATTGAAAATTAAAAGTAAATTTAGGAAGTAAATATATTATGCCAGTTCTTTACCAAATAAATGAAGCTATTAGCTGTATGTTTAATAAGTATTTTGATGATAATGTAAAGGGCTAGCTAACCTGGCATTTTATTAGTAACCATAGGACCATGGTTTATCGAGCCTGGGATCTGGTGGGAATTTTAATTGGCTAAATAAGTCAAGTTTTAGTTAAATGAAGATATTTCACTAGAGGTAGGCAGCTGCTACGGCCTTAGAGCTTCCCCCTACACCTCATTTCTCCCTCCCCCAGCAGGTAGGAGCTCTACTAGGACAGCCAGATACATCAAGATGCCCTTTCCTTTTCATTCATTGTGGATTTAGAACGAGCAGAAACCAGTCCTGTCACAGTAAAGAAGAAAGCTCCCCCCGCCCCCCCCAAGTAAGTGCCTTTCGTGCTGGTTGACTTTTCCTTAGAAGTGCATTTCACAGTTCCAGTGAAGATACACCAAGTATTTTGCAGTTTCATACAACTTGGCGTTGAGGCTGACCATTTCGTTCTCTTGAGGCGGATGGAATGCCTCTTGAGTTGTGTGAAGAAGCTGTTGCTGACAACAGTGGCAGCAGTGGGGGTCGTCTTTCAGTGGACAGGCAGCCTTGGTTGTCAAAAGGAACTTGACATTGATGGCATCGGTGCCACAGGATGAAAGGAGTCACCATCTTTCCTTTGGCTATGTCTGTATAGATAGTGTAATTCTGTGGCCTGCACATTATTTTCAAGTGGTTAGAGCAGGGGTCCTCAAACTTTTTAAACAGGGGTCCAGTTCACTGTCCCTCAGACCGTTGGAGGGCTGGACTATAGTTTAAAAAAAACTATGAACAAATTCCTATGCACACTGCACATATCTTATTTTGAAGTAAAAAAAACAGCAGAAACACCTGCATGTGGCCCGCGGGCCGTAGTTTGAGGACACCTGGGTTAGAGAAAGTTGATTTGTATCAACTAGGTGAAAATTAACTCAATTTGCATTTGTGGAGCCTCTAAACTTCAAGTAAAATATGCTTTTAGTAACACACACACACACACACAAAGAACACATTGTCATAAATTACCTAGTTGCAGCATTAGTTTTTAAATCCTTTTCAAGATATATCTGTGTTGTAGCATACATTATAGCTTCTTACATAATATCAGACATATGAGGTCATTTAAATAGTATTTGATGATTCATTGTGGTTATTTATTATGGAGATCTAATTAGGGCCATTTTTTTATTTCTCTCTCCCCCTTTTTATCCTCTTTTGGAGAACAGTTAACCTTGCTTTTTCTTTACAGATAGTATGGCTTTTGGGGTGATATGAGGGTGAGTGAACATCATGGAATATTTTAGCGTATTCATTTGTAATTTTTTCAAGTGTAAGACCCTTAAAATGTTATTTCTTCAAAAACATTATACTACCCTTGTTTACATTTATGTGTCAGCCTTTCTTTCCATTTCCAAGTTCAATGATGAAATTTGTTGAGTGCTTGCTTTGGGCAAAGCACCACACTAGAAATGTCAGGAGGAGTTTGGAATGAAAGTATGACAAGTCCCTCCCCTTAAACAGCTTGTCATGTAGACCTCCACTGTCTGTACATTAGTTGGACTCCCGGAGTTATTGAGCACTGCAGTGTGGTTAATCGGAATTGACATGTGCTACACATGTACACTCTGGTTGAATTTCAAAGACTTAGTATCTAAGAAAATAAGACAATATATCTTAATAATTTTTATATTGATCACATGTTGAAATAATAGTATTTTGGGTTAAGTAAAATAAATTATTAAAATTTATTTCATCTGTTTCTTTGTACATTTTTTGTGATGTCTGCTAGAAAATTTTAAATTATATATGTGACTCGCATACTTTTTTGGGCAGCACTGATTGTATCTCTGCTTTCCTTCCAATGCTGTCATTAAGGGGAAATACTCATCTTCCTGAAGATGATTCAGTGTTTTTCCCATAAATACTCATATTTATAACCACAACAAAGTATAACAGAATATATGATTTATTAACCCTGTAGTTAGCCCATTATTATGTAAATAAATGACTAGATAGCACAGATTTTTCTTTCACAGTATGATTAAAATAAAAAAAGATACTGAAATCTAGGTTCCCAGGTGCTTAGAATAGAAATAAAAGAAAGAAACGGGCTGGGGGAGGGCCATCCATGCATAATGAGTACTGCTTGAAGTACGTTAAGATGTTCTGGAAGCAGATCTGAGATTGCCACTTGTCTTGGAATGATGTGGGCAGAAGAGAAAGCTCTGGTTAAACCCTTGTAAAGTGCTCTTTATAGGAGAGAACTATGACGCTAATAAGAATAGTGATAAGATCAACCATGTTAAATAGAATGTTTGACATTTATTAAGGGCATCAAGAACTTCAATGGGCATTTCTACATGATCTTGTTTAATGCAACGGCCCTAGAAGACATACTGTCATCATAGTCCATGTTTCAGTAGCATCAGGCCAGGGTTAGTTACACAGGAAGTGGTGGTGCCGAGTCAGGCACGGCTATTGCAGCCAGACATGCTGTGGAGGCCGTGGAGAACATCGGCCAACGGACTTCCCTTTTGTTACAAGAGAACAAAGTGTTGGTAGCTGGAAGTGAGCTCTTAGATGGCAGTTTTGTGCAATCTTTAACCATTTAGATCGGTGAGATTAATTTGGGGGTTAATTTCAGGTGAACTCCTTTATCACTGTCCAGTAATCCCAGTAAATAAGACTTGAAGACTTATAATGTAATGTAGCAGTCATAGTTAAGTCACCCTCCATAGTGCTTTCACATTTGTTACCTTATCCGTGCTTTACCAGGCCCTTTAAAGTAATTAAGGGCAAGTAATTACTTTCCTCATTTATAAAATGAGGCCAGAAACTCAATTAGTGGTGGAGGTTTCAAGAGGTTTATTAACCTTCCCAAGACTGCTCAGCCAGTAACCGTGGATCTAGAAGAACTCAGCTCTGGCTGGCAGAGTGGGCCAACCAGGCAGTGGGGGGACCAGGCCAAGCCAGCTTTTCAGGACCTGGCTTTGCGCTTAGCAGCTATAACTTTGAGTACTGAATCCAACCAGAAAAAACCCCACAGTATTTTCCTGGAGAATTAAATCTAGGGAATCGTTACAGCAGCTGGAAGCCCACAAGGCCAAACAGGGGACTGGTGATGCCATCAGAGATTAGCAGCAGCTAATTTAATTGTGTTAAACATCCCTACCTGCAGGGTGGAGAGACAGGGAGCCCAGTGGCCATGGGAATATCCAAGGGGATGAACCCCTGCTAGCCTCTCCCCTGCAGAGAGAGGAGGAGGGAAAAACCATCCAGATTCCCTTTTTCTCCTGCCCAACTTCCAGTCCTCGGCCAGAGCCTCCTGGGCGTAACCCAGCAGGCATCCAGCTGACTTGGGATCAGAGGAAATCTGCTGCTAGGACCAGCTCGCTGGTCATACAGAGCAGATACAGGGTTGCAAGAGGAACTGATCTGCCTAGACCAACTATTACCTCTGAAAGGGGGGTGGGGGGGGTGTAGGCCCTGCCTAACAGAGTTGGGAATTCAAAGAGATAATGTTTATAAAATGCCTGTTCCTAACAAAGGCTAGCCCACCTCTCCTTTCCATGGGAACACCTGCAGTTAAGGTGGACAGTAGTTACCATGTGGCCTAGAAAGCTTGAGAATTGACATCCTGACCACCTTTCTGAGCACTGTGAGCAATCTTGGAGTATTCTAGTCCCTTCCACACTTTATTCTCTTTATTCCTTTTTGGAATTTTCGTCTTTCTCAATTTATAAAGAAATCCATTACATTATCTAAGTCAAGGACACTTCCCGTGCTGTCCTGGGGTCATGGGCTACAAGAGCTAAGACTGCACAGAAGGAGCTCATACAGGCCATGTAGGTTGTCCCATATTCCCAGTCCTATCTTACTTTGGAAAGCCTTTAATCTCAAGTTTTGGTCTTATTAAATTAAAAAAAAATGTTCTATAGTAATGCTTTTAAGAGCACAATGAAATTATTTGAAAAACGTTATAATTGGAATAGACACGCTTTAGCTAAAAGTTTCAGAGGACAAAATGTGATTTCTGTGTTGTCATTAAAATTTCCTGTAAACTCAAATGAACTTTACATCATATTTAGGTTGGGAAAGGAAGGGAGATGCATAAAATCAGATTAGAAGAGAAACTGTTTGCTGCATTAAACAGTTTAGATGCATTAAATGCTATGAGCCACAAACTCAATTCAGCAACCTTCTGAAGGGTTTCTAAACTTGGAAAGTTGAGTTTTGAGGTGACTGTGGGACAGAGTCCTAGATTGTTAGTGGTGACACATATGATAGTGATAATGTGTGTAATACATTTCATTTTTTCAAATTTGAAATACACATGTATATTTGTGGGGAGCGGGCATGATTTGATCTCCATCAGCTCCTTCACCCTGCCTCGCACCTCACTTCCTTGCTCCAGCTCCAAGACCTCACACTCCAGTATCCCCTTCTAACAACTGTATTTCTCTGTGAAGGTCTTCCTGGCATATTGCCTGCTCTCCACAGTGTCACCCACACCTCTGTTAATCACATCCAGCAGATCACAGTCCCTATGTGTGTATCGCTTCTCCTTTTGTGAGCTACACAGACATTGCAGGAAGATCAGATGGTGGGAGAGGCAGGAATTGAGAATGGGGAACCTGATTTGCAATGTCCAAGGGTGCATGGTGGACCCAGGCTGATTTCTGCAGGGCTTCACCTCATGGGACTCATAGGAGAGCAGGACTCTGCACAGCCAAACAGGTAGTCTCTTTGTGTTCCCAACAAGGTCCATGCAGATCAAAGGGGAGCTGCCGCTGGGAGCTGGGCAAGAACTCAGCTCTAGCCAGGCAGGCTCGGGATTGGGCCAAGGGTCCATCCCACAGAGAGGCAGATGGTGGGGAGAACTGGAGCAGCCTCGGGAAATAAACATAAAGTAGCTATAGGCCTAGGCCACTGGTTCAGGGCAAGAAGACTATCCAGGCCTCACAAGCAGGTAGACATGGGACAGGTGAGGCCTGCCTGCCACTCAGCATGGAAACACCCCTGAAGCTGAGATTAGATTTTGGTTATCTCCAGTGCCTGCCACTTAGTAACGGCTTTGCACATTATTAATGCGGTCACTTTCAAGGAGGGTGACCATATGTTTCAATTTACCCAGAAAAGTCCCTGTTGTGGTGGTGGTTTTATTAATAAGCTCCACCTTCATTCCCCAAAGTGCCCCGATTTAGATGTCACTCTGCTTGGGGGAATACGGTCTACCAGTTGGTAGTGGGTCCCACCATCCCTGTGGTCTATGGGTGCTGGGACCTTGTGTCTTTCCCCCTCAGTGGGAGCTCCTGTTGGGATATTGCTTCGTTCCCCAGTTCGCGCGCTCTCTCTCTCTCTCTCTCTCTCTCTCTCTCTCTCTCTCTCTCTCTCTCTCTGACTCTCTGCTCTCTCTGCTCTCTCTCTCTCTCTCTCTCTCTCTCTGACTCTCTGAAGATCTCCTTGGTTAGAAATGTGGGCCTTAGCAAGACAGTGCAGAGTTACACAAATGGACGGAAGAGTCAGCTTCAAATCTCTCAGAAATCAGAGCACTGTTTAAAAGTGGTTGTTATTATAGAAGCACAATTCTTGGAATAAGAACAACATCCTGCATTGTAAGGTCTTTTAGTGAATAGTTTGCAAGTAGAATGAGCCCCTTTTTTGCTTCTGGATGACTTTAATGAAATAAAATACAGTATAAATTAAATGTGTCATTTTAAGCTTACATTATAATACCTTTCTATAAAACCTAACATGCCTTGTCAGTGCCTATAGTTCATTCTCACACCACTATCTTGAAGCATATTAATAAAAAGCCCATCTGTATCTAGCTCTCAAAACTAAAGTGTGCAGCATGTATTTGTAGGATTGCCTGAGCTGCTTGGTTTTACGTACTGTACAATTACTAATGGTGCTTGCTGTGCTGTGTTATTTAAAACATGAGCCAGGTTTAGGAAGCTGTATTCAGAATGAGTTTTGTACCTGTTGCATGGATTTAATTGTACATTTGCTACTTGTACTTTCCTCCCAGTAGTTAAGTTTATAGCAATGAGGGCTGGAAATGGTGACACAAGATTTCACTGAGGCAGTTAAATTGCTTTAGTCACTGGCAGCTTAGACCATTTAAAATGCATTAATGATTAGATTGTGCTGGTTTTTAAAACTGCTTTTCATTTCAGTTTGATGAGCTAATTAATTTGAAGGGACTTGTGGTTTTAAAAGGGTACATGATGATTCAGGAAAATGGCAGACCCGGACCTCCTGCAATCCAGATTGGCATTGCTCTATTTTGTAAATGCTCTAGAATAATCACTCGAGTCTTATGGATTCCTGCCATGTAGGCATTGGCATTTTTATTGATTTCTTAACCCAAGTGTGGCTTTTAATAAAAAAAACATGGGGCTTCCTGTGGGTATGATATAAAGCGTATGTAGTTGCTGTAAGTCCAGTAGCTACAATGATTGGGAAGGCATATGTCTGCCACTTCAGTGATGTTTGTGTTAGAAAATCTTTCATTTGTGTATAACACCTCTAAGTAGAAAAGCCGAGGGTTTATAATTTACTATAATTTTAAAATTGTTCAATAATTAAAATTTTTGGATTTTAACAGTGTTTTATAACATTTGGAGATAATTATAACCATTCAAAAGTTATTTTTAAAGTATTCCGGTTTCTCTCTGATGTTAGAAATGGTGATCCTTCAAGTGGTAATCTTTGAGTTCATTCATTCATTGCGGGGGGTGGTGTCAATAAACTGTGTAATAGTTAAACATGATATATCCTTTAGCTCAGTGTTATTAGACTGTTGAGGCAGAAACAAAATAAATACCTACATGAATGGCTGGTGATTTTTAAAATTATAAAACAAATGAGACCTTATCCATTTGTTGGCCCTTCATAAAAGGCAGTGAGGTGTATTTACACACGCAGGAAAATGCACATGATTATCAGTTTTGTACATATTTGTATTTCTTCTGCCTGTGGCACAGGAACATGAGCCCCCAAGGCTGCGGAGGCCTTCTCAGAAGAGGTGCCAGCTCTTCTCCCACGGAGGCTGGCAGCCTCACCCCACTGTGTTGCCCCCAGCCTCCACTTGCCTGCCTCCCTCACTCTGCCCCACCACATGAGCTTCTTCAAATGTTACAGGCTCTTTCCTATCTCATGTCTTTGCATATGCTGTTCCCTGGTTAATTAGCCTTCCCTTCCTTTTCATTTTCCCTCAGGATCCAGTTCAAAGTCACCCTTTGGGGAAAGTTAATGATGATTTCCTCCCCTGCTTTTCTAAGGACTTTGCTCCTTCACAGATGTGTTCTCTTTCTCGTGCATCATTAATTTCCCCCCTTTTTACTGGACACATTCCTTCAGCATAGAAACCTGCTCTGATAGCTCCAATATGAATCTGCAAGGAAACACCGTCTTCCTCTCTGCCAGTTCCTTTCCCTGGCTCCCTCTTCACAGCCTTCACTTCACTCCCTGTCTCCAGTCTTCATTTCCCTTTTCTTCTCCAGCTCACTCCAGAAGGCCCCTGTTTACTGCCCTGAAACTGCTCTTGCCACGGTCATCAGAGAACTCTGTGCTGTCAAATCTCAAACATACCTCACTAACTTAACATCAAAGAAGTCATTGTGGAAGGAATAAAGGAATGAGAAGATATGGGACACAGAAAAGAAAAAGTAAAGTAGCAGATGTGAATTCCCTATATTAATAATATTATATGAACGGATTCAGTAATCAAATCGAAGGCAGGTATTGGCAGACTGGATTTAAAAAAAATAAAAAAGACCCAACCACATGCTGGCTACACTTTTGGTTCAAAGATACAAATAGGTTGGAAACAAAAAGATGGGAAAAGATAGATCATACAAACAGCAACTGTAGGAGAGCTGGCGAGGCTACGCTAAATTCTGACCTGAGCTCTCAGAAGCATGTTGGCTAGTCTGTTCGTATTTAAACACTTTATTCTTGGCTGTAACACCACAGTCTTCTGGAGTCACTGTCACATCTTTGGCTTCAGCTTTCTTGCCTCCTGCTGGTCCCTCTTTTTCTACCTCACCTAAAATGTTAGAATGCACTAGATTCGATCCTAGGCCATCTTCTCTTCTCTCCTTCTTGGCTAGGTAATCTCATGTGGCTACCAACGTGCTGTGGCTTCCAAATTTATATCTATAGGCTTGACCTCTCTCCTCATTTCCGGATTCATACAGTCAACTGCCTACTTGACATCTCCATTTGGATATCTAGAGGCATCTCAAATTTACCATGTTCAAAACAAAACTATTGATTTCCTCCACCACACAACTATTGCTTAATCTTCTCCATTTAAATAAATGGCATTATTGTGTGCCATTTAATCAAGTTATAAACTTGTTTACTTGAGATCTTTTTTGTTACTTAATGTAGGCATTTATTGCTATGAACTTTGTTCTGAAAATTGCTTCTGCTACATCCCATAAGTTTTGGTATATTGTGTTTCCATTTTCATTTGTCTCAAGTTATTATTTGATTTCTCTTTTGATGTCTTCTTTGACCTATTGGTTGTTTAGTAGCATGTTGTTTAACCTCCACACATTTGTGAATTTTCACACTTTCTTCTTGTTAATTAATAAGTTTCATACGATTGTGGTTGGAAAAGATGACTGGTAAGACTTCAGTCCTTGTAAATTTATTAGAACTTGTTTTGTGGCCTAACATATGATCTATCCTGGACAATGTTTCATGCACGCTTGAGAAGAATGTGTATTCTGTTGCTTTTGGATGTAATGTGTATGTATCTATTAAGTCCATCTGGCCTACTGTGTTATTTAAGGCCAATGTTTCCTTGTTGATTTTCTGGACGATTTATCCACTGATAGAAATGGGGTAGTGAAGTCCCCTACTGTTATTTATATTGCTTTCTATTTCTCTCTTTATGTTCGTTAATATTTGCTTTATATATTTAGGTGTTCCTTTGTTGAGTTCATCAATATTTACAAATGTTAGATTCTCTTGTTGGATTGACCCCTTTAGCATTGAAATTACCAGGTCATCAAAAGGGGCTACTGTTTTGACTGCATCGTCCAGCCAAGTAAGACATGGCTCCTTCCCTCAAAAAGTTCACTTGATACTTGAAGAGATAAGGCGAACCCACATAAAACAATTAGAGAACTCAGTAAGACAATAATTAAGAGTTAAATTACATGGTAGAGACTATAAATACTGTGTGAGTTTGGAGGAGAGACAGCAATTGAGGGCTGGACTAGCACAGGCTCATGAATGGCTTGGAACTTAAAAGGATATTTTGCAGAAAGCTGTTTCCACTTTGTATGATTCATTATTTTGTTTATTTTTTGTTTGTATTATTTCATTGTCTTCCCTACACACACAAACACACACACACACACACACAAATTTTTAATTTTAGAATGATTTTGAAAATATTAAAATTTCGGACTGAAGGAGCTACTGTTCTTCTTTCTGTGAGGTGGATGTGGCCTGAGGCAGTAGCTTTGCCTCTGCACAGATCTCTCTGCAAGCTGTCTTTCTGAGGCCCGACTGCCCCTGAGTGGTCATAATTTTCTCTCAGTGCCAAGGAATGGAAGATTTAAAGATAAAAAATTAGAAAAAACAAACTCTTCCTCCTAAGCCGTCCTGAAATAGTGAAGAACCAGTACAATTTTTGGGGGGCGCGGGGGGAAGATTGTGATTGTGCAGTTATTCTTAGAATTGATCATATTTGTAGCTAAAAATTCACATTATGTGATTTGCCTTGCATACCTTGTGAAGTTAAGTTTGATTTCCCAGACGGTTATTGACAAAGTTATGTAACCACATCTGGAAAGAGCCCTGCAGTATAGGAAGTCAGCAGGCTTTATAACGTGCTGGATAAGGAATGAACACATACACAGCGGAGGGGCACTGACAGTTTTCACACTAAAGGGGCTCACTTAAGTGCCATTATTACAGATCATAAATTAAAATTCATTAGCATCAACGTTTTCACTGGGATGTAAAGTAGCGCCAGTGTAGTTTATAGGAGCTCAGTGCTCACCATTTTTTCATTACTGGAGAAAACTGATGGATTTTATTGCCGTTTACATTGGACACAGATGTACATTATGGCTTTATAAATTTACTTTGAGTAAATACTTCAGTCATAGTGAAAGTGTTTCTCCAAAAGAAAGGGTTTACTAAGTACTCATTGTCTCTGCGCGGCCCTCAGCTTTTTTTTTTTTTTTTTTTTTTACATATTTTATTGATTGTTTACAAAGAGGAAGGGAGAGGGATAGAGAGTTAGAAACATTCATCAGCTGCCTCCTGCACACCCCCTACTGGGGATGTGCCTGCAATCAAGGTACATGCCCTTGACCGGAATCGAACCTGGGACCCTTCAGTCCGCAGGCTGATGCTCTATCCACGGAGCCAAACCAGTCGGGGCCTGCCCTCAGCTTTCATATGCAGGCCTGGGTGAGAAAGGCATCTCCTTCCACGCTCTCGCCCCTCTTCCAGGTACATTGCTTGCTTCTTGGTGCGAGGCTTCTGGTGGAATCCGGGGCCATTGGTCCTCCTGGTCTAGTTACGGTCTTAGGCTGCCCTTGCACCTGGGCCTCAGGGGCGGGACCTTCTGAGCACTCCTGCCCTGCTCCCCAAGGCAGCCTAGCTCTGCCTGTATCTGGTGAGTGTGGGCAGGAGACAGCATTCTGGCTCCCTCCTGGTGGTAGCAGAGCTCTGCTTGTGTGGTGCAGGCCCTGGAGTCCGAGAGGTCCGTCCTTCTACGCTAGTAGATCTTTGCCTGGCTGTACAGGTAGATGGATTTTGCCTCTACCCTTCCCCCAGTAACCCCAGGAGAGAGAGGGCTTGCTGTCCTTGCCCTAGTGACTTAGGCTTTTGCCACAGGAGAGGATGGTTGGGGAAGTAGGCAGAGTTTCATGCTGTTCCCCAGCGGCAGCATCACCTGCTGCATGGCCGTGCCCAGAGAGGGCCTCTCCCATCTGCTCTGTCCCCAAGCTTTCTCAGGAGCACCCATGGAGACTTACAAAAAAGCACGAACTCTCCTTGTGTCTGGGGCGCCCAGTTGCTCTAAACCAGGGGTCCTCAAACTTTTTAAACGGGGGGCCAGTTCACTGTCCCTCAGACTGTTGGAGGGCCGGACTATAGTTTAAAAAAACAACTATGAACAAATTCCTATGCACACTGCTAAGTCGGCTGCTAAGCAGGACAGGCAGCGGCGGCAAAAACACCCGGCGGGCCGGATAAATGTCCTCGGCGGGCCACATGTGGCCCGCGGGCCGTAGTTTGAGGACCCCTGCTCTAAACTATCAGTTAACCTGATAACTGATCACTTAACCCTGCTAGTTCACAATTGGCCTTTAGGAATTCCTAAAAATTTCAGCTAATTTCTTTCTTACCTGCTTCCACCTGGCCCCTTCCTCCCATGCTCTGCTACTGGTAAACGTGAAATGGTCTCTCTGTCTTGTCTCTGCTTAGAAGGGCTCATCATTCTGGAAAATCAGTTCCCTTGGTTGCCTTGTGACCACAGTTCTCTGTTGGGTACAAGAAAAGTGATGATCTTGTAGGTAGTCTGGCTTTTTCTTGTTGGCGTGGGAGTGACGTTTTATTTTGGCTTTCTGCGTTGGAAGCCATCATCTGAGGAGGAGTTAGCTTTTGGAATTCAGTAGAGGGCATCATGGAAGAGGAGACCCCCAAGGAGAGGCATCCGTGGGCCAAGTGGCTTTCTGATATTTGCAGTAAAGGCCCTTCCACGTGAGTGGAAAGCAGTATTGGACCATACCTAGCTTTTCTTCAAGTTATTTTATTCTTTTTCAGTTTATCAGATCTTATAAAATGACCTTCAGAGAGACTGCTTTTGCTCCAGATCTCCCGCTCCCCCTTTTTGCTCATCATGGACAACACATCAGAGTTTTTAAGATGTGTGAAAAACCTTGCAAAGCAACCCCGATGTGCCCAGCATGACTTACTCTTTCAATTCAGAGTTACTGTTATTGAGCTGAAGGAAGGTCAGGCCTCGCTGTGCTTCTTTAATGAGCCTCAAGTATTTCTGGTTTTGTTTGTTTGTTTGTTAAGGATATAAATTTTCTTAACCCAGTGTTTCTCCAGTCTCTTTTATCCTAAACCTCCTTCAATAAACAAAGATCTCATACTCTTCTTTGATGCTATTTATAAATCAAAGTAAATAACTGGACTCCAAACAAAGCAGGAGAAACACTCCTGCTCCCACACCACATCTCCTTCCCCTCCTCTTCCCCATTGTTAGGTCCCCACCCCCTCACCCGGATCACCCTCATGCACTACTTGCTGAACTTGGGCCTGGACTCCTCCACTGCTTTTGCCAATGCATTGAATCTGGATATTGACTCATCATTTTCTCATGAGGTTTATAGGGAAATAAGACACAGAAGATGGAAACAAGTCAGTTTTGAAATGCAAGAGCAGAGCAGTAGGATACAGGAGGTAATTCTCGAGGCTCCACCCTCAGATAGGTTTCCGCGGCTCCAGGATGAGCTGGATCCCTTGGCCCAGTGCCACCCACGTTGTTCCCAGCAGAAGGAGCGAGGCACACCTATTGGTTACCTCACTTCGGGGTGAGAATCTATGAAATTGTGCACACCTATTTGTGAAATTGCTACTACCTCTCAACTATCCCAGATGGTAGTTTCAATGCCCAAAAGGTAGTGATAAGCTTCTATTACACAAAGTGGGCAGTCTTGTTAGAAATATGTATGTTTCTCCATAGAGCTCAATATGGCTACTTCCATTTCTGATGTTAAATATAAGTCCTGTAAAATGTTAAGTCTTCTTGAATTTGCTGTGGTAAGTTTGCTCAGCCTCTTTCTAGCTCATTCGTTTCTTAAAGTCACTCCTGGTACAAAATTGTTATTCTGTAAATAAGTGTCGGTTAAATGTATAGCTGAATCTTTAACCCTTTGCACTCGCTTTTTTCTCGATTCCTTTATTCTAATGCTAACCATGTCGAGTCACACCCGACATCCGAGTGCAAAATGTTAAACCTCTTTCCAGTGCAAAATGTTATGATTATCTTGATCTAGAATTCAAAATTTCAGGGTTGCTGTGGAGGCGGGTTTTTTTGGTCCAGACTGAACCTGTTGATGGTAGTAAGCGCCAACAGAGCAGCAGAAATGCCCCCATGGACCAAGTTTACATTTTGTTGTTCTCACCACTGAGAAGGTTTAGGTGACAAGTACTTACAATATAACAGTCAGCTCTGAAACTATTTCTATGGGGTGTCCCCCAAGCCACTCATAAAAGGCAGTGTTTATTAAAATACATTTCATTTTGAAAATTGCGCTATCAGCTATTAAAGTGTGTATACATTTTTGGGGGACACCCTATATAATTATTTTGAAGCACCTCCATCTTAGCAAAAACTTGGGTTATTTTTTCCTTTGGTTTTAGTGATTAATGCATATAAGTTATATGTACTTAGTTTTCTTTTAGTTAAAAATACTACATGTATAGCACATGTAGTTGAATCATTTTTCATTGTTATATTTAAAATAATATTAAGAGGCAACATAGAAAATAGATCCCAGCTTTGCTACTGACCAGCTGCTTAGCCGATCACCACTGGGTGAAAAAGTGAAAGCCAGGCAGATGAGCAGGAGTGGGATAAGGATTCTGAGAGTCAGGCACCTGGAGGGCCTGGATCTCCTGCTGTTGAACCTCAGTTCTCCTTCCCTCCCACACCACTGCCTCTGCCTCTCTTCCCTTTCCTCTTGGCAGTGAGGACCAGCTTGCCTTCCCACCCAACAGTTGCTTCCACCCAGTGATTCCGGTCCATCCAAGGATGAGTTCTTTCTGGTCTCTAAGCAAGCACACTCCTCTAGCAGTGTTTCCTGATAGCTTTATCTGCTAGCGAACAAGGAGATACAAACCTCCTCGTTCAGGCCTCGCTGCTGTGGAGAGGACAGGGTGGTTCTAGACAACAGCAGACCGAGGGGAAGAAGAGATAGGAAGTGCCTGGTAAGGGGAGACCCTGCTGTCATTGCAGCAGCATGCGCTAGGGTGACCGGCATGTTCACGTGTCTGCAACCGGTGGTCTGAAGTCACTGGTCATGGCCTGGGCTGGCTTGTGAAAAGCAAAGCAATGTTTTTAAGGCTACAGGCATGGTGTTTAAGCTGCCAACTGCCCTCCCCACGGATGTGGGTGTGTGAGCATGTATGTTATGTTATTAACCTACTTTGCAATTGGGCTTTTTCCCTCTTAATAACAAAGAGACCTATTAAATTACAATAGATCATTTGTAATAAATTAGAAAGTGGTAGTTGAATATTGGTCAATATGTTTAAAATAACAGAATGAAAGATTACAGTGTTGAAAATGAGATCTATATTTTAATAGATAAGCATTTATCTTTGTAACTTATTTTTCTAGTAGCACTTTTGGGGTATAATTTATAAAGATAAAATTTCCTTAATTATTATGTTGCTTTTATTAAAGGTTAAGTGTTGTGTACGTGTTTTAAAGATAAAGACAGCCTTCATTCATAAATAGGAAATGTAGACATTTGTTTCATGCCCTTATGCCTGGCTGGTTACAAATTTTATGCCAGCTTGCTTGAATAGGTAGAATAAAATCTGTGCATTAGGTTTTGGAGCAGTTATAATACAATATATCTTATGGATGTAATTACCACAGTTTTTATGTCTTTGCACTTTATTGTTCTGAGGTTGCAGTTGTAAAGAAGTACTCCGCCTTGTGGCTTTTATGTTTTATCTTGGCATTCAAATCACAAAAGCCTCTATGGTTCATTTTGAAACTTTGAGGGAAATGATACCCATATGATTTAAAGTTTAAGCTTAATTACCTTCTGCAAATTGCTTTTGGAGTCTAGGTAGTCAAAAAGTAAAAGTGGTTTTAAATTTGAGACATAGAGAATAGCATAATTGCTTTTTAGAAATTCTATTAAAAATATGTTCTCCCCAGGGCAGGAAAGTTAGCATTGCCTTTGTATAACATTTTCTTGCTTTTTTTAAAAAAAAACATGATTTTATTGATTTCAGAGAGGAAGGGAGAGGGAGAGAGAGATAGAAACATCAATGATGAGAGAGAATCATTGATTGGCTGCCTCCTGCACACCTCCTACTGGGGACCTTGCCCGAAACCTGGGCATATGTTCTTGACCAGAATCGAACCTGGGACCCTTCAGTCCGTAGGCTGACGCTCTATTCACTGAGCCAAACCGGCTAGGGCCATGCTCTTTTCTTTATTGCCACGAGAGTTATATAATCCCAACCTCCATCTCTCCTCATTTATGAATATAATCAATTACTGAAATTTTATCACAAATTCCATGCCCATTCTTAAAGGCAATATCATGTATCAGGTTAGAATTGTGAAAGGTGTTGCTCTGGCCAGTATCACTCAGTGATTAGAGAATCAGCCCGTGCACTGAAGGGTCTCGGGTTCGATTCCAAGTCAAGGGCATGTGCCTGGGTTGCAGGTTTGATCCCCGCCCTGGTGGGGGCACAGTCGGGAGGCGACCAGTTGATGTATCTCTTTCTCCCTCTCCCTCTCTCTCCTTTTTCCCCCCTCCCTTTCTCCCTTCCACTCTTTCTAAAAATCAATGGAAAAAATATGCTAGAGTGAGGATTAACAACAACAACAAATTGTGAAAGGTGTTGTGAGGTCATTTGAGCAATTATGTTTTAAACTAGAGGCCCGATGCATGAAATTCATGCAAGGGGCTCGGCCCTCGCAGCCGTGGCAGCTTGCCTCAGCCCTTGCAGCCCCAGCTTCATCCAGAAGGTCGTTTGGCTGTCCGGTCTAATTAGCATATTATGCTTTTATTATTATAGATAATAAAGGCATCCCTACATGAAAGGACTTACATCCACACATAGATGTGGTGTCCATTGTGTAGGAAAGTTGAGGATGGTGTTACTGGTGGTGTAAACTTCTTTAGAAAGAGATGCTGCCTGTAATTTTTCACTTGGTAGTGTTAATAATCTGTTAATATTGGAAGTACTTAGCTGACACATTCTGCGCATTAGCCTGGTTCGTGGTAATCGGTTTTATTAAATCAACTCTGGAATTTTAGAGGCACCTCCTGCTGCACTTGTAATCGAGGCGTCCCACTCAACAAAACTGACAAAACTGCAGCCATATCTATCAACATATTTAGGACCTGTTAATCTAATATGAGATTCTGGAGGGCCAGGGATTTCTGCTGGAATCCCAGTGTCTACTTATTTATTACATGGTTCGTACTGAGCTGGTTTGCCGGTCATTTATTCTGTATAGTTTCCAGAAATAGCCCAGACATTGTAGTGAGTCAGAGTGGTCAGGAAGTGGTTTTCAAACTTTAGTGTACATCCCCATCACCTAGAGTGTTGCCTAAAATGCAAATTCCTGGGCACCGCCATGGGATTGGCACCACCATGAGCGTGGGAATCTGCATTTTATCCAGGTAGTTCTGAGGTAAGTGGTCTAGTGACAATCCTCTGAGAAACATTAGTGTAGGAAACATATGTACAGGCAGGCCGCTTCCTGGGTGTCTGACCTGTGCAAACGTAGGCCCCCCATTCGGAAGGGCCCTGCACGTGGCTTGTTCTTCTTCTCTCAGCTTCTTGAATTGTTAATAATTTTTGAACAAGCAGTCCTGCATTTCCATTTTTCCCTGAGGCCTGCAAATTATGTAGCCAGCTCTCTATACAAGATTTTATTGGGTGTTACTGAAATTGTGTTTCTTGGTACCCATGAATTGCAATTATTCAATAATGATTTCTTCTCTGTTTGTGTTCAGCTGAAATGCCAAGACCACTTCTAAACTTTAGAAGTCAATGAGTATCATTCATCATAGGACATAGGATAGGAAATCCTAATAGTATGATTTTTTTCTCAAGACAATTAAATATTTATTCCTAGTCTTGAACATAGAAGCCTATGTTTATGTTATTCTGATACACTATTCCTTTTTTCTCCTAGGATGGCACAAAACAGAAGAGAGAACGGAAAAAGACAGTCTCATTCAGCAGCATGCCAACAGAGAAGAAGATCAGCAGTGCGAGTGATTGTATCAACTCAATGGTTGAGGGTTCAGAGCTCAAAAAGGTTCGCTCCAACTCTAGAATTTACCATAGGTATTTTTTATTGGATGCCGACATGCAGAGCCTGAGGTGGGAACCATCAAAGAAGGATTCTGAGAAGGCCAAGATTGATATTAAATCCATCAAGGAAGTGAGAACAGGAAAGAACACAGACATATTCCGCAGCAATGGCATTTCTGACCAGATATCTGAAGATTGTGCGTTTTCCGTCATATATGGCGAGAATTATGAGTCACTTGATTTGGTTGCCAACTCTGCAGATGTTGCGAACATCTGGGTTACGGGACTGCGGTACCTAATTTCTTATGGAAAACATACACTTGATATGTTAGAAAGTAGCCAAGACAACATGAGGACTTCCTGGGTTTCACAAATGTTTAGTGACATTGATGTAGATAACCTTGGACACATAACTCTGTGTAATGCGGTGCAGTGTATCAGAAACCTCAATCCTGGCTTAAAAACCAGCAAAATTGAGCTTAAGTTCAAAGAATTGCACAAATCCAAGGACACAGCTGGTACTGAAGTTACAAGGGAAGAATTTGTTGAGGTTTTCCATGAGCTTTGTACTAGACCCGAAATCTATTTCCTTTTAGTTCAGTTTTCAAGCAATAAAGAATTCCTTGATACCAAGGACCTTATGATGTTTCTTGAGGCAGAGCAGGGTGTGGCACACATAAATGAGGAAATAAGCCTTGAAATTATTCACAAATATGAGCCATCCAAAGAGGGCCAGGAAAAGGGCTGGCTCTCCATAGACGGGTTCACTAACTACCTTATGTCACCCGACTGTTACATATTTGACCCAGAACATAAGAAGGTCTGCCAGGATATGAAGCAGCCTTTGTCTCATTACTTTATAAACTCATCTCATAACACATACTTAATAGAGGATCAGTTCCGAGGCCCCTCTGATATCACAGGGTACATTCGGGCTCTTAAAATGGGTTGCCGGAGTGTTGAATTAGATGTATGGGATGGGCCAGACAACGAGCCTGTCATCTACACGGGCCACACCATGACCTCTCAGATAGTCTTCCGCAGTGTCATTGACATTATCAACAAGTACGCATTCTTCGCTTCAGAGTACCCGCTCATCTTGTGTTTAGAAAACCACTGTTCCATTAAGCAGCAGAAGGTAATGGTCCAGCACATGAAGAAAATTTTAGGGGACAAGCTCTATACAACATCCCCCAATGTGGAGGAAACATATCTACCATCCCCAGATGTCCTGAAAGGGAAGATATTAATCAAAGCAAAGAAGCTGTCCTCCAGTTGCTCCGGAATGGAAGGAGACGTGACCGATGAAGATGAAGGAGCAGAAATGTCTCAGAGGATGGGAAAAGAGAACATGGAGCAGCCCAACAGTGCGCCTGTGAAGCGGTTTCAGCTCTGCAAAGAACTGTCCGAGCTGGTGAGCATCTGTAAGTCAGTCCAGTTCAAAGAATTCCAGGTGTCCTTTCAGGTTCAGAAGTACTGGGAAGTCTGCTCATTTAACGAAGTGCTCGCCAGCAAGTACGCCAACGAGAATCCAGGGGACTTTGTCAATTACAACAAGCGTTTTCTCGCTCGGGTTTTCCCCAGCCCTATGAGGATTGACTCGAGCAACATGAACCCTCAAGATTTTTGGAAATGTGGTTGCCAGATCGTAGCCATGAACTTTCAGACGCCGGGACTGATGATGGATCTGAACATCGGCTGGTTTAGTCAGAATGGGAACTGTGGCTATGTCCTTCGGCCAGCCATCATGAGGGAGGAAGTCTCCTTCTTCAGCGCCAACACGAAAGACTCGGTCCCAGGCGTCTCACCTCAGCTTCTTCACATCAAAATCATCAGCGGGCAGAACTTTCCCAAACCCAAAGGGTCAGGTGCCAAAGGTGACGTGGTGGATCCTTATGTCTATGTGGAAATTCATGGAATCCCTGCCGACTGTGCAGAACAAAGGACAAAAACAGTGCACCAGAATGGAGACACTCCCATTTTTGATGAAAGCTTTGAATTTCAAATCAACCTCCCGGAACTGGCCATGGTGCGCTTTGTGGTACTAGATGATGACTACATTGGGGATGAATTTATCGGCCAGTACACGATTCCCTTTGAATGTTTACAGACGGGCTACCGCCACGTCCCCCTGCAGTCATTGACTGGAGAGGTCCTAGCTCATGCCTCTTTGTTTGTCCACGTGGCTATTACTAACCGAAGAGGAGGAGGGAAACCTCATAAAAGGGGCCTTTCTGTGAGGAAAGGGAAGAAATCCAGGGAATATGCATCTTTGAGAACACTGTGGATTAAAACTGTAGACGAGGTATTCAAGAATGCCCAGCCCCCTATACGGGATGCCACAGATCTGAGAGAGAACATGCAGGTACGTGCTTGTGTTTCAGTGTTTACCCAGTGGTTTTCCTTCTTAGTGCATGCACGTAGTTCATGAATATATTGGAGGGCTTTTTTTTTCTGCCATAGTATATTTGATTTTAAATTATTTGTAAACTCCAGTTGCTTATTAGAATTTTTGCCACTAGTCTCATTTTTTTATCATTTAGATTTTCAAAACCATAGTTGGTATTGAGAATATTGATAACATGTTCAAATCAACCAGTCTCCCTGTTGTTAACACTCCACATCTTAGTCCAGGCGTCCTCAAACTACGGCCCGCAGGCCACATGAGGGTGTTTTTGCCTTTTTTTTTTTTTTTACTTCAAAATAAGATATGTGCAGTGTGCATAGGAATTTGTTCATAGTTTTTTTTAAGCTATAGTCCGGCCCTCCAACGGTCTGAGGGACAGTGAACTGGCCCCCTGTTTAAAAAGTTTGAGGACCCCTGTCCCTTTTAATGAATGCTTAACAGTACCCCCTATTTTTCTGGTAGTGTACATGGGAATCTCTTTTTTCTGGATATTGCTTAGCTGGGACACAAATTGATGACCTATTAGAATAAAAGGGATGTGTTCCAGTTCTTTTTTATGGAGCTGTTCTTTGGGGAAAATAGCAAGCACTTAAATAAGCCAATGTGTTTGCCTTTTGAGCCTCCTCTTGATTGTAGAGGACAGCTATTTAATTGTTTAAGTAAAAGGCGTGTGGTGTGTATATCAATTATAAGTCTAATGATTGCCACTGAATTATATAATGGCTAAAAGCAATCAGGAATGATATATAATTAAGGATCGTCCACATGTCTAGCAGTATACTAGGACCCATGAGTGACACAGAAGTGGGCAGCGAGGGCATCTCACAGGGATACCAGCCCTAATCCGTCCCAGGGTGCAAAGTGCTATGAGCATGACAGCTGCTCAGCGTGCGTTTATTTAATAAACATATATAATATATTAGCTGATTATATATGTGTGTGTGTGTGTGTGTGTGTGTGTGTGTGTGTGTGTATACAGGGTGGGGCAAAAGTCAGTGTACAGCTGTGAGTACATGAAACAGTTGCTTCTTGTTTTATTATTTATTAATTATTGTATTTTCCATCCAAACAACTGCAAACCTACTTTTGCCCCACCCTATATATAACTATTATAAGAAGAATGCCATCAGCAAGTAAAATCTAACTCAGAAAATTCAATATATTTCACTCTTCTACCAATTCTATGGATACTTCATTAATAAAGAGACCTTCCCTCAATAGAGAAATTTTATTCTCTTTCTTTCAAAGTAAAAGCATACCAGAAATGTGAAGGGTTTCCGCCTATTTCGTAGGGTGAGAGTGGCTTGGTAAACTCTGAGCTCTGAGCAAGCCACATTGTCCCCTGCCCCTCGGAAGGCTGCTGTGGTGCATGTGGGGACCTGGCAGAGCTGGGCATCATCTTTCCAGAACCTGTGTCTGCTCTGGACCCGACAGAGCAGTTGGTGGTGATGTGCCGTGAACACCACGCGCAGCAGCCTGGGCTCGCGGATGCACAGTGAACACACAGAGACTTTAGCTGGGGGTGGGCCAGGAAGGGAAACGGCCCCGGACTGTTAGCAGATGAATAAACGAGCAGGACAACAGCCGCCACAGCAGGGCCGTGAAGGAAGTAAACGGAGGTGAGGGTGATGCAGAGACTCCCCTCAGACATGACAATTGTGATTTATTGCTGAAAGCAGTCAGCTCTGAAGTGCTTTTGAGCCAGATGACATATAGTGTGATGTCCATGTTTAAAGCAATATTAATAAGAAAACGTTTAAAAACATTTTTAAAAGATAAAACTAAAGTGTGCTGCTCATGTCTAAGAATCGGAGAATTGGAGAGAGGAAGGCACAGGGGTCAGCAGGCCCAGATCCCTCCCCCCTTCCCCCCCCCCCACCTCGCCACTGGCCTCCATGCCCAGTGGGCCTGGAATAATAGCCTGGCTCATTTTGATTAGAATTTACCTGCTTTTATCGCATACTGATTACAATCAACAGATTTTAAGTAAAATATTGACTCCTTCACTTACCAGCTGTGTGGCCTTAGACAAATAACAGAGGCTACAGCGGAGGCTGTTTCCTCATCCAGCAGGCTTGTTGAGAGGAGTAAATGAGGTGATTTGTAGCAAATACTCCTGCTATTGCCTTGCACTGGGTAAGTGCCCAGAGACTGCCAACTTGCCAACTCATGGCGTTGGACAGTGTTGCAGGGCTTTCTGTAATGGGCATTTTAACGGCCTGCCTCTGGTGAGTAGGAAAAAGGGAAGGGGCAGTGGGGAGAAGCATGGAGGCCCCTGGAGGCACTAAGCGGGGAAGGCCGTGGGTAACCAAGGTCTCCCGCTGGGCAGACCTCACAAGAACTGCAGCATCCTCCAAGTTCCTGTAGGTTTGGAACCAGCAGGTAAAAACAGGTGAGAGAGGTTCAAGCTCCTGCCTCACAAATAGCCTTTCCTTCTTGAATGGCTGGCATGCTTGATACTTATTTTAAGCCTGATACTCTTTTTCTTAATCTGTACCTTTTCTGAATGCAGACGCCGTTCTTTTTGTTTCCTCGTAATTGCACATCAGCCTCAGCACTGCTCTGAACTTTGATCAGAAAAGAGGCTTTGCCCTTGGGAAGAATTTAACTTGTTTGCAGTTTCTGTAATTTTGATAAATTGGTATTATAGATATCTATAACTGTATTTACTTTGGAAAACAGCCAGTTTTCGCAGGATGAAATAATCGATAGCCAACTCTGTCACGGCATTGCTAACAGCTGTCGTACTAGGCACTTCAAGTATAATCAAGTATAACCATGAGAAATTAAAACCGCTGATTAATTACAAAGTGCCTCCTTCCTTTCTGCTTAACAGAATGCAGTGGTGTCCTTCAAGGAGCTGTGTGGCCTCTCCTCCGTGGCCAACCTCATGCAGTGCATGGTGGCCGTGTCCCCCCGCTTTCTGGGGCCGGATAACACACCCCTGGTGGTCCTGAATCTCAACGAGCAGTACCCCACGATGGAGTTGCAGGGGATCGTGCCTGAGGTTTTAAAGAAGATCGTAACAACTTACGACACGGTGAGTCGTTGTGTACTTGCACGTAGCCTGCGTGAGAGGGGTGTCTTAAGCTAATACTCCAGATAATTAAGAGCTCTTGCTAAGGTGTGCTCTCCTATTTCATGCTTCAGTGACCTATGCTGGAAAAACTATTCTCTGACCTGCGGGATTGGAAGGAGTTCAGTCTTTTGGAGTTGTTTTAGAAAGCAGGATTCAGAGACTTTTGCCTCAATTGGATTCGATAATAGATTGCTTTCTAGTAACTATATCTGAATAGATTTGCAAAGGATACACTATTTTCCACATACATATAGTAAAGAGCATTTTTTATCTTCTCTGAAACCAGCCATGGATTCACTCATTTTGTTTTGTTTTCATTTTTCACACTGGTAAAGGTGAGAAATTTAATGCTTAAGAAAGTACATGTTCAGTGCCATAAGGGGCGGGTGCTTCCGTCACAAGCTCTGTCCGGTGCAGTGGTTTTCGTTCGCACAGCAGGTGCTCCGAGACACCTATAGTCTGTAACCAGCGGAACGTTAATGCGATGTCCTCGGGAGACCTGGGATAGTACAGATTTGCTCTTATGGTGAATCTGCCATTTTCTTAGTCACATCCTGCTCTTATTGTACTTTTTGACCTACTGTAACTCAAAGGGAGAATTTAGTGGGTGAGCTACACCCATTTTCAGCTCACCGTGTAGTTGGAGCTCTCCGAACTCCTGAGTGCTGGCAGCTGCTCGCCGGCCTGTCAAGGTTAGGGTTGGTGTTGGCCCCTCCCGCCCAGGTGGGCCAGGCTGTCAGCTTTGCTGTTCAGGGTGCTCAGGGGCAGGAGGCCTCCCCTCCTCCCCACTGAATGCACAAGCTAAGTCCACAGAGCACTAGGCTTCTTCCCTTGTAGCCTGCCTCGGTCAAAACCAAAACAAGATGGCTATCATGTACTTCAACAAAAATAGTTTTAAGTGTTTTGTAAATTGATCTGAAAGCTGCAATTCAGAGAGATTTGTACAATTCAAGGGAAAGGAAAAAACACCTTAGGTCAGCGTTTCCCACAGTGCGTTCTGAGGAACCTTGGTTTTTTAGGATGTTAGTAAATGTCACATGGGATCTAAGGTTCCATGGTGAAACAATCCGGGGAAATACTGGTTTGAACAAATTAATCAGATGCCTTTATTACAGGGCTTCTCTGGGCCTTTTATTTGCTGGTACAATGCATTCCCGCGAGGGTGATGGACATAGTTTGCCCTATTTCACAAATTGACTTGACCATGGGGTACTAGATTCAAACACGAAATTTCCAAATAACTTTTGTTCTTTATTTTCTTCACTTCTTGGAAGTAAAAGTCAGAAGAATGGAATGTTTTAAATAGCTTATCAGTTCATACCTTTAAAAAAGTGGTATTTGACCTCTTTCATTTGATCTTTTTCTTACACAATAGCCATACTTTGTAGCAGATGCTTTTTATCCCTGCTATTTCCAGCTTAGAGTTCATGGTCGTAAAAGAGCTGTAAAGGACTGAACACTGCACACTGCAGGCAAACTCCAGAGAGTCAGCCAACCTCTGAGAGTCAGCAGGTGGAGGGCAGGCCAGGCGCATGTACCTGATAAACATTGGGGGAGCAGCGTGATGCCCTGTCCTCAGGGAACGTCCAGTCTACTGGAAGGTAGAAAAGGCCCCTGGGAGTGAAATCAACACAGGAAGCTTATGCTAAGATTCCTTAGATCCCATGTGACATTTACTAACATCCTAAAAAAAACCAAGGTTCCTCAGAACGCACTGTGGGAAACGCTGACCTAAGGTGTTTTTTTCCTTATAATTGAATTGAAGACACAGTTGTAGGGAGGTGGGGGCATGAGAAGCGGGTGGGGGTAATAGGGAAAAGAGGTAAATGTGGAAAAGTTTGAAGAGCTCTTTCATGCTGTGACCCAGGCTACCTAGTTAGTTCCCAACTCTTTAAATTTTATATTTGTAAATGCTTTTTAATCTTAAGCCACTAGACATTTTACAGACCTATTTCACTGACCCAAATCTGACACGACTTACCCCCCTAGGCATTTCACTGATTGCTGTGGCAGTCACACAGTGACATTTCTTCCTGGGAACCTTCCTGACGAGAGCTTCCTGTGAGTGGGGTGGGGGTTGCCCTACGCAGTGATAACAGGGTAGACTGGAAAAGGGTCAGTACCTAGGACCTGGTCCTGGGACAGAGTGCCGATCCGGAGCAGGAGGGTGGCGCTAGGTTCTTGGGCCTGGGTACTAGCCCTTGTCCAGTCTACCCTGTTATCGCCTCCGTAGGGCACCCACCACAGTATTGGGCAGAGGAATCGCTCAGTGTCCCTCGGTTCCTCTTCCTGGACTGGTAGTTGATAATTCTTATTAGGTAACTCTTATTTGCATATAATGTTAACAATGTGCATTGTTGTAGAAGTGATAAGACAGAAGGTATTAGCTTGTTTAATTTTTTAAATTGTTAAATGACTCTTATGTCATCTCTAATCGAAATCGCTGTGCTGCCTAGTGCCCCTAGCTTTATCGATTTGCTGTTTTTAATTCCATCTGATAAATTAAGCTATAAAATATTTACAATGAATTCAAATTATTGTGATTCCAACTTTAAAAAGTGGAATTTTGCTATAACTCTTGCAATATTTTGCAGTCCTTTTTTAGTGACTTAATGGTCTCTCACCTTGTGACAATGGTTAAATATTGATGGGAAATGTGCTATGGTCTGGCACAGCCTGTAACGTTAACTATAGCTCTTTATTTTCGTAATGTTGTGTTGAACTTAACCCAAAATTAACCCTAGAAATAAGATCTTATTTCATTTTGTTGACTTCCCATCTGTAATTAGGAGACTGCAAATGAGAAGTGAGGGCAGCGTAGGAAATCCCCTGCAGAGGTCCTTGTCCCTGCCATCTGCACGCTCAAGCCTCGCCTGCCGTGAGGGTGGGCCCGGTGTCTCCTCGAGGTACAGAGTTGTGCTAATGCTATTGAGGTTGTGATGACTGTTCAGAGTCTAAACTCTTAGTAATAAGCTAGTATATCGGGAATACGCCAGTGTCTGTGAGAAAAGAGACTGCGGAGAAGGAATTGATGATGGAAATGCGAACGTGTAAGCCCGTGTGGAGACTAGAAAGCATGCCCAGGCAGAGAGTGCCACACATCCCAATTTTCCTGAGATGACTCTGTCAAAACACCTGCTGTCCCAGGGTCATTATTAATAACTCTCCCTCTAGCTCTTAAAAGTGTCTCTATGTAGATCATTAGTTGTATGTACTCCATTCCTGTGGCCCCTCGATTGTTCTAATGGCTCCTGTGATTGCCATCAACAAACAGATCTTCACAGCTGCCCCAATGGTGGTCTTACCCTATTTGTGATACCTTCTTGGTCCTGGAAGTGGTGAGGTTTGGGCCTGGGACCTAGTTCAGGAAGGCAGGTGACAAAGCCTGAACTAACTACACTGAAAATTTGTTAAGAGGGTAGAGCTCATGTTGTATTCGTATCTCTGTAAGGCTTTTTTTAAAGGAAAAATAGTTGTTTCTTGATTTTCTATAATTTTCATGTAATGTGCTTTAGTGATTATAATTGAAGATGCAGTTGTAGGGAGGGAAAAGGAGAGAGGGGGAAAGAAAATGATGCTCACCTCTGTTAGGCAGTCTGGTTGTGCCTCTACACAGCGGTGGACTCCCGGGCAGCCGCCATCTGTTCAGAGATTATACATGAATTCGTTCCTATGATTGCAGTTCCTTTGTTTGTTCTCTGGGGAATCTACTTATCCAATAGAGAACAGTATTTTTTTTAATCTCAAAGGAGCAAGATGCTTTGTCTAAGAGGATGTTATTTGCTCTTTGTGGGTTTTTTTTTTATATGTTACTGTCCCTTCTAACTCATAACTTTAAATATTACTTAAATAGAAGCAAGGTTTTTTCAATCAAATATGTGAAATGAAGGATTTTTTCTTAGATAGACTTGTTGGTAGTCGGCATACAACATCAGGAACACTCTGCTTTATGTTGTCATTTGTGGTTTTGTGTGTTTTGTCTTGCTTAATACAGTGGAGAAATAAATCATACGTCATAATTGATGGAGTCTGCCCATCTGGACCAAACCAGAGATGATCTGTCATACGGTTACTGTTGCTCTCCATCTCCTTTGTGACGCCTCTGATCACTCTCCTGCCTCAGAACCTGACATTAAAGCTTCTTTTAATTGGAGGTGTCAACTTTCCCAACTTTTGTAACTATAAAATGAAAGGCCAGATAGAATATTATGCTCTGGAAATAAGACTGAGCTAAAAGGGGGGAGGGGGAAGGGAATGACATTTCAAAATAGAAGCGTCACTGGCTGGACCACCCCTTTCAAATAGAAGCGTCACTGGCTAGACCTTCCCTTTCACCGAATTAAGCTACAGCCTTTGGGATTCTGCTCTTCCCTCTATAGCAGGATATAGCCTCCCCCCCTTGTATTTTTTTTAGCTCAGTCTTATTCCAGCTATTGCTTTTTAAAGCGGTAGAGCACCTCCAAGTTTGGCCATGGCCGCTACCAGACAGTGGTGGAGAAGAGAGCATTCATGGGACCACTTAGGGAAGACTGATTGCAAAGGAAGAAGGAGCCTAGTGGCAGGAACAGATTGTGAAGCTGGTGGGGTCTCAATAAAAAATGTTTTCCAGTGGAAACAAACAAACAAATAAAAAACAAAAGCAATTTCTCTGGAGTCATCAAAACCATGCAGCGGAGCCGCTCCAGAACAGCTGCCAAGCCGATGGAAAGGGAAAGGAATGTGATGATAGCATCGCGTGTATCATCAGATCAGGCGTAGTAGGCCGCCACTCAGGAATCAGATGCGGGAGATGGGGGAACTTTTGGAAGATAGTCCTTCAGGGTGAGCACATGGTGGTGATTATAAGACTTGGTCTCTGATCCAGATTTCTAGGTGTACATGTCTCCACGAAAACCAATGAGGAACACATCTACACACACACACACACACACACACACGCACGCACGCACTCACGCACGCACGCACACACCAAGTGCGCATGTCAATACTATGCTATGAACATTTGGGGGGAAAAGGAGCATCTACGGCTGGCTGTCCTCTGGAAAGAGACGTCATCATAGAGCTGTTTTTCACATTAAATTTGATACCCAGTTCTAAGATCTCTGGGAGGACAGAGATAAAAACCTCAGTGGGGATCAGCATGTTGTCCGATGTTGTCTTCAGACAAGAGATGATAAATGGTATTAAGCAAGCCACGGTGCCATCTGTCATATGAAGTCTGATTTAACTTTTCTAAGTACTGGTAAGCCAGGACATAACAGCGAGGTGCTGCTGCTGGTAAATGAGAAGTGGGCGCCTCCTGGTGGCATCACTTCAGCTTGTGGGTGGACTCCATTTGAACCAAGGCCACGTGGTTTGGGGCCAAGTGTTTGTTGGGGTCTCCACTGTTTTACTTTTCTGTTTAGAGCTTTGCTATTGCTTTTTAAAGGGATTGAGCAAGCTTGCTTGTTTTTAAAACACTTTATTTCCCTGTATCTGGTAGGAAATATGTATAAAGTATGTCTGAAACCTAAAGCTCCAGAAAAGTTAGGGAACTTCTTTCTGAACCTATGCGTTAGGCAAAAGAACACTATTGCATCTTTGATAAAATAAGATCGTTACAGAGCTGTAACCTTTTTTCTTCCTCTGTAAGAGCAGAGGAGTCACTTCCTGTGTTCCCACCAAACTCCATATTGGATTTGCTTTTATATCATTCAAAGTTTATTTTTGATATGTTCTCTGCTTGACTGCAAGTATTTTTTGTTGTTGTTGTTTCTGCAGTGGCTAAGGGTACTTCCTTGAGTTGTTTGCTAAGTTCTTCTTTCTGTCAAGGACCCCTAGAGAAGATGAGAAAAAGGGACCATTTACATCTTTCAAATTCTGTATTTTCTCTATTTTCTACACAGTTCTTTCGGTCAGTCACCATATGCACTGGCGGCTTTTCAAACTGTGAGGAAGCGCTTAGCTTCCTCATCCTAGTTTACTCACTAACTTCTTGTCCCTATTAGACTTTGAATAAATAAACTTTAATTGAGCGGACGAGGCGGTGCTGGCTGGCTTTCCATTCTGTGGCCATCATCCTAATTCAGCTTCTCATCGCCTTAGGTCTGTGTGGACCAGTTTGAGTTCAGAATTCACAGTTAACTCAAATGGCAAAGGAAATGTAGCTTTTCTGTCTCTCATAGGGGGAGATGGGTATTCCTAAATTTTCATTTAGTTTGGTAAACTTGATCTGTTGCATTAATTTACAATGTCCACGTTGGACTCTAAATGCTTAGCTCTTTAGGGAAAATGCTCAGTCTCTCGGACTTTCTTTCCCTCTGCTCCTCTGCAAAGCGGCCTCTGGGTGCCTGGAGGGGAACAGGTGCAGACGTCTGTTTGTCTGTCTCCTTTCTGTGTCCTCACCTCACTCCCCATTCACCTTGAGTTTGGTCCACGTGGTGGAGGAAGTTCCCAGCTCCGGCTCCAATCACTCAGGATGCCAGAGGTGGCCTCCCCCTTTTCCTGCCCTGCTCCTTCCCCGTTCGTCCTGGAGCTGCAAACCCGCGGTGCAGCCTTGGTAGCTGAAGGGGCTGTTTTGCCCACCCGAGAGGACGAAGCTCCACAGTTGGTGTTTGATATGTTAAAATAATTCAGAAAGTTGTTTCTCCTTGACAGAGCCTCACTTGCACGCCTGTCGTTTTGGTGGGAACCTGAATGAAAATCTAATTTGACCTTTAAATCTGAGAAGTGTCTTTGTTTTTACAAGGTAGCTGCTCCTCACCCAGGCTCTGAAACTCGCTGTTTGAATAGGTGGAAAGCCCCCAGGGCAAAATGATTTCTAAAATATGGCAACATATGTGGGAAAATAGCTTTACACGATCCCCATACACCTTTGTTACTGCTGTGGCCACCAGAGTACGGCATTCCCTCCCCCCTGCATTTGTCCTGTGGATTGTGGTAAAGACAAACTTCCTGAAATTCCCCCTAGAGAAAGACCTGGATGTCTCAGAGGGGAGCCAGGAGGTAGAGTTAGAGGTACAATGAAATGTGACAACTTTCAGAACTAGACCAGCTAAAGGGATTATATTGTGATCATCAAGACAAATAGAGGCAGAGTACCTTTACTGTTGTTAGGTGAGTAATATTCTTGAAGCATTTGGAACAGTGGCATCCCTTCGGTGGGTTTGGATGGATAAAGAATGTATGTGAAGCCTAATTGCCAAGAAAGGGGAAAAAAAAGGGGGGGCGTGGGAATAACTTTAAGGATATGAACCTCATGCATGTATTCCTCTAGCAATTCATATTTTCCAGAATCAGAATTTTTTTATTTGCTCTCAAAACATGCACCAAACACTATTAATACTATACCGCCTTTTAAAAATACAAAGTTTTGACAGCATCCAGAATTGTTTGACGTTAATGGTTGAAATCATTTCTGTAGTGCCTAGTGGAATCATCTCTACATCTCATTTTGTGGATGTGATTGTCCTCCTTTGTGGAAATCCATTTCAAACAGAAAAGTGATGATCAGAGACACAAAGAGCCTAATTGGCTCTCAGTGTGTGATAACTTGTACCAGTATGTCTTGATGCAGCCCGAGTTCCAAATCGTTTCAGATTCCCCAAAATGAAGACGAGCTGACCTAGACCATGCATTTCATAGCTCACTAATCCATGCGGCCGGCTTCTCCACTGTTGGCGCCAGCTCTCTGGCTCCCGCTCACCTTGGACTCAGGGGAGAGCCAAGTCTCTCCTTGCTCCTGTGTGCGGGTTGGCACAGAGGGGGCTGTGCCAGCATATGGTGGCTACTTTGAAAGAGAAATCATTGTATTTATCTCCATCGTTGAGAGCTTGCAGAGACTGGGATAAAACTCTGGAACCCCCCAGTGTAGGGCTCCACTTTGGAGCCCAGGTACTCTCTGGGAACATCCCATCAATAATGCACCTTCATTGTTTAACTTAGTTTCCCTAAAGGTGGCAACTTCTGCCCAGATGGGGAGTTGGGGATGTGAAGCCTATAGTGTTTCTACATTCCACCTGCAAAGGTGGCTGCTTTGCCATCTGAGCCTGCTGTTTGCCCTGGTGTCTGGCTCCGTGTGTGGTTCTGAATGCTCTCCAGCTAGTTAAATGGAGATAATTTGCCTGAGTGATTATTTTAACTGTGCTGGCTTTAAAGTGCTGGCTACAGTTAGCCAGTAAGAATCACAAATGTGAATTTCTTTTCTGAAGTATTTTTTGTTAAAGATTCATTAAAGGATGAATTGTTTATTATTTCATCCCGTTCCATTGTTGCTCATATTGAAGTTAGAGTTTAGAAAGCATGTACATTGCAGTGATAATGTAATTTTTTTGTTCAGGATCTTGATGTTCTCTACATCATTTTATACATGCAAGACCCATTCATCACAGACTAACTTCCCTCCCTCCCTCCCTCCCTTCCTTCCATTTCATTTTTTTGTTGTTAATCCTCACCTGAGGATATTTTTTCCCATTGATTTTTATTTTATTTTTTTGTAGAGAGAATGGAAGGGAGAGGGAGAGGCAGAGAGAAACATCGATGTGAGAGAGACACATCAATTGGTTGCCTCCTGCACACACCATCAATTGGTATGCCTCCTGCACACACCCTGACCAGAATTGAACCTGGGACTCTTCGTCTGCGGGTGATGCTCTTTCCACTGAGCCAAACTGGCTAAGGCTTAACTTGATTTATTGCCACCCATTCTTGTGCAGTTTAGAATGGCATATGCTTTTCCATTTAGAAATTCACCAGTCTTCAAGTCCAATTTGGAGTTGTATTAAAAAGATTGAAATTACATTAGATACATGTACAGATTTGTTAGTGATGGTATATAAATAGATCATTTTGTAAATGCAATGATGAGCTCTTCTATTTTCATGGATACATATTCTTTGGATGTACAATCACATTTTAGAAGACAACTCGCTAGGAAATAGGATCATTTGGATGGAATCACCTTCATAAAATAAAGCTATTGAAATAACCAGTTTATATGAAAAATCATATATTTCAGAATTGTTTTTGAGAAAATGTAATTATAGGCACTTGAGCTACCTTCTGGCATTTTTTCATGAGCAGTAGGCTATACTGATTTCTGATCTTTCTTTCCTCTCCGTTATGTCCCTAATCATGAACTGGGGAAAGAAATTGTAAAGGTGTTTTGCCACAGCCTATTGAGTAACGAGGCAGTGATTTTTCTCTGCAGCTAGACATAGTCCTATAAATAACATTTGGGGCGGTGTAAGCTTTGAAGCCTATTTTGTTGATATGTTACATTTGGCCTCATGTTCATAAGACTGAAAAAATTCAGCACTGCCCGCGGGTTCCTTGTTTCTCGTTGTCACATAGATGGGAAGGCTCGCCCTCACCAAGCCTTTAATCAGCTCCTGCCTGGGTGGTGCCTTCCCTCCGTGGGGGCTGCAGGAACTGTCCCTTGGTTTTCTATTTTAACAGCTACTGTTTTTCATTCTCGTCACTTATATTCCCCCAGACTGCTGTGACATAATTAATGCTACTCACCCCACTAAAATATCCACCTTTAATACCAGAAATCCGATTTTACTACCACACAGATTTATCAGAAATAACAGTAACACTTGATAATGGTTTTAAAGTATATTCTAACTTAATTAGGGCATTTTAAATTCTTAACCATAAAAAATTACTCTTACAGTAAACTGAGTGGGTGGACAATGTGATGTGTTAAGATTTAACTCTACAAGCTTAATTATCAGTTAATTTAAAGATCACATGTTAAGTAGTTTAAAATATTTATTTCCTTACTAGACTTAGTATTAGATCATTAGGGCTAAATGTTACAGATTTTTATATGGAGATTTTATATGTGAGATCCTTTATCTACTTATAAAATATTTAATTCAATTTTGGTTGATAATTAGATTTTGAAAACAGTGTTGATACTTCTAGTTTTCTTTGTAATCATTACCATTCTATATTGGAGAGTGCTCAGATGGAGTTAGACCCTCATTTATATCATTATATGGCACAAAATAATTTTAACTTTTAAATCAGTTATCTGTGCCAAAAGCAAAACAAAAACCAATCCTTGTTAGTACAAATGGCTCTTTGAGTATTTAGCTAAATGTAAGTGGGACGTAGTACTTTTTAGTTGGTTTCCTAAAACTGAGCCCCATCTTCCTTGTGAGTCTGTGAAATCCAAACCTCAGTGTCCATAAACGAAGCTTCATCCACTTCATATTCTGTGACCACTTCCCCGCTGCAGCGGCGGAGCTGAGCAGTTGCAGCAGAAACTAAGCCTGAGATACGAGCTGTCTGCTCCTTCGCAGGCAGAAGTTTGCCGGCCCCACAGAAAGGATCGGGATAAAAGGGCCTTAAGGTAGTTCATTCGCTGCACTGATTTGCTTTTGCCAGCTTCGGTTATGATTTTAAATATTTCCCCCCTAAAATTATGCACTCAGTGCATTTTGAATTTTGATCCATACGAACATCCGTCTACCTGTTAGCCCAGTAGGAGGAGAGTGCTGTGAGCTCCTGTCCTGGGCCCCTAAGCAGTCTTACTCGCTGTTAGCATTTTGATGGCCAGGAGCCCAAAGACCCTGCAGCGGAAACTAGAAGAGGAAGGCCATGAAGAGTAAAGGTTGCTCTGATTTCTGACTGTGTACCCAGGTGAGCACGCTCTGTCAGCAGAGTTGTGTTATAATGCAATACAGTTTGTAACTAACTTCACTCGGATTTAGTGAGATGCATAATCATGCTTGGTAAGGAGGCGTTAAAAAACGAGCCAAAAAAACAAGTTTGAGTGGGGCTCCTTTTCTCCGTCGCATCAAGCAGTTCTTGTTCGGGGAGGGTAAGGGTTGGGTGGAGAAAGGGGAATTGGGTGGAGGCTCTGTGTCTTCTCTAAAAACCCCTAGTTTCCTTTCACCCTCCCTCACAGGGAGGAGGGGGCTTTCTCAGATCATAGCATCCAGGCCATGCTAACCACATTCTATTTAAAGCTGTCTTGTGAGGGGAGGGACTAGAAAGGGTGCTGGAGGCGGAGACAAAACCTGTGAGGCCCTCTCCCACCAGGGGTTGGAGAAGCTGCTCCGAGGCCCCTCTGTGGATTATTCCCACACCCTGCCCCTCTTCGTGCTGTTCATTTCCTACTTGCGCTCACTGCAACTTGTAACTATACATTCATTGGTTTGATTCCTTCTAGTAAGGTGCCTCTCTCCCCCTCCCCCAAACCTGAGCTCCAGGACTGCAGGGACAGTGTGTGTCCTGTTCACCACTGGGCTCTCACCGCAGAGCAGGCACTCAGAATACGTGTATGCATGAATGAGTGAAAGTGACCTTGATCTCCACTGCTGGTATCAGGTGTTCTTTCTACCATCTATCTCTGCCCCAGAGTGCCTACAGGTCCCTGAACTGGACTGATTTGTGTCATCACAAATAGCCCTTGGAAGGGTTAGGTTTGGGGGCTGGTGAGGAGGTAGCTTGTGGAGTCTTAGCCTAGATGGTCGCACTCCTGTCCAAAGGCACTGAGTGGTGGCCTTGCCAGTCCAGGAAGAGGATGGCACCTGAGATTCGTAGACACCTGTGGGGAACGTGGGGCCAGAGGCAGAGGGGGCTGGGCTTAGAACAGGTGGGAGGAAGGGCAGGCATGAGGATCCCAGGTTCCCAGATCATTTACCTCTGCCCTCGATACCTCCCTACCCTTTACCAGGGAATCCTTTGCCCTGTCTGAAATTCCCATTTAAAGATGGTATGTGCTAGTTAGCAATCAGAGCAGGTTGAGGAACAGAGGGCAGAGGAGGAGGGAGAGGTGAGGCTCCTCCTTGTTCACCTGGCCAGGAGAGGAGCCAGATTCAGTGCAGCCACCAGGGGGTGGGAACATCCCTCACATATGTGCAATGTTTTATGATTTCTAAGTCATGCTCATAAACCGATTGTCATGTGAGCTAATAGGTGGGCACGGGCTCCTGCTGGGTTGAGCAGAGAAGTCCTTGAGTGCCAGACAGTGACCTTCTCTCAATCGTTATACCCGCCCCATCTCTGACTCTAAACTGGCCCTGCTGAGTGAGCCGTGCCACACTCCTGTGCTCCTGGGGGAAGAAACCTTGAGCCACACAGCATCCGCCAGGTCCAACCTCGCCTTGAGAAATGCTTGTCTCCATTTCATGGGCCATCCTGAGCTGACTCCTAGGGCACTTGGTGCCCAACAGAAGCCATGCCTTGGTGTGTTTTGCCAAGGCCCATGTCAGTAAGTTCAGTTGTGCATTCACACAGACCATCCATCCAGGCAGGTGTGCATGAGTGTAAATACATGTGTACAAGATTGTTCTCATACAAAGACACTCTGACTAGAAGTTGGGGGATGAAGGAGGGACCTGCCTGTACCCTACGACAGTGATTTTCAACCTCTCTCCTCTCACGGCACACCTAAACTAATTGTTAAAATTTGGCAGCACAACACAAAATATGTTTTTTACTGATCTGACCAAAAAAATAGGCATAATTTCGATTCATTCACACTAGGCAGCTAGTGTTGTGTTGGCTGTTGCCTTTTTTTTTATTTGACAACCTAAGGGAAAAGAGGTCAGTGTCCCTGACCAAATAGCCAGTTGTTGTAAATATTCTTGGGGCACACCAGTTGCAAATCGCTGCCCTAGGAAGTAGGCGAGTGGGACTGTTCAGGGGGCGGTGCTAGCAAAGAATTGAGCCCTGGTCACAAGCGAGTCCTGCGACTGTGGGCAAGACCATTTCTTCATCTGAAGGGCGGGCATAGTATCATCACCTCAGAAGGTATGAGAGTATGTAAATAGTCTGGAACATAACAAAGTCTCAGTAAATGGTATCATTATCATGTCATTATTACTTTTTCCCCCTAACCCTAAACCCTAATCATTATTACTTTTCAAAAGCTAGAAACCTGTAGCTCTTGAAGCTTTAAGACCTTTATGTGTGTATATTTTAACATCATTCCAGACTTTGCAGTAGCAGCCTTGCCGTGTGGGGAGCAGGGTCACTCCGTTCATAAAGGCACATTTAAAGTTACAAAGTGAAAAGCAGAAGGTGGTTTCACACCACTGTGCTAAGCTCGCTGCTCTGAAAAGGGAAGACAGGGGAACACGTGAGTTATGTGGCCAACGCTGGGAACAATGCCTGGGCTCATACTGTAAATACTGGAGTGGCTGGCCTGTGCATTCTTGTCCTCCAGCTCTGTCATCCCTGGAATACTGTGGACACTTCGTTTTGCTAAAAAATATTACTTTTCATTACAGAAAAATCTCAAATTGCTTTTCTCTCTTACCTAACATCTATACTTAGTTATCACAGACCCGAGAGAAGCTAATGATACCTTACAGTAACACTGTGATTGAATTACCTTCCGTTAATTAGGAGTTTCTAAATCACCTTGATCCCCTTGGAGAAAAGGCTTGATATAAATACACAGTAATAAAAGAGGTACTATGTTTAATTCAAATTGCATCTTTTGAAATCCAATTAATTTAGTAATAATCATTTTACACGAGCATGTCAGAACTCTAAATGGTCCTTGGTGACTTGGAAGAGTAAGTGTAGCATCCTGAAGTTCCTGATCTACTTTCCAGAAGTAGCTTGCTCACTGAATAATTGGGGGTAACAAGTTCAAGTTCCCCTTTCTTCCTGCGGGGATGACTCGGGCCAGGTTTTCAGCCATTCTCATCAGTTCTTTGGAACTCACAGTATTTGCAGGCTCCAGCCGCACCTTGATGTAGCTTCTGCACTCACTATCTTCAAATCCGCTAAGACCTGGGAGTCACAGCAGTGCCCTGGCCCTTCTTCCCTCTTCCCGGGCATTTGCTGGAGGCAGGAGTGAGTGGCTGGAGGCAGGAGTGAGTGGCTGGCTGCCCAAAGGCCCCATTGAAAGTTCCTTTCCAAGTAGCTGAGAGTCTCACTTATCCCTCCCTGCCCGTCACCAGAGAGGATACGTGAGCACAGGTGCCACCTGGGATGGTATGAGATGTGATGTAAGCACATGGTCTTACAGTTTAGAAAAGCAGAGAAGCATTTTACAACGTTAGGAGGCCGACATGGCCAAAGGCCCCAGAGAGGATGGGTATGTGTGTGCCACATCCATCAGGTAACCATGGAGCACAACTCATCACGCGCTACGAAGTCACCTGTTGAGTGTGGGGGAGTCGCGTGAGGCCTCCCGCAGTAATCATGTAGAAACTGACACGTGGCACCCCACATGCTTCCCTAAGGAGACGTCCGATCCTATGAGGTTGGTCATAAAAAGGAGAAATAACAGGGTTATTATAATTAACTTACTGTATTCATGCTCCCCACACAGAAAAGCACAACATGATATAGATACCTGCACAGGAGCTGGTAGGAATTATTGTATCATTTTTCTGGATAGTTTTATAATTGCATTGGAGTTCCTTTTTAGGGTAGTTTGGGTTCTGTTTTGTTTTTCAATTTTCACGGGAAACAAAAATGTTTTCTCTGAATATTGTATTGTACGGGACCAGAAATAGTACAGCATCAACCACAATTCTATTCGGCCTTTTGAAATTCTGTGTACTCGGTGAAACTAACACTGTTCAGAAGTTTAACACCTTGCCAACCATTTACAGGAGGGTGAATATTTTAAACCTGTGCACTGACTTCATGACTAATCTTTTGGTAACAGGAACCCCTGTTTTTTCCAGAGCACTTTTCTCTTTCCCTCCAGCTCTGGTGCACAGGATGGAGCTCTCCAGCCCCTGGTCTGTTTAAATATATTTGGGAACATATGGAGACGTCTAGTTATGCTAAACTCCGATTAATCTAGAAATGTGAGTGAATAAGGGTTTGGTCATGGCCTTATAGCTTATTCAGTTGTCTGCAGGATATAAAAATGCCTTATCTGGTTTAAAATTTATCTTTGGATAAGTCCATGGTGCATTCTAAGTTCTGCCTCTGATTTTGTCACTTGTTTTTTCTTTTATTCCCCCACCTGGTGCTCTCTCCCACCCCCAATTTCCTCTTGGTGGTGTTTTCTCTCTTTGCTCCTTTCTCCTCTCCTCCAGCCTAACAACTGTGTGTTGCTAAGGACTTCTAGTGGCTGACACTGGAAGTGCCTCTCAGAAGCACCCATAAGTGTAAACTTTCAGTCCATCCACATGCGCTGAGCGCCAGTGCAGCTGGTAGAGGGTAAGAACCTGACTACGTGGTTCTATTTATTTTTATGACTTTTACATTGTATCCAAGTGGTGATTTGGGTGAGAACAGGAGAGAGCCATATTACTCTGCACATAATTTGCATAATGTCTTTATCTTTTCATGGTGATTCACCTCAGAAATTGCAGTTTAATTAAACTTGAAATTTGCTCTGTGAAATGCAGCCCTTTCCACATGTGTAAATATGGCAATATATTAACTTAGAGTGAGAAATTATAGATGGACACATTGATTGTGGTAGAGGAGGTTTTTGGTCCTGTGAAAACTCAACTAGACACCTACAGATAAGATGAGATGTTGCTTTACAGGATTTTATCTGGAATGTAGTGCATAAGATTCAGATGGCACCAGTGTTTAGATGAAAGTGATGTCCCAGGAGAACCACATGCATCCTGTAGGTACATACCACCCTTGCCCTGAAGTGAACTTTATGAGAAGTTAGAGCATTTTGAAAAGCTAGAGAATTCTTGGCTTCCTGGATCTGGACCCGGGTCACTCAAAATTCATAATTCACTCCAGATTCATACAGCACTTGGCATCTATCCTTTGGCAAGAAACAATTGTTAAAATAGTTGAGACGGTGTTGAGGCAGGCTTATATGATGCCAAAACCATACTTAGGTGGAATATGATTGGAACTGAGAGTTTATACTTCCCAGTATAATTGCATAGGAGAATAAAATAAAAAAAACAACCCTCATAAATATTTTGCAATACTCTCCCTTTTATAGTCAGTTCTGCTACAACACTTGTTTTGAAAATGCAGATTTATTTGAATGACACATTAGTGAACAATTTTAGCCTGAGGCAAATGTTGTGGGTGCTTATCCACAGTTTTGACCACAAGAAACACTAGTGGACACAGCAAATAGCACCTTGGTGAACTGGATGTACTCGTTCACACCTCAGACACCTACCAGCTACTCAGTTCACCAAGTGTGTCAGGAGCTACGCCCATCCATGTCTTGTGTTACATCTTTTCATCAGATTTCAATCTCACTGTCCGCCTCCCACTTCACAGTAACTCACAAGCTGCAACACTTCTGACACCCATTTCCACAAGCAGATTTCAGGTCTTCTTCAAGGTCAAGTGCCACATTCATTGGAGTAATTTTTGCATTCCTTAACTGTTTAACATATATGGAGCCCTATGTGCTCTCACTGTTATTCAGTTCCTGTCTTTGTTTAATGTCACTGCAAAAATTTTTAATGGTGTTCCCCTAACCCCATTTCCCCCACAAACCTTCTGGGTTTTCTTGCATATTTCTCTATAGCGCACTGATTTTCAGGAACCCGTATGCTCGTCACATTATAGCAGAACTGTTGAGACTACAGTTACATTCTCCACAATTATCAAGTGGCCAAAGCCAGAGCTCCTCACACTGTAGACCCACCCCCTTCCAGAAACCCTGCTTGCACATCAGTAAACCCTTGTTCTGTTCCTTCCTCTCGCACCACTTCCCTGTCTCTTGCACTAGTATTCTCCGGAGCTCCTCTGTGATATTTTAATCTCACTTCTCTTTACAATTCCTCCCTTGGAGATGGAGACCTTTCATCTCAGCTGCAACCCCGGTGCAGGAATTCCCAGTTTCCAAAGCCGGAACCAAGCATCACACGGGCCCTGGTTGCTGCTGCAGGTTTTTCTCAAGGCTGCCCCCTTGTAACCACCAGTTCAGCTCATCTCAGGGGGAGCTCCACCGCCTGGAGCTGTTAACGTGTTCCAGACACGTTGTAAACCGTGAGATGCTTTACAGCTGGTGGGTGGGCTCTGGTTTTCCTTATCTGCCCAGCTGACCCTCTGTGTCTTTGGCTCTTTCCTGTGCCCACAGCACATAAACCACCCAGTCCTGTTCTGTCGCCCTGTCTTCCTGCACATTCCCCATCCCACCCTTTTGTCCCCAGTCCCTCTGCGGCCTCCCATGTCTCTCGTAGAGCAGGGGCTCCCTCCCCACTTTCAGGCCCCACCTTCATTTCTTCCCTCACCCTGTTCCTCCTTCTGAAATTCCACTTTGATCACAGAGCATCTCTGCTTAACCCTTTGCACTCGGATGTTGAGTGTGACTCGACATGGTTAGCAGTAGAATAAAGGAATCGAGAAAAGCAAGCGAGTGCAAATGGTTAAAACTGGAAATCCGTTGAATTGGACGTGTTTTCCTACTTTCCTCCAATGGGAATGGAAATGCCTAGAGAGCTTAAGGATACTTTACATTGGTTCATATCCCGCCTCTCCTCCTCATGCCGCAGTGGGTTCCCATATGGGGTAGCACCCACATAAAATATGCTCCTCTCTTCATGTTTGTTAGTAATTCCGCAGTGCTTTTTAATCTGTCAGGGCTGTGGGTTCTTTCTGTAATTTTTCCATTATGTAGGTTTTTTTTCTATAATTTTCTATAATTTGCATAGTGGAAAATGTGGAAGCAGAAGTGAGATAACTGGGACAGGTTACTCGGGAAACGGTTTGTTATTTAAACGTGTTTTCATAGTGACCTTGCTGGAAGGGATGGTGACCGCGATCAATGACTGGGCGTACCTCCGGCCCTGTACAGCACTGTGGCCGCTGCCTTGGATGGGGAAGGGGGGCTAGGCTTCATTATAGCACGCAGCTGGGCAAAGAGCCCCCACAGCCATATAACTTACGCACCCCAGTTCAAATGTGTGATTTTTATATTATTTTCAAGTATTAAAAGCTATGTTGTATTTTTCATCAATAACTTTAAATGGTTTTTCTTCCAGTAGTTCAACTTTGAGAGGTTTTGATGTACTCGGAAGGTTTAGTGAAAGAAAATGTCCCCTATGAATTTCAGTGTTTCTGCATTTGATTCTAAAGTTCTTCACTCACATACTAATTATTATTGCAGAGTGTTAAGAAAAAAGAAGGTCGCCCTAACTGGTTTGGCTCAGTGGATAGAGCATCGGCCTGCGGACTGAAGGGTCCCAGGTTTGATTCCGGTCAAGGGCATGTACCTTGGTTGCGGGCACATCCCCAGCAGAGGGTGTGCAGGAGGCAGCTGATCGATGTTTCTCTCTCATCGATGTTTCTGACTCTCTATCCCTTTCCCTTCCTCTCTGTAAAAAATCAATAAAATATATTTTAAAAAAAAGAAGGTCATGTTGTTAACTCAGATGTTACTTTCAGGAGCACAGAAAAAAGCATCGAAGCTTACAGATTCCTGAGGGTATTTTGTTCTTATTTTCTGTCCTGCTCTCAGCATTAGTGAACCAACTTGCTTTGTAAGGTTGTGTAGCATAAGGGTGACAATCCTCCAATGACTGCCTCTCGTTGGAGGTAGAATACTGCTTTGAATTCAATTAGTTCATCTTCTAAAGACCTCCATCCTTGGTTCACATTTGCTGTTTTGTTATTCATCCCTGGAGCCCTGAGGGGCAGGTCCAGCTTTGGTCTTCCCAGGGTCTTTCCTGAGCTTGGTGGTACCTGAGGCCGTACCTGCCAGCCTGCCGCCTGGTCATCCTCTGTCAGCCAAGGCCTGCATGCATCCCCAGGACTTGGCACTCTGGGGGTGTTCAGTGAGGACCAGGCGAATCCTTTTTATAAGTCCATTGGGAAGTTTGAGAATGATGCTCACGTACTTGAGTTGGGGAAGATATTTACCTGTTATGTGTCACGCAGTCACAGAACCTGTATGTAAGAACAAGCTCTTTTTGCTCTCTAGCTGTTCTCTTTTATAACAACTTCAGCACCTCTCAGATTTTGTAGCTTCTTTAGAAACAGCTGTACTGGAGTAGCAGCAGCATCCAGGTGTGAAGATGGGGAAAGGCAAAGGGAGGTCTTAAGAGAGAGGCATTTTCTATCTGAAAATGAGGGTCAAAGGGGGAAAACATAGACTTTAGAATATATTGTTCCTGTTATTACTAAATGTCTTTCACCCAAAGACTTAAAATTATTGACAAATTACTTTTGTAGTTATCAAAATCTGTGTTCTTGGGATGAAAGGAGATTTAGTGTATTGTCCAAAATCATACATAAGGTTCCTACATGAAACCATGGCCTTGCTGATTCAGAAAACAGAATTTTCCAAAATGATATGCAAATTTCAAAACAGAAAATAAAGATGCAGCCTATAGAAATCCAGTAATATGAAATATATTAATATAGTAATTGTCCTGCTCATAACATCTCCAAGCAGAAAAGTTTGCCTTACACTAACATGGGGAGTTATTTTCAAAGCAGAGCATTTTTATAAAAGGCATTTCTGGTTTCTTTCCAACCTTAGTAAAATATGAATTGGAATTTTTATTTGCCTTTACTTCCTGCTTTTGATCTGGTGAGTCCTACATTAAAATCTTACGTTAGAGTTTATCAAATCTATGTTAAATCCATAGATTTTTTTTTCTAATGCATTATTCCAGAAATTTGGGAGGTACAGTAATTAGACACTAATATAAACTCCATTAGCAACAGTTACATAAACGCATCTTGTACTTCATAAGCAGTGTGAGTGTCCACATGGTGAGTTACTGGGCAAGCAGCAGGATGCCTGATTGTGATGCCAAGAGTTATACCTTGCATTTAAAGGAGATTGTTGAAGTTAAGCCATTTGCAATTATGCAAATTGTGCTGATAAAACCAACCACTCTAATGAGCCTTGCGTGGTATTGACATATTAATGTAATATATGCCGAGGAAATAAGATAACTTAAAACAGTTTCCCCTTTGACTCATCTTTTGATGTCCTTCCCCACGTCTGTTTTTGTCTAGTCTGAGATGCTTATTCTAGTAGTTTTACATTAAATATAAATGATTTATCTGCTATAATAATGAATTCTTGAGCCAAGTGCATTGTTTATTTATTAGTTTATTGATGTTTATAGAGAGAGAGAGTGAGAGGGAGAAACATTGATATGAGAGAAAAACATCAATGGGTTGCCATACTGGGATCAAACCTGCAACCTAGGTGTGTGCCCTGACCAGGAATCAAACCTACGACCTTTTGGTACATTGGACAATGCTCAATCAACTGAGCCACACCAGCCAGAGCAAATTGTTTATTGTTGTCATTTTTAAAAAAATGGTTTCCCAAGTACTTCATAGAAATATTATTTAAAAACAATTCTGGGACAGTGTCAGTAGTTGAGATGACACTAACATACTGTATAGTACCGTCAACCCATGGTCACTGGCGTCAATTCAACACCAACAGGAATCCCCAGTTTGGGGTTGCAACGAAGAAAGAAACTTGATTCAGTGCACACAGCTCAACTGTGATCCAGCACGGCTGTGAGGGCAGCCTGGCCGTGGAACAGCTCAGCAGTGTGACATCTCCTGGGAAGCAGCATGGCTGTTTGGAAGCCTTGGAGCCAGGCCCTCTCCGGCTAGACAGCTCTGCTCGGGCAAGACACCTTCAGTGTTTCATCTTCACTGTTTCAGCTCCAGCAGGGAAACAATCTCCAATCTTTGGTGGAAAGGGAAAGTGAGCTCTTTGAGCCGAGGGGAATTGACTTATAAAGACAGGAGTCCCCACCCCTGATCCTTCATGCAAATGAGGACTCCAGAGTCTCCCAGTTTGATTGGTCCCAAGGACACTCTCCTGATTGGTCAGAATAGAGGTGCTCTGCTTGGTTGGGGAAGATGTTAGTTACATACGATTGGCTAGGGAAAGTCTCAGTCCTCTTGGTTGAAATAGGATTCCAGGCACTACGTTAAGGGCTGGCTGAGGTAGCAGAAACACAGTGCAGGAAGGCAGTTCAGTGCAGGAGGCAGGCAGCTGAGTGCAGGCTTCTCTCTGCAGGGCAGTTTGTGTGAGAGGCCCCTGCGTAGAAATGGCTGCGAGGCTCTGTCTTTAAAATTTGAGCCCCGTTAGTTACCAGGAGCCCTTCTCAGTAGGTACGGTCTTTCACAGGGGCCGCAGTACCTCTCGGAAGTTACTAAGCTTCCTTTTCCACATCTTTCTGGTTGCAGTGCTTTCCCTCTTCTTGTGCAGTTGCCACTCATATGTCAAGGTCTGTCGTGGTGCTGTGGGAAAAGCAGGGGCTTTGAGGTCAAGGGGAATACCAGTTCCATGTTGACTAGTTACAGTTCCTTTGTCCTGAATGCCAGATGACCTTGGGAAAGTTGCTTAAGTCTCAGGTCTTCAGTGTTCACGTCTGTCAAACGAACACCCTACATACTCACCTCCCAGGGATTTGGTGAGTATTCAGTGAAATAGATGCAGCAAGTATGTATCTGATGCAGAGGAGGCATTGAATTACTTTCGTTTTGACTCACTCAGCCAACACTTGTACTATTTGTAATCATAACTTGTTATAAAGAAGCAGCCCCAGACAGAGATCGTTCCCCACGAGATCTAACGGCACCCCATCATGTTCCTGTTGTCCTCAGTACTATGTGCTGCTCTACATTCATTCATTGTCAGCTGAATGAAGTAAGACATAGCCGGTTGGCAGGCAGGAGAGCCCACTGCCCGGCCCTGCCCACTCAGCATGCTGGACCCTTCACCTACCTAGCACATTTGCAGGAAGGAGCTCACAGTCCAGAGAATTCCCGTAAGAATAGCTAGAGGGGCTCTTTCACTCGGGAAGAACTTACAGAAATGATGCAAGAGTTGAGGCTTCATGAATGCATGCAATGGACAAGAACTACAAACTGCCATACGTTCATTTAATTATAAGTATGCACCCTAACTATAAATATATATGCTAAAGTTATAAAAAGACAAAAATTGACAGTACCTACTCCCAAAGGAAGTGGTGAAAACATTTAATAACAGGTGTGGCAAAAGGAATCATTTTTGCTAAGGTCTGGATGTTTCTTCCTGCTTGGTCTAAGCTTTGCTAGCCATATGCCTACTTTCTCCTAGGCTGGTTCCCTCTGGAACTCTCCCCTAGACCTCTGCTTCCCCCGCGCTGCCCCCCCTCCCCCCCCCCCCCCACACACACATACTCTGCCAATACCTGCTGCTGTTTACTCACAAACCTGAGAGGACTGGATTTTCACTATGCGTGCATTCTCCACCTGGTGTATTAGCCATCTTCATATTTTATATGTCGCTCGTAAGTTAGAACGGGGCAGGAGGGGATGTTTTTCACTCCCATTATTGGGAGAAGAACTTCTGTATTGAAGTCCAAGCCACAAAAGGAACATCACCATGGACACCAGGACACCACCATTAAATCTCTCACCACCCTGCCATGGTTGTCAATGACAATGACAATGCCACATGCTATAGTGACTATTGTTTGCTCATAGTCCTGGGCCAGCAGCTCTTTATTTATTCTCGGCACTTAGCTCAGCATCCCACTTACACGGCCTCAGAAGATGATTGTCCCAAGAACAAAGGACGGATCCTCCAAGTATTACAGAGCACAGGAGGCCATGAACTTCCCTGTCCAGCCCCTTGATGGATGTGCATTTCTTAAGCCTTGCCTGTATTTTACAGCTAAAAGGTGCATAATTATTTAACCTTTGGTGGTAATGTAAACTGGAAGATGCTTTCAGAAATAATAGTGCAGCCCTGGCCAGGTGGCTCAGTTGGTTGGAGCATTGTCTCATGAACCAAAAGGTTGTGGGTTTGATTCATAATCAGGTCACATACCTAGATTTCGAGTTCAATCCCCAGTCGGAGTGAGTGCAGGAGGCAGCCGATCAAGATTTTTCTCTCTCTCTGTAAAATCAAAAAATATTCGCGGGTGAGGATTATAAAAAGAAGAAGAATGCACTTGGTTGTTTTTTGGAGCTTCATCAACCAGGCTTTTTAAGTAAAACTAAAATGAGTGATGCGTGTTTGAAGCATTGCCAGTGAACATCTGAAAGGAAGTCATACTCATCCAGCTCATATCGGGCTACCAGAAAATGCTCTGCCAGACCCCTGGGTAAATGAGGAGTCAGCTGTGACATTAACCAGTCACAGTGTCTTCATTGTGCTAGTCCCTTGCATCATTTCATTTAATTCTCGCAACTTTACAGGTAGGAAATTATGGCTCCGTGATGTTTAATATCTTGTCCTAGATGACACAGCTGATGAATAGCAGAACCAGGATTTGAACATGTATAAATCTTGACTCTCTCTGCCCCTGCTCCACCCTGGGTGTAAATCTGTTTTGAACACCTTTCCCCCACAGGTTGTGTGCCTGAGCCTGTGCTTAGTGCTGCTGCTTGGTTTTCTTCCACTCCCCCTGTTACCACTCCTGTCCTGCCCATTTGTGCCATGACCAGGTTCATTTCATCGCTCGTGTTTATTTTTTAATTTTCTTCTAGTCGAATGAAGGAGGCACAGTCGCCAGTTCTTTGATACTGAGCTGTGACAGCCACCATCCTTGCTTGAATAAGTTCTTGCTTCTTTATATCTCTCATTTGGCTTGACATCAAAGCTGGAAAAGGTTACCAGTGACGAGATGAACCTTTTCAGTATGCGAATTATGTAATAGTACAAATGACTTGATATCAGTATAATTGAGTTCTTGACTATTCATTTTCATCACTGCCTGTTCAATATGTCAAGCTGTAAAATAGACTATTTTAATTTACAGAAATGACTCAGATCTTGAAGAGTGAATGTGAAAGCGCTAAATTGCAAAGTGCAAGCCCCACCACTGGGCTGTGAACTCCTTGAATATGGTCTGTGTCCTGTAGGTCACTGTGTCCCTAGTTCCTCCTCAGGGCTGCCGGTATGAAACCTTCGGGTGCTCGCAATAATTTTCTTGCAACAGTGGAAGTTGATAAATGCTGTGTGACTGACTTTAAGAATCTGGTGCACTTCTTGAGAGGCATATTGATTATGCTTTAGTTTAAATAAGTGCAATCAATCAAAATATGGTGTTCTTTGAGTTATATAAATAATCCAACCTATATTTTGTTTCTATGAAACAATTACTGTGGCAGCCAGTGATAAATACTATAAAGAAAAACAACGCAGAATTTAAAGGAATAAAGAATGATGGATTGGTATTTGTTATTTAGAATGTCATGAAATATAGATGAGTAATATTGTAATGCAAAATATTTAAGTACAAAAAGTTAGAATCTACCCTTAAGGTAAGCATCAATAATTATACCCACTTAAGCCAGGAGAGCTGAATCTGGCTATCCCATTTCCATAGTAATGTTAGAGCCAAAACGATTACTTTCCCCAATACTTTGGTGAGTAAAATGATTGATCAACTGTGCCCAAATCCCTTTTTTATTCAAGCTTGGCTCTTAAAGCTAAAGCAAGCATATACAATTTGGAACAAGAACTCAAGATTAGATATTTTAAAATCGTTGATAGGAACATTAAAAATATTCATCATTAGTGATGCATCAAATAGAAGCTGTTTTTTGATCCTCGTAAATTTTACACTGATCTCCAGATGAAGGCATTTGGGCTGAAAAGAGTAAGGTGTGTAGGTGTTGAAACTGCCTGTAAGATGGAGTGGAGGGTTTTGTTTAAATGAATGACTGAAAATATGATTTTAAACACTGTGTGCACATATTTATTTGTAGTTTTTCACACTGAAATGACCTTAGTTCAATACTAGCTCCAGTTTCAAATTCAGTGTTGTACAAGCCTAACTATACCTGAAACTTACCTGAAATGGTTGCTTAAACCATTTCACAGTGATGCGTGATTTTATCATTTTTCGCAAACACATTTGAACTTGAGTAGTGGGAAGTCAGAGGAAAGAGCCTTGGTCTGATTTTGGGGGAGGAGCCTCATGCACATGTGCAGACTGGTGTGTCGCTGTCAGGTGTAACTCCTGTCTGGATGTTCCCTTTGCAGATGATGCAGTCCCTCAAGGCATTGCTTGAAAATGCAGATGCTGTGTATGAAAAGATTGTGCACTGTCAGAAGGCAGGTAAGTGAAAGCTTGTCTTCCCTTTAAAAGTAAAATCAGTAGCATCATATATTTTGCCTCTGATTCACTGGTTCTCAAGCCTGGATAACAAAGTATCTGGTGGGGCAGGGGGAGGGCCTTTTAAAATGTATTGACATTGGCCTGGAGTGTGGCTTAAGGTGTCATAACGGTCCAGAGCTCCCAGATTTTTCTAATGAACAGCCACAATTGAGGACCTCTGCACTAATCTCTTCGCCTGTGTACCCCTGCTGCCAGCCCCTCCTGTCATCCCGGCTGTCCAGCACGTGGTAGGGAGGGTGAGGCTCGAGCAGGGGTAGAACGGGTTCTTAGAAAGGAGAATAGGCACCAGTTACTACCTCTTAGCACTTTTTAATGCACTGACATTTTCAAATGCTGATGAATTCATTAATTTAACATCCAAGTGTTAAGCTAGAAAATCTTACTCACATAAACCATCTACCTTTAGCTGTGATAAAACCCCAAAAATCAAGTGTTCTGCACTATAATAAGAACAGGCAAATTTTGTTTGAGTGTCAGTTTGGAAGATTCTAATATGGAGAATATTTATAATCCTATCTAATAAAAGAGTGATAGGCAGATTGACCATCACTCCAACACACAAGATGGCTGCCCCCATGTGGTCAAAGATCCTGCCCCCATGTGGACACAAGATGGCCACCACAAGATGGCCGCCAGGGGAGGGCAGTTGGGAGGGACCAGGCCTGCAAGGGAGGGCAGTTGTGGGCGATCAGGCCAGCAGGGGAGGGCAGATGGGAGGGACCAGGCCTGCAAGGGAGGGCAGTTGGGAGCAATCAAGCCTGTAGGGGAGGGCAGTTAGGGGTGATCAGGCTGGCAGAGGAGGGAAGTTAGGGGCAAACAGGCTGGCAGGGGAGCAGTTAGACATCAATCAGGATGGCAGGGGAGTGGTTAAGGGGTGATCAGGCTGGCAGGCAGAAGCGGTTAGGGGTAATCAGGAAGGCATGCAGGCGAGCAGTTGGGAGCCAGCAGTCCTGGAGTCCCAGATTGGAGAGGGTGCAGGCTGGGCTGAGGGACACCCCGCCCCCCCCGCACGAATTTTGTGCACCGGGCCTCTAGTTCATAAATAAGAATATCCGTCCTTAATTTCTAAGGTTTTTGGTTGCTGTTCTTTAAAATTAAGAAATATAACACCTAGCCTGAAAAATATGTCTCTCATATCAGAATGAACTCATTTAAAATACATTAAAGATACATTTTTCTTTGTTGATGTTTTTGAAGGAATATACACATTAGTGACTAATGAACAGACAAAAATCTCATCTCGTTTTACTCATTTTATAGCAAAACATTATTAGCAAAATGATCTTTCTACTTCTGGGGTAATATTCCCTACAGCCACAACTCAAACAAGTTACTTCAAACAGTATTTTTATCATTCCACTCCCCTACACAGAATATCTAGAAGCTTGCTGGAGAGTCTGTTGAATCAAATCTAAACTTCTGACTTCCACACAAGGTCATCTACCCACCCATTTTGGCAATGTTATAGAAAAGTCATTCATTCAATCATCTGCTCATTTGATAAATATGTTTTAAGGTACTTGTAAGAGCACTTGCTTATCAAAAAATGAACACGATTCCTTTTTGCCTTCGAGAACCTTCCAGTGGGACAGGATGAAAGGAGTCACACACAATTGAATGTGCTGAGAACTTACTGTTTCCTCGGGAGTCTGAGCTCGGTTTGTGAGCAGTGGGAGCCTTTGGTTTTTGTCTGTCTGTTTTTCTAGCAGCATGGGAGAGAGATTGAGCTGTAAGATGATGATGATCATAGCTGTGTGCAGAGCGTTTTCGTGGGCAGAGCCTGATGGGGAGGCGGTTGGGAGCAGAGAGGAAGAAAGGAAGTGATGGTGCCCATCAGCCTGGCCTTTGGCTGCCACCCCTTCTCCATTCCCTGTGTGTTTCTGTTTAGTTGGATTTTCATGAGCCATCCTTCTGGTAGGACTTCCCTCTCCCTCCTCTCTGCCTGGTGGTGCTTTGCTTCTTTTTGTCTCAACTGTCTTCCAGGAGACCTTTCATGTGTCCGGGATTATGTTACCTAACCATTCTGTTCAGCCCTTCAAACATGAATACAGGGTTTTGTTCAGCCGATAGAGCTTCTTCAGTTATTGTGTATTCTACTCACGTAGAATTCCACCTTCCAGATAGGATAGTAACCTCCTATGGCACCAGGTTTGCATATTGAGTTACCCTCCGGATTTTACCCATGACATCTGTTCTCACATTCTGCTCCAATATTAACTGACTGTGATTTGACTTTTACTAAGTATTCGATTCTATTGAATTCATGTATTTAATGCTATGAGAAGTGTGGACTATTAGAATTTGAAACTACATTTATCAGAAAAAAATAACTTTATTTAACGATTTGTCAATTCTTTGCAACTTCATTGGTGTATGAAGTTTGATAATTTCTAACATAAAGCAGCTTTATGTTGTTCTTCTATTTGATTTCAGTAAGGGATATATTTGCTTGTATTTAAAAAACTGAAGTCTTGTCTATGAAGGATTTTTTCTTGGAGGGCAGGGCAGAGAATCACCAGTGTGTAATGGTTTGTGCTGCTCTGGGTTTAAAGATCTTTAGAAGCATATAACAATTATTTTATTTTCTAATTAAATTTATTGGGGTGACATTGGTTAATAAGATTATATAGGTTTCAAGAGTATAATTCTAAGATACATCATCTTCATTTCATTGTGTTCCCACCACCAAAGTCAAATCATCTGCGACACCATCTATTTGGCTCCCTTTTCCCTTTACTATACCCCTCGCCCCCTTCCCTCTGGTAACCACCATACTGTTGTCTGTGCCTATGAGTTTCAGTTTTATATCCCACATATGAGTGAAATCATATGGTTCTTAGCTTTTTTTGCATCCACATTGTCGCAAATGACAGTATTTCATCTTTTCTTATGGCTGAGCAATGTTCCCTTGTATACTTGTACCACGTCTTTAATGATGGTCTTGTGGTTTCATAGTTGCTGCTGACCGCCTACACAGCCCTTGTACTATCCCAGTGCTTATTTTAGAGGCCCTGATCCCTTGTTTCTCACATTTACAGTTATCATAGGGTATATAGTTATTAGTCATATGAAGAATTGCTCATTTGTGTTGGGCTTAAAACATTTGCATAAGATTTTACTTTTCATAAGTAATTGCTGTTCTGCTTGCATAACTTTAATCTTGCAATGACAAAATGAAGATATGGGTCACCAAAGTGCTGCAAGAGAGGATTATTTCAGAAGCATTTCAAACTTCTAAACACTAATTTACATTCTGACTAGATTAACCATCATTTAAACAATTAAGTAAAAATAAAGAGGTCCACTGTTAAAAAATGTGTCCAGTTTGAACAGGTTCAGACTCCGGACTATGCAGTTGATTTTTTTTGGAGATAGAAACGTGTGTGCTGGTGTTACTGAGAAGAGGGAGTGAGGGAGGAGAGGAAGATAGAGAAGAGGTCTCCAGCCCAGGCAGGCGAGGACCCTGCCGGCAGACGGCCCAACGGGACAGACTGCAGGGAGGACAGAGGGAACCGCCAGGCGGTGGGCAGTTGGGGAAGCCTCAGCAGTTCTCTCTCTTAAGAAGAGAATATGGCAGCGCAGAGGGTCAGAGGGCTCAAGGGAAATCTTAATAAGAGAACCATGTTCCCAGGAACAGGAAAGATCCAGTGAAGAGGTGAAGAGGAAGACATTAAAAGATGAGATGGCATGAAGGATGGAGAAAGTGAGGAGGCAAGCCTCAAGTACAGTCATGACCTTAGGAAGAGGGACCATTATCTCTCAGATAATGCGGAGAGCTGTAGTTCAGAGGGATTCCGAGGACGAGAGGAGTGCTTTCCTTTGAGAAGGTGGACAAGGAAGTACTTGCTGCCCTAGAATACAGCCTCGGGCTGCGGAGGTAACCGAGGGAACTAGGACAGGACGGGAGTGTGGGAGGGAGCCCTTGTCCAGCCGGAGGTCGGAGGTCGGTGGTGCCAGTAAAGGGACTAGTTAGATGGGGCGAGGGTGATGCAGGATGAGTGGGTCTGGGCCGCCGCATGAGTGAGACAAATAAGTAATAAGTGGCATGGCTATGCGAGAGTGTGTACACAAATTAACGAGCACAGTCAAATACACTCCCACACTCACTCAAAACCCAACAAATGCCTGTTCTTCCAAGGAATAGCAAAGCAGGTGACTAGAAGGGAGCATGTGCAGGGCAGCCGATAAGGAAGCTGCAGGGGGAGAAGCATCAGAAATTAGCCAGATTCTCTCAGGAGAAAAGTCTTCTCCACTTTCTAATCTCAATCAATCTCTCTCTCGCTCTCTCTCACCAAAAAAAAGTGTACTATCATTGAATTTTAATTTGCTTTTTAGTCACTTTATTGATCTGTTTCATAAAGGATAGGAAAATGATCTAGAAAGAGACACACTGGGGGGCTGGGGTTTGACCAGCGATGTGAGTCACACTGCAGACCACCCCCACCAGCCAGAACTCGGTGGCACCAGGTGCCTCTGAGGGTCAAGGCGGGGGTACCAGAGCTGTCCCAGGGCCGGGTTAAGAAGTAATGAGACCCCAAGAGACTGCCTGTGTCCTGCCAGTAGGGAGGTTAAAAATAGCAAAGTTCTCAACCTTTGTATGGG